>NC_059291.1:11268162-11298162 GCF_017591435.1 Portunus trituberculatus
TGGACGCCTGAACGGTAGTGTGTTGTCGCTTCACGGTTAGACTATTCTGCTGTTTCCTGGCCTTTCCCGTGCACGCTCTAGTAAGCCTGCACTTAAGTTACTTCACTTACATAATCATGGTTCACTCTAGAAGTAGTCGAGACAGTGGAAAAAATCAGTTGAGGTTATCAGCCTGTTGGCAATATGGCTGCTCAGAACGTAAACAACAGTGCTTACACCTGGCCCTAGTGCATCCTACAACAATAGTTCCAGTGATCTTTGAAGTATATGTAACAGCATGGCAGTGGCTGCGACAAGTGCACTAACAGGTTCCACCACAGAGAGGGGAATTGGTTGACACTGGCAGATGGAGTTTAATTCTAAAAAGTGTCAGGTTATGCATTTAGGTAAAGACAACACAAACTTTAGCTATGAGATGGAGGGATGTTGGCTAGAGGCAGTAGAGGAGGGAAAGGATTTAGGAGTAGTGATAGACAGGACTATGAAATTTTCAAAGCAATGTTTAGAAGCAAGAAATAGGGCAAATAGGATCCTGGGTTTTATAAATAGAAATGTTAGTTATAAAAGTAAGGAAGTGGTGCATAGCTTATATAATTCCTATGTTAGGCCCCATTTAGAGTATTGCATACAGGCCTGGTCACCCCATTATAGGCAGGATATCAACATGTTAGAAGCAGTTCAGAGAAGAGCAACTAGGATGATACCAGCATTAAAGCGCCTGGAGTATAGAGATAGATTAAAGGAATTAAACATGTTTTCATTTGAGAGGAGATGTATAAGAGGGATATGATAGAGTTATTTAAAATGTTCTCAGATACAAACTACATAGATGTGAGATCTTTCTTTACCTTAGAGGAGGGAAGTAGGACTAGAAATCATGGCAGGAAGATTAGAAAGCAAGGCTGCAGGTTAGATATAAGAAAATATTTCTTTAGTCATAGGGTGGTAGACTTCTGGAATGCATTGCCAGAGAGGGTTGTAAATAGCACTAGTTTGACAATGTTTAAAAACAGATTAGATAAGCACTTAAATTTATTAGATTTATAATTATGTATAGCGCTGCATGATAGTTTTTATAAGAAATTTACTATAGTTAAACAAGACATGATCCCCATGTATGAGGATCACAGATTGTAGAGGAATTCGCTGCAGGACTTAGCCCTGTTAATGGGCCAAATATTTAGAATTAGTATATAATGTATTGTGTACTTGTAAGTGTATCTTGAAGTGCTGATGACGAGGTTGCTGTGCGACTGATACAGGATAACCTAGATGGGCCCTGGTGGCCCTTTGTTATCCTATTATTTATGTTATGTTATGTTATGAAACTTTTCCATTTTCCAATATTTCCCTAAAGCTTCCTTTATAGAATTTTGCCTTCATTTTATTGAGTCCTGCTGCTTTTTAATCCATTAAATTCTTAATACTTACTTTTACTTCTTCCTCTTCAACTGCCTATATCACATTTTTCAATGTGCACACTATCCAGATGTTCCAGTGAAACAGACTCGCTATTGGTTTGCTGATGCTCCAATCCCCCTTACACCTAGAACATTAGCAGCTGAGTGTTGAAAGTACATATAGCTTTATACTTGAAGAAGCATCCTTTCTGCCCTTACTTTAAGTTAGAGTGACATATCAATTCAAGGAATTTTAATAGGAAAGTATCATAGGCTTGAAGTCATGACATGTCAATAAAGCCACATTTTTCTCAACCCTGTTCCATATCCCCCTCCTCATACCCACTTGTTTCTACATCTCTCATACACCCTCCCTATCACCTCCATCAAATGCTCCATCCCCCCCTCCTGCTCTCTCTCTCTCTCTCTCTCTCTCTCTCTCTCTCTCTCTCTCTCTCTCTCTCTCTCTCTCTCTCTCTCTCTCTCTCTCTCTCTCTCTCTCTGCAGAGTATGATTATAGCACACACCTACAAGAAAAGAAAAAACGTACTTAGTAAGATCATAGGAGCAGATAGCATGAAGATAGTGGCAGAATATATCAAGAGATGCAACGTTGTGGTGATGAGAAAGAGGCTGAAAACAATCAATTAGAGAAGAAGAGTCTATAAGACATAAGAGGTTTTGATTCCACCCTTTCTAATAAAACAATGTGAGTGGAACCCCCTATACATGTGAAGCATACTCCATACATGGATAGATAAGACCCCTGTACAGTTAGCTGCTGGATGGTGTGAAAACACTGGAGGAGATGAATCAGAATGCTTAACTTCATGGATGTTGATTTAGCTGTAGATGAGATGTAGTTTGCAGTTTGGATCATAAATAAAGGATAGACTGAGGATGTTCACTGTAGAAAATGGGGACAGTTAAAGTTTCATTGAAGAGGTCTTGAAGGTTGTGTTGAGTTGATAGATGGAGGGATTGAGTGTTTGAGGCAATGAACAAAACTAAATTTGCTCTTTCCCAATCAAAGATTTTTAAAGTTAGGCATTCTTAGGTTATTCTTCATGAGCTGTTTATATACTACTGTGCTTCTGATGAGTTGGAGGTTGACAAAAAAAAAAAAAAAAAAAAAAAATGGAAAAGTGCTTCAGGGGAATCCTGAGTAAGGTTGGAGCAATAGGACAAGATAAAAATAGGAGATTGTGATCAGAGGAGGCCGAGATAAGAGAAGATAAGGTGACAGCATAAGCAGAGGCATAAATCCTTAGTGGTGTAAAGGCAGTTTTATAGCTGGTTATTGTTTGTGAATTATTTCTTGATATGTACGAGTAATTTCATATTCTTTAGTGATTACATATTTCAGAGTTGCTGTGAGTAGACCAACAATGGAGAGAAGCATCATGAAGTGTGGCAGAAGGACAGGAGATGAATGCTGTATGAGTGACTGCTGGAGGTACACCAAGAATGAAGTTTATGGGCAATCTCCTGGACAGTAGTATGGAACAATGGAGAGGGATGGTCCTGATGAGGATGGCAACTGAAGGAAATGAATGGGCCTCCATGATTGTCATATTCTTCCAATTTCCTTCCTTATCCTCTCCATCAAGCAAGATCCACCCTGATTTGATGGTCCAGTCTTCAGAGTTCTGGAAGTGCATCTGCCCTTCTCTTAATGCCTGCCTTACTGTAGGAAAAACATACAGAAGAAAGGTATGTAATGAAACCCCTAATTTGTAACTAAACAATCATTTATTTTACACAATACATGACTATGCTGGCAAAAGACCACTTTTATAAATATAGAAAAGAGATAGAGCTCATCTGTACCTTTGATGGCTTCTGCACATGGACAAACCTCTGTAAATTGCTATCTACTAATGTACTGTACATTCATTATATATTAGAGTGTATTCTGTGCACTTATGTAAATCACACCATTATGCAACTGAGATAATCCGGCATCACTTCAGGTATATAAGAACCGTTTGCTCACAAATATACAGATAAGAATCACATTTACCAAAAATAGAAAAAAAATAAATAAAAAATCCTACTCTATTGACTTAAGACTAAACAAAAGAAAAAAATAAATAAATTACACATCTAAGTGTATAACAACTCTTGCATAAACATCTTTCTAGTATATGGACCAAAGAATGTCTACATGGTTTGTTTAACTGGTAACAAAAGTACATCTGTTGCTGTCCACTAACAGCCAGTAGCAGTCAGACTGTAGCCAATCCCATCACTGCTGTTCTTGCTGGCAGAATGGTGTGTGCAAGAGGTGACAGGGGGCTATCACATCTCTCTCTCTCTCTCTCTCTCTCTCTCTCTCTCTCTCTCTCTCTCTCTCTCTCTCTCTCTCTCTCTCTCTCACACACACACACACACACACACACACACACACACACACACACTGGTGGGATTAACCAGTGAATAGGGATGCACACTGGTGGGATTAACCAGTGAATAGGGATGCAGTAAAGGCTTATTGAAAATAACAGTTTATTTTATTGTAGTGGTAATGATGGTAGATTATGACAACAATGGCAGTATGTTATGAGTGGTTATTTACTTACTACCACAATCCAGGATTGGCGCTCATTGCCTGCCTTGACTTCCTCTATGGTTATCTAATGGAAAGGTTCTAATGCAATATAGGTGTCTAGCATCTAAAGATCAAATTGCCAGCTTACATCAAACCCAGATATTAGTAGATGTTTTTATGTATAATATTGTTCATTATATTGTAAAGAGAGAATGGCAGAAATGAGATCAGTGAAAAAGGATACTTAGCTCTGGTGTGTCAGATCACTTTGTGTGATTGGATCAGGTGAGTCATGTCACCAACCTGCATGCCTATAATTTGGCAAGTTTTCCATGGTGGATATACATTGTCAAGTCAAACAGGTGTGCTGGTTAATGACAGGGAACTCACCACTATCACCCTGTGCTGACTGTAGATGGAATAGAATAGTTAAGCAATGTGAAAACTTGCAAAGTGAAGCCATTTTACAATTCACATTTTTTCGAAGCCATTTTACAGTTTACATATTTTTATGTTTTAGATTTGCCATTAGAGCGTGATGTGAAAAGGAATGCTGTAGAACTGACTGACCCTCTTGCAGCACAGATGGTAAGAACAGAGGGAGGTATGAGATGGGAGTTTTTTTTTTTTTTTTTTTTTTTTTTGGGTTAGGTGAGGGGCTGTGTGAGTGACTGGGTTCATAAACATACTGGAGAGAAGAAAAGAGAGAGAGAGAGAGAGAGAGAGAGAGAGAGAGAGAGAGAGAGAGAGAGAGAGAGAGAGAGAGAGATGTAGGTGTAATTTTCTGTCTTATGTTTATTATATCTTTTCACTTCCTTTATGATGGCACTTTGTTCCCTAGATGCTAGTCATCTCAGATTAAAAAAAAAAGTAACAGTTTGATATACACATATGTATACCAAAGTCTCATTAGATTCAGGCAATAATATTGCCAGAGGACCTGTACACCAGATGACACTTACTGGATGATGCTCCTTTCACTGATTGGCTTACTTATTTTCTCATTTTGAAGAACAACATTAAAAATCAAAAGTATGCTGATAAAAGTTATCTGGTATAAAGATATCATTGAGTGCAATGTGCAGGCCAATCAGCAGATTTGGACACACTGTGAGCAAGTGTTACATGGTCATTCATCCCCAGGTGACAGAATTATTGCTGTGGAGTCTGATGCTGAGCACAGTACATCAAATCACCAATCAATGACTAAATATAAATGAATTACATGAATTAATTAATGAAGTGGACTCTAAAATGTATTGCAAATATTTTCAAATAGTATGGTCAAGAAGAGCAACACAAGGAGTGAGAGTAGGAAATCCTGGGATCTCAGCACAGCCGTGGCTGTCAGTTTATCAGGGTCTCCCGTTGTCGCTGGCAGGGCAGGAATGAAGTGGCCAAGAGGATGCGGCTCTGGGCAGCTGCCACACGTTTGCGTAAAATGATCGTCTCCCTCGCGAGTGCTTCCACATAAGTGCGTCTGTCTAGCGGTGAATCCTCCTTTACATGTACTGTAAAGATTAGATACAATGAGTGTGGATTATAATAAATTAATTTTTACCATAGGGAAGGTGAAAATAAGCTTCATATAATAATATGACATTATTCTTTCAAGCAATGAATAATAGAGATTCCTCTAATATTAAACATTTAGTAGCATGTTGAATACTTTCCTCAGTTTTTAATTTGATAAACCAAGTAAGTGTATACTAGAATTATATACAATGCTCTACATAGATCAGGGATTGAATGCACAAATTCAATGTGTAAGGTTGTACTATCTGCTAAAATCTCAGTTATGGGAGGGAAAAACACTACAGATCAAGGGTAAAAAGAGGGTGTGAATGACAAATAAAAATTATGCATGTCTGATCAAGGAATCACATTCCTGCTACTGAAGTAGTGAAAGTAGAGGTTGTCTAAGTATTGTTAAGCAGGGCAATTGCAAAGGGAGCTAGCAGTAGGCTACTAAATTTCTAACAGAAAATTATCTGCAAATTATCAATCTTACAAAACATTAAAATCAAAATGGTTGATATCTTCAAAAACAAAACAAAATGGTGCAGTTGCATACGTACATTTGACTTACGTTCGTAGCTCCAGGAGCCAGAGGGCACGTTGAGACTTCCCTTGGCCTGAGCAAGGTCAGCCTTGAGTGCCTGCTGCTCAGACTTCAAAGACAACACCTGCTGTCGGTATGCCCTGAGCTGTGGCACCTCAGCAGCACTTGGCCGGCCCTCGTATCTTTTGACATCTTCCTCAGACCAGTCCTCGACTTGCACCTTGGTTGGACCACCAGGATGCTGAGTTTTAGGCTGAGTGCGAGGTGGCATAAGACCTGCAGAATGGGCCTGGGCCTCCCTACGGTGCTCTTCATCCATCTCAGAGTCCTGGGAGGAGCTGAAGGAGGAACACTCAGAGTCCCTTGGAATGCTTTCGTAGCCAGAGGACTCGCCCAATGATGGGTTGGTACCCAGTGATCCGTTGTTGGTAGCCGGATGGTGGTGGTGCTCGTGATGCTGGTGGGGAGGCAGACTCTGGCCAGTTCTCCAAGACTCAGCACATTCCAAAGGAGTTGCACTGCCTTGGGTTGCTGCTCCAGAGTCATGACCTGAGTCATAGCCTTCAGTGGGTGTGGCAGCATCAGGAGGGTACATGAGGGTGCATGTGTATCTGTAGTTGCCCCTTGAGCCCACAGGAGGGGGCTTGCTTGCCCCCACACGAGCTGACTTTCCCCAACGGGTGCGAACTGAGAGGGAGGTATCGCTTCGTCTGCTAACACTTTGTTTCGCTGCACTTTGTGAGACCACTCGGGAGGGAGACTTTATCAAGTTTTTTGAATTACGATCGGGAGATTTTGAATTTTCTCTACTTTTGGCTGCCACTTTTACTTTACAGTCTTTAAGTTTTGCTGTATTTTTCTTATTTTCTATAATTTTATTATTATTCTGCTTTGCTACTTTATAAGGGGTTTTTGATTTACTTTTACCAACACCTACACATAGGAATTTAGAAAGTTTAGAAGTTTGCATCATATACTCTGAATCTTCACTTATATTACTAACACAGTCACTCTCATTATCACTCTTCCCAGTCACTGTCCGATCATCATTTCCATCAAACAAGTCATCATCTTTAGTGTAATCATATTGCACTGGGTTGCAGAGTACAACATTAGCTTCAACATCTTCTATAAACTCTGGGAGTGGAACTCCATTGACAGGCACTCGATCTACCAACTTCTCAGTGGAGTCTGCCAGTGGGGCATCCATTAAACGTAGACTAGCTTCTGAGGCTTGGCGTGTCAGATTTGCATGTGACAGGCTATCAGGATTGTGAATGGGAGAGAAATTGAAAAATGTTGAAGGAATATACGGCACGAGATCACTTTGGACATCACATGTGCAATGATCCTCTGGGAAATCTAAGTCCTCCGTTCCAATGCACTTGTCACTTGCAGAATCCTCCATGGTGTCCAGCGGTCGACTGAGCCACTGTGACTTGCTCCTCAGGGCCGATTCCAGCCTCAGAATACTGTCTCCATGACGTAGCTGTCGCTTGTTACACTGGCGACACAGCTTTCCATCTGCCTGGGCTGGTTCACTGCAAATGCTATCATCTTCAAGAGGTTTCTTTTCTTCTAGCAGAGAGTCATGGCTATTGGTTAATATTTCTGCAAGTGTTGCTGCCTGTAACCTTGGGCCTCCAGCATGAACCCTTGGACTCTGTCTGGCAAGAGTGCGATACAAATCATGAATTTTTGCTAACTCATGGAGGTTGCGATTGGCCACATTGGACTGAAGAGCTAGACTCAAGTCTTGACAAACTCTTCCATAGTCTGTCACCTCAAAAAGACTGAAGGGTCGAGAGTCATCATCATCTGAATCATCTTCATCACCCGTTTCCCCAATCTGAGAGTATGAATCTGAAAAAAAAATAATCAATTACATACTCTGGTGATTTTTTTTCATTTTAGCATAGTTAATATTTTATTTTAAAATAAGCCTGGAAAAGGTTTTACACTGAGCCTATTGCTCAAAGTGAAATTACTTCCATTCAGAGGAAATGAAAATGAAATGACTGTGATCCTGTTTTAACAACATCCTTCATATAATGACATTCATATTTAAAATCTTAAATGAAAATAAAATCCTGTAGTTAATTTGTGTCAAACTGCCTATGTTGTACACAACATCTAACTTCTATATAGCTACTTATTAAGTCTGAGTATTCATCATTCAGTGAAGAAGCCACAGCTAGGAAAGTACGAACCACATCAAATTAGGTGTTGCTTGCCAGTAGGTGAATAAAGAGGAACATTATTTATTCTATACCATACTAATGCAACTAAGTACACAAAACTTTTGTGAGAATTATATTATCTTTCACTGTAGCTGACTTTGCAAGAATTAATTCCAACTCACCAGTGAATGTGGAAGCACAAGTGAGATTTTCTTCGGAGAGGACCCGCAGAGGATGATCATCACTGGTCTCAACACTCATTACTTCACTCTGGCAAGGTGTGTCAGCCAGAGCTCGCAGAATGTCTTCTTCACAGACCTTGTGGATCAAAACAAAGAGCATTTATACATTTACTTTCCATGCAGAGATCTCATTAAATTGCATGCATGATTTATTTATCTTATTCAGGAAGGCAGTTGTTCTTTGAAAGTCTACAATTATATTTATAAAGTTTATATGATGATTGCAACAAACTGACTGACTGGATTAATAAGACTGGATTGATAACACTGAGCTGAGAAATTTAGTAATGAAGGATACACTGCTGAATGGTGACTGATGAAATACATTTGTGGGCCTTTATTCCTTTAATATGGGGGTTAGGAGGACATGATGGAGGAAGCATAGCCATGAAAAGTTGGAGGGCAAATCATACTATATCCCCTTCCGTCTGATAAGTGTGGGGGGATATGTCTCCCTCCTTCCCCCACAATTGACACCCATGAATATATTTGTACATGTGAAGAACCTCTCCACCACTGTTAATGCTAGATATAATTTACCTGAACACAACAGTCCATGGTGATTGCTGGATGATCTGGTACCTGGACCTCAATCAGTTCTGTGGAGTGGTGAGTCCCAGATGAAGCCACTGACCGTCTCACCCATCCCCTCTTGACAGGATCATGGGTGGCCTCTGTACTCTCTTCTGTCTCACCCTCTTCTCCATCCTGTGTCTTGGCCTTGTCCTGGTCTTGGTCCTGGTCTTGGTCTTGGTCCTGGTCCTCAGCAACCATGTCTGCCTCAAGCTCAGGTTCCTCCAATACCGTGGCTGAGGAAAATAGATGTAATAAGAACTTGTATGAAGGCACTTTAACAGGACCACAAATTAAAGAAATACAGTAACACTACATGCACTATATATACACTTTACTACTCTAATTCAGTGGAAGATGAATAGATATAAGAGTCCAAGTGTTTCTCATATTAAACTTTTTCCATCATACTCAAATTGAAGGATTCCCTTTTTTTAAATGCACAAGCAGGAAAGACAAAATATCTCATGATACTGAAAACTGATTGCCTAATGTCATCTTTCATTATGTCTTTCTCTTGTTCATTTTTAGTGATTCAGTGGGAATAAAATTAAAATATCTGACAAAGTAAAAATAATACTTTCTTAAACAAAAAATAATACTTTCTTAAACAAACACACACACACACACACACACACACACACACACACACACGACCGGTAGCTCAGTGGTTAGAGCTGGCTTCACAAGCCAGATGACATTCTGCCGGGTGGAGATATTTGGGTGTGTCTCTTTCACAGCCCTGTTCACCAAGCAGTGAGTAGGTGGGATGTAAATCGAGGAGTTGTGACCTTGTTGTCCCGGTGTGTGTGTGTGCCTGGTCTCAGGCCTATCCGAAGATCAAATAATGAGCTCTGAGCTCGTTCCGTGGGTAACGCCTGGCTGTCTCGTCAGAGACTGCACACATCACACACACACACACACACACACACACACTCGACTCACAATCGAGAGGCCCATGTTTGAATCGCGGCGCGGCGAGGCAAATGGGCAAGCCTCTTAATGTGTAGCCCCTGTTCACCTAGCAGTAAATATGTACGGGATGTAACTCCAAGGGTTGTGGCCTCGCTTTCCCGGTGTGTGGAGTGTGTTGTGGTCTCAGTCCTACCCGAAGATCGGTCTATGAGCTCTGAGCTCGCTCCATAGTGGGGAAGACTGGCTGGGTGACCAGCAGACGACCGAGGTGAATTACAAACACACACACACACACACACACACACACACACTGCATAGTGTAGTGGTTAGCATGCTCGGCTCACAACTGAGGGGGTCCCGGTTCGAGTCCCGGGAAGTGATGAGGCAAAATGGGCAAGCCTCAATGTGTAGCCCCTGTTCACCTAGCAGCAAGCAGGTACGGGATGTAATTTGAGGGGTTGTGGCCTCGCTGTCCTGGTGTGTGGAGTGTGTTGTGGTCTCGGTCCTAACCGAAGATCGATCTATGAGCTCTAAGCTCGCTCCGTAATGGAGAAGGCTGGCTGGGTGACCAGCAGACAACCGTGGTGGTCACACACACACACACACACACACACACACACACACACACACACACACACACACACACACACACACACACACACACAGTCGTGGAGGATATGCCAGGTTGGAATACTTCCAATTCCTTTGAAAGATTTGATAGTGAGAAGTGTCTGGGACAAACTTTGTTTAGCAAGAGACTATTTCAATTACTAAAAAGAGCTTCAGATGAATATAAAATTGAATGGAAGAACAGCTGATTAATGTACTTAATGTGAACAAGGAAAGTGATAATAAATATGAAGATTAAGGAAATGAAAAGTGAGAAACTAAGAAAGAAAATACAAGTTTGAGGGAAGAATGTGAAAAGTTGGTAAAGAAGGTTAAGGCAATAGAACAGAAAACCATTAGTCAAGATGAGGAATTGGAGAATATTAAAGAACAACAAAGAGGAAGAAGATTCATGATAAAGCACAAGTAAGATTTAAGAAAATATTGGATGAATAAAATGGAGAAAATAAAGGTAACTTGGAAAAGGTAGTGAACATTTTAAAAACTAAGGAGAACATAGTCAAAGATGTTGCAAACAAAAAGAAGTGTATAATTGTTGTGGGTATTAAAGAAGAAACTATACCAATTACAGCAGATCAGGAGAAGCTGAATTGCACAATATAAAGGAGGTGGAGAGAGCTGTGTGTGGGATTATGGGGAAGGAGTGAATGAAATTGAGAAATTTTATATGTTGGAAAAATTTGTGGAAAGAAAGGCTAGACCAGTGAAACTAAAATTCAGAGCACAATCTACAGTGTGAAATAATAAAAAAAAAGTCAGTGGTGGAAAATAGAATTTAACAAATAAGTGCAAGGTTTTGGAATTTAGGAGTAGCACCAAAAGAATAAACTACAGTTACAAGTTGGGAAATTAGATACTATGCAACACAGGACAAGACTTGGGAGTGATATTCCAGGATGATCTATCTCCTGAAATGCACATAATTAAAATAATTGGAGTCCCATATAACCAGCTGATAAACATCAGAACAGTCTTTGTCCATCTAGATGAGGACATGAAGATGATGATCTTTGTGACCATGATACACTTTAAGCTGGAATATACTATAGTAGTGTGGTCTTCGCATTGAAAGAAAGCTATAAGGAAGATCAAAAGAATACAAAGAGTAGCAATAAAAATTATATCAATTTGCTGAACTGACGTGTCAGGAGAGAGTGGAAAAATTGGAGTTGCCTTCGTTGGAAAAGAGAGAGGAGAAAGAAGGGATTTTATTGGAGTTTACAAAGGAGTATCAACTAAGAAGTATAACTTTCCCTACTGTTGTACTGATAGGTTGAATGCTTTGGAAAGTGACATAGTGAATGCTAGTACCATGTCCAGATTAATTAAGGAAATACTTGACAAGAAGGATATGAAGAGAGAACTACATGTGTAGCTCATTTTCCCAGGTACCACAACCAAGTAAATACAACTAGACAAATAAACAAACACACACACAGTTAATTTGATGTGAAACTGTAAATTTCAAGGTTAGATGATTTGTGACTGCAGAAGAAATGGACATGAATGAAAAGCATGGAAGATGGTGTTGAACACACTCCATACCATTATACTATGTATGCTGCTCAAGTGACACCAGTAATACTCACCTAAGCCCTGGTGTGCTTGCCGCTTGCACTCTTCTTCTTCACATGATAGAAGGGAACTCAGCTCCTCACACTCCTCAGCTAAGGCTTCACACTGAGAGCAGATGTCATCAATAGATGGTTCATCAGCACCAGAGGCTTCATCTGGTGAGCAGTGTGGTTCTGTGCTCTTTTCATCCAAGATTGGCTCTTTTGGCATAGGTTCTGGCACACTATGTGGAGAACTTGGTTTTTCTTCAGTCTCATTTGAGGTCTCAGCAGGAATGAGATTTTTCCGCTCCAGTTCTTCAATAAGGTTTGGTTGTGGTGGCAGGTTGCTGTCTGAACCTGTTGGCCGGCCAGGCCCTGAGGGTGGATCCTCACTGAGAGTGTCTTGGTCACTGTCCAGTGTAGATTCCTCACATGTGCGGAACTGTGTAAGGTGGGTGAATTCTTGCTGGGTGGTAGGAGCCTGAGTAGGCATTTGGGCAGGCACAGTCTGTTGCTGTTCTAGTTGCTGCACCACTTGTGCTGTTTGTACTGCCACCCACTGCTCTATCATTGTCTTCTTGTGGTCATCCATGAAGCCATAACCTATTGGAGTCATCTGTGGACCATCCACCCAAGTTTCAGCTTTATTTGTTTTAATTTTCTGAGCAGCTGTGACCCGGGACTTGTGCACCCGTGGCCCGTCAATCCACTGCTCGTCAGATATCACACCATCAACTGCTCCTTTGGGGAGGTGACGCACTTGTTGCATCTGTGATTGCTGCTGTTGCTGTTGCTGCTGCTGCTGTTGTTGCTGCATCTGTTGCTGTTGTTGCTGCTGCTGTTGCTGCTGCATATGTTGTTGGTAATGCTGCATTTGAATGAGTTTTTGATTCTGCTGTTGCAGCTGCTGAAACTGTTGATATTGTTGATGTTGTACCAACTGGTGAACATTTTGAGGTTGTTGTAATTGTTGTTGAAACTTGAGTTGTTGCTGCTGCATCTGTTGCACCTTTTGTAATTGTTGATGCTTTTGTGACTTTTGCGGTTGTTGGTGTGCTTGGTGCTGCAACTGCATTTGCTGTTGCTGCTGTTGTGATGGTTGCTGGTGAAACTGTTGTTGCTGTTGTTCTAGTTGCCTCTGATTTTGCATTTGGGCAGACATAGGAAGCCTAGTTTGTTGGAACATAGGAACCAAATTATTTGGTTCTTCATAAGCATTATAATTGAAATGCCTCAGATCACCAGGAACTAGAGGTCCAAGAGCAACTTGTGGCTTGAAGGATGAAAGAAGTGGTTGCTGTGCTGCACTGTTATTATTGTTGTTGTAAGAAATGTGGCTCACGCCTGGTTGGTGTCGTATAAAGCCGCCTGCAAGGGCAACTTTCCCAGCAGAGTTGTTGGAAGTGCTAACTGTACGTGGTGGTGGGCGGGGTTTCATCTGTGGGTGAGCATTGGGCACCGAACGAGAGGTTGGCGTAGGACTGGCAGAAGCAGCTCGCCTTGTGTACGCTGGAGTTGGGGAAGCTGAGTGTGGTCTCAAGTGCTCCATGGACCTGAGTCTTGTGATGGGCCATACTTGCTGGTTGGTGTGGTGTGGCATGAATACAGGTGGGTGCTCATTGTCTGTGGTGTCTCCCGGACCACCACCCCAATATAGATGACAGTATCGCAGGACTGTTCTGATGACGAGAAGTCCATTGATGAAGACCCAGCAGAAGTTTCTCCAGATGATTTTCCATGAGAACCCTCTGAGCTTCCTCCAGAGCCTGACCCTCCAAGACCCTGAAAGGAACAATTTCCAGGCATTAATTGCTGAGATTTTGTCATTAGGTTAAGTACAAGGAAGATAATGGAAAGAGAAACTATGAATTAGATGAGATTAGATATTGCAGTTTTGTAATCTACTAGCAACTTAGCTTTTTAATATTCATCATCATTCTGCAGCCAACTCTCATCCCAGAAGCCATGTCTATTATACAAAATAGAAAGAAGACCTAAACTCCATTCGCCACCTTTAGGATAATGTCCACCTCTTTCACTTCATCATCACATTAACTTTTTACCATCTTACCTATATCTCTTTATATACTTCATACTTTAACTTTACATGTAACTACCTTCAGTTTTTTGCGTCTCATCCGGTGTACTCTGGAGGCAAGCTGGAGGGTGGCAAGGGTGTGCTGGACATGGCGTGGTGCTGGGGACACATGGACCACCATAGCAGCATGGCAGGTCACAGAGCCCAGTGCTTCTTTTAGTAGCAGTGTTAATTTACTCTCCCGATTGGGCAGGTATCGCTGGCCATTGAATATAGCAAGCAGTACCGAGGTGAGGGAGGACAGAGACATGCCACCACCACTCCCAGTCATGTCACCCACATCAATCATGTGAAAGCGACTCCGGCCACCGACAACTGGAAATAGCGATCACTTTCATTACAAACTTCATGAACAAACTTAATTACCTGAATATTTTTTGTAAATGCTTCAAGGAATAAAGTCAGTTACTATTCAATGATATACCTGTACCTGCCTGTACAAAACCACTTACACATCCAAATTGACATCTATTTCATTCTAGCCATGAGGTAGCTAATCATTTAAGTAGATTTACATGCTGGGATTGTTGCAATTTCCACTGAATTACATCTGATAAAGCACAAACAATACAAAAATTTTTTCTTAGTACCGTTCAATACCTGTGATGAGTTTACACATCTTCGATCTTGCATTCCATGGTTTATGAATACAGAAATTACGATTTTATACTTACCACCACCTTTTCCTGACTTGTCTACTGCATATTGGTAGATGTGGAGTGTGTAGAGTAAGGTGGCTGATCCTGAGGTGACCAGTGGCTGCTGCTGGCTGGCTTGCAGGGGTTGTGCAGCAAGAGAAGATCTAGCAGCAATGGCAACATCTAAATAGTGGGCAGCTGCTTCGGGAGATGGTGCCCGCAGCTCTGCCACAGATGAGAGGTAGCCACCCGTGGTGTCTCTCAGCAGGGCTCCTGGTGATGCTTCTCCCTCTGTTATGAAAATAATGGGATGAATTCTTTCTTGTACATTTGCAGTTCCTACAGTATTTTAATTTAGGATTGATTTTATATAAAGTCTGAAGAATTTTGGGTTATTATTCTGTAACTTTGTGAAATGGGAATTGAGTGTACTAAGGGCTAACCTAACCGCAGTACCAACCTAAACTTTTCGTGCACCGCCATCTTGTCCTTCACGATAACTACACTGCTGATCGACACACGAAACTCTTCACAATACTTGGAATAACACGATATGATTTTAAAAACTAATGCAGCGTCGTTTTCTCCAATAATGGTGCTATAATCTCCAAAATTCGTGAATGGACACTTCACAATCGGACAAAGCGAGATTGTGATCGAGAACTCCATCATGGCGGACAGTCAGCCTTCCTCTACTGATAGAAAGCCACTTGATTGGCTAGTATTTTTTCTTTGGTTGTTTATTGGCTGCGAAGAACTTAACGCGCACGCGCACTTCCAGTCAAGGTTCCAGTATCACGTTCGAACAAATAATTCCTCGAACACCTGAGATTCGAAACAATGCGGAAGAGGAATGGTGCCCTGCGATTTCGATTATTATTCATATGGCACAGCGACGCAAATATCTCCAAATTTACTAACCAGAAAGATATAATTTATCAGAATCCAGTAAGGTTAAAATATCTGCTTTCCCAAACAAAGCATCAACTATGGCTTGATACCAAAACAATGTAAAAACGACTTGTTCCATCTGTCTCTAAATCTGAAGAAGGTGGAGCAAGGGGCGAGGCTGCCGTGAAACAGTGTGTGAGGTTTGCGCTAGAGGCCATACCATGGAAAATAATATTGTAATCGTTGGGGAAATGCAGATATTCACGGGCCACTAAGTAATGTAGAATAAGATGTGGGTCAGGATAAGGGCAAGATTGGCTAGTTATAAGGACAAAAATTAGGATTTGGGGAGTAGTGACTGGTGTTCCTATCAATATGTTAAAAGTAAGATAATTGATTATACGAGGCGAGGCAGGATTTTTTGTGCACGGATGATGCGAAGAGAGAATTGATTCTCTGCACGTTTGTATCTGTCTGTTGTCTAAATACAGCCAACTTACGATTTTGCACAACGAAAATTATGCGATAAATCTTTCCTACACATCGACAACTCCACCATGCTTACCTTCTTTATTGACCGATATTCAACATTTTCTTGTGGCTAATAGGCATGGATATAGTTAATGCAAAACCCAATGGCGGACTTACCATTAGGCAACACTAAGCCGTTGCCTAGGAGCCCGAGTTTCTGGGGGCCCCATGAAACTACTCATACACTTATGGTTAATGAAGGCTTTATTATTTGCACACATTATTTATGTTTTTTTTTTTTTATTAAGATCCATTTGCTAAAATGTAAGCAGAATGATTATCCTATTTTGTGTCTCGGGACCCCCTATGGATGTATAAAGAAAACGGGACCCTCTCTTCAGTTCCCACTATATTGGATTAAGTGGGGGGGGGGGCCTCCATGCCTACCTTTGTCTAGGGCCCCCAAATTTTTAAATCCTCCCCTGTTTAAACCACACTTACCTTGGGCATATTCCGCCAGCAGATCAGTAAGCATGGCACCAGCTGAGTCCACTGCCACGGCGGACACTCTCACACTGAACCTGGCACCACTCTTGGCTTTCTGCTCCACGATGGCCCGGTACAGCCAGGCCACGGCAGAGGGCACTACCCCAAGTTCTCCCGGCCCGGTGTGGGATCCCAGCATTGTATAGGTCTTGCCTAATCCTGCTCCTCCGAAACACAGCACACACCCATCATTTCCAGCCAGGACAGCATGTAGCACGTCCACCACGGCCCCCGATACCACCTCACTCTGTTGGTCGGGGGAAGGAATGAAGAAAACTGCTTGTGAATGGTGATGCAAAATGTGAGCGACTCTAATTTTCGGAACATTAACTTTTACTTCAGTCAAAATATACTCTCTCTCTCTCTCTCTCTCTCTCTCTCTCTCTCTCTCTCTCTCTCTCTCTCACACACACACACACACACACACACACACACACACACACACACACACACACACACACACTTCCTGTGTTTGACAGCTTGGAATGGGAGCCATCTCGCGTTACTGAATGGAGAGCAAGGATGGTGTGTGAACACGAGTTGATGCGCCAAGCGTTACTTGACACCTCTAGTCTCCTTGATCAATTTGATATGGTAATTTTCTTTCATTTACCATTTCAGTGGTATCATGGTTTGTTAATTATGCATGTTGTTTAAATTGTACGATACAACATGCAGGCAAAGATTAAATGTAGTACCGACAGCTAATAAATATAGGAGAGCTGCCCGAGTGGTAGCTTCGCCTCTCGGTCTGTCTAGTCTTGACTCGTGGATTGATCTCAACTGGAATGTTACTGTAATTTTTCTTTGTCATATCTGAAATTCATATTCATACAATGTTGCCTTGTTTACAAAGAAGACTGAGGCAAATGGTATTGTGCAACAGAGGAGGAGCCGAGATGTGAGCCGCTACCTATGTTGGTTGAATAACGCATTCAATCAACATCGTCATGAATATCAAGGCCTACTGTGTCTTGTTATCCTTTGCAAGGAAGGCGGCTGCCTCAAATGACACATATTTAAACACTGAAACGTGAAAGATCAATCAAATTGTTCACAATTGGATAGTAAATCGTTGACTTAGTATTCGCAAGATCCAGATTTTCAGCAATTCTACTGATAAAAGCAATAATTCATACTAAACGTGAATCAAAATAATGCGTTCTAAAAGTCAACTGTAATTACTCTCACGCTTTCAAGATTCCAACTAATCCCAGCACCATGTCCCATTTGGCAGAGGAAAATACACCAGTGCATTACCGCTCAATCTGTGTCCACTCAGTTCAGGGTACGAATGGTGGTGACATTTCTCTTCCTGATCCTTCCATCCCATGCAATCTCGCTAACAGGTAAGATTCTGTGAGCCTCTTTCTCCACTTCCTAGAATCCGTCAGCTTCCTTTGTAACATTTACCAGGAATAAGCTCCTCTTCCTTTACAATTGCATGGCATTTCATACACAAATGGTTCGAAAAATCGAGGGAAGAGAAAGATTTCCAAAGCAGCCACATTATTAGTGGAGCAGCCTCATGTGCACCATCAGTATTATGTGACCATCACCTGCATACACCTTACCTGAGGATCGTCCTGTGTATACACTTGATCAAAGGCAAACATCTTCGGAGCAGCAACGCCAAGCCGAGACTCCTGTGCCTGGCGGGCCTGGGGCTCCACGAGGGTCACTTGGCGTCTACGCTTGTCCAGAGTGACTACCTCTTCCTGGCCCTCCCCGACACGCACGGCAGGCGATACACGGAGTACTACACGGACCTGATGGGTTTAAAGGAAAAAAAGATGATTAGTGTGATGAATAATGAAAATAATATCAGGTAATGCAGTAATACATTAATACATATATTGTTGAAGAACAAATATGAATATGGAAAAAAAAAGTACAAGTAGATACAAAATTGAAACATTAAACGCGGTGATTAGCCGATGTGGACGGTCTCCTTTTGCTCTACCAGTAACAGAGAAAAGGTACATAACGGCTTCCATGGTGTGTGTGTGTGTGTGTGTGTGTGTGTGTGTGTGTGTGTGTGTGTGTGTGTGTGTGTGTGCGTGCGTGCGTGCGTGCGTGCGTGCGTGCGTGCGCAATGACGTAATGAAACTGAAAGAAAACAGAAATATATGGAAGTGGTAGTAGCTATGTGATGGATTAGAGGCGAGAAGAAGAGTGATGGAAGGGAGGATGGACAGAGAAAGGGGGAGAGCACAGAGGGAAGAAGGACCTCCATAGAGATAGATGAGCGATAATACCACACTATAATAAGAAGCAATTTGTTCAATCATTATTATGGATACTGTAACCTGATAACTATTCCCTTACTGATGATGATAATGGCTCGCTAATTGTGATGAGGTTACTGAGAAGAACCAGAGAGAGAGAGAGAGAGAGAGAGAGAGAGAGAGAGAGAGAGAGAGAGAGAGAGACATGGCAGGGGGGGAGGGTATGTTCATCGCTAGTAACAGTTGGTGTATGAGAAAGAAGATAAATGATGTGTGAAGAATAGGAACAGCGTAATGGGATGGAGGGAGATAGAGGAGGGGAGGAGAAGGGAGGCTGACGGGAAATGGAGGAGACGAAGGAAGTGATAAACCAGAGAGAGAGAGAGAGAGAGAGAGTAAGGGATGTTTGTCATGTCCTTAGCCTCCGGTCTAACTATTGTGCGAAGCTGCAGAACAAGGGAAACTATTAGAGAGAGAGAGAGCACTGTATCCCACATTCTTGTAATGGCAATTGAAAAGATAGGATTCTCTCTCTCTCTCTCTCTCTCTCTCTCTCTCTCTCTCTCTCTCTCTCTCTCTCTCTCTCTCTCTAATCCCAGCAGACACGTGTAACTGTAGGCAGAAGGTAACCAGAGATCACACTCCCTTTCTCCCTCACTCATTCAGTCTAACCATTCCCTCTCGTCCTGACAAATGATGAGTGGGCGTGTGGTCTCTCTCTCTCTCTCTCTCTCTCTCTCTCTCTCTCTCTCTCTCTGGATAATGTGCTTTACTGGACGTAGAAATTTGTGCGGATGGAGAGAGAGAGAGAGAGAGAGAGAGAGAGAGAGAGAGAGAGAGAGAGAGAGAGAGAGAGAGAGAGAGAGAGAGAGAGAGAATTACTTGACCTGAGGCCATTTCGTACAGTAAGGAAAATTGTAGACGTAAAAATTGCACTTCTTAAATTATGATATTCTGGGCAGAGACAGAGGCTTCAGTCATGTAAGAGGAGGAGGAGGAGGAGGAGGAGGAGGAGGAGGAGGAAAAAACACAAGACTGCATAGAAGTGTAACTATGAGCAAATGAAAAAAAAAAAAAAAAAAAAAAAATCATTAAAAAGAAAAGGTGACAAAGTAATGAAAAAAAGAAAATACAATCAAAAATTTCTCACATGAACAGTTAACATGAATAGTGTCAAGGAAGCACCACTAACCGCCACCCCCCCCCACCACCGCCACCACTAATGCCACAGTCACTGTCGCCACCATCACTACCGCTCGCTGCCGCCGCCACCATCAGACAGACAGAACGAAAGCAACCAGTCACGCTTTATAATCAACTATACACACAAGGGGATTGTACATAGAACACTGAACGAGGAGGGGGAAGAGGAGGAGTAGGAAAGAAGAAGAAGAAGTAGTAGTAGTAGAAGAAGAAGAAGAAGAAGAGGTTCAGAACGAGAGAAAGTACTGTAACACGGGTAAGATGAACCAGTGAAAGAAGAAAACAAGAAGAAGGGATGGTGAAACGGAGAGAAATAGCGAGGAACAGGAAATACTTAGCAGAGAGGAACTAATTAAACGAATTTCTATGGTGGAGGAGGAAGTTTGCATAGCGGCTTTATCTTCAGGGTGAGGAGGCGGGGAGGCGCAAGGTAAGCGTGTGGAAGAGAGGGAAGTTTGTGCATGGAATTCTCTCTCTCTCTCTCTCTCTCTCTCTCTCTCTCTCTCTCTCTACGGGACTCCGACGGAACAATTAGGAGAGAAAAACGACTCTCGCCATATCGGGAAATCGAAGAAGATGACGAGTAAGATCAAATATCATATAGCCAGCCAGCCTCCACCACCACCACCGCTCCTCCAGCCCGGCCTGACACAACACCGACCCGCACACCAAAACAAACCCGAGGAAAGGACTGATGGATAGCCGCGAGGGAGGAAAATTTGTGGTATCTTCTTTCCACGTACTGTAAAGACCCTCGTGCTGTAGTAAGAACATAAGAGGTAATGTATTTTTCTATGTATATACTAGGACTTCGACATATTGGAGAGTTTTTTCTAGAGTGGTCATACAAATAGTTTCTCGTACACTAACTTAAATGGCATTACTTTACCATATTATGCACTTCGTTTTTTTTTTTCCCCCATATATATATATATATATATATATATATATATATATATATATATATATATATATATATATATATATATATATATATATATATATATATATATATATATATATATATATATATATATATATATATACACATATCAACACTACGATTGGTATCCAACAAGTGCATTTCAGAGTGGCCAAATAAATAGTTTCCGGCAAACAAGTCAAATGAAAACACTAATTGACAATTGCCGCATTGTTTTATAGTCTTCCGTGCTGCGAGGAGAGCGCGGGACTGTCATCTCGGGACCGTCTCATAAAGGCGGAGTTTTCAATTAAGATATGCATGTTCGTGCCGCGCCAGACATTATACAGCCCGAGGTGCTTGGCCGAGTGCGATGTCAGCGTGCATGCATTTAAACAAGGTAATACTCACATCAATGGACACACACACACACACACACACACACACACACACACACACACACACACACACACACACACACACACACACACACACACACACACACACACACATTGTACGTACAAAGCAGTTAGCACATCTAATACAATGACATCGAGTTTCCCCGCTGAAGGACAAAACAATTCTTATCTACAAGGAACATATGGAGTACAATAAGGATCAGTGTTCCCTCGGTAACGTCATCTGTAAGCACTGGCACGAAGTAAACGATCGATGCGATTCTTTAAGAGTAAACAAGGGAATAAGTGAAAGAATACCACGAAATAAAAACACTGTAAAAGCTCATGAAAAACGGTGACTTCGAATAAAGATTTCAGCTTAAAATAGGTAATGATATAAAAATCTGCAGTTAATGATATCACACCATGCTGTGTCTACCTAATACAATACTATACGTCTCTACAACAGAATAGTGGGTGCTATGAACGCCACGACAGGCTGCACTGACTGTGTTGACCTCGATTAGATTAGGGTACTTTTGTAAAGCTTTTTATGGACATTTCAAATTACTGAAAGATGCAAAGGAAGAGCTGAAACAGATGGAAAGCCGCGTCACATGAAGGCAAGGTGACTGAGGCACCATGACTGGCGTGGTGTCTCAAGGGTCAGTGAGTCTTGACCGTGCACTTGCCATAAAAAAAGGTTTGTCAAAAACTGAAGAGTTCGGGGAATAATCTCGTGAGTGATGCTAAGGCTACACTACAAATGCAGACAGCTCTAAAAGGAACTGCAGGAAAAAAGACTCGATTATTGACGTGTTTTTGTGATGTTCGGGTAATTTCCTCGCTGAAAAATGTTGCTTCTTGAAAAAGGGATTTAGATAAAAGAGCTTGATGCGGTTGAGGGGATTTGCGAGTGGAAGAAAGAAAAGTGCTGAAAGAAAAAAAAAAGAATGAAAAGAATATGTACAAAGCCACACGTTCTGACAAACGTGCAAATTACGAAAACCAAATGTATTGCAGTTACATAGTAGAGAGAAGCCTGAGAAAGATTAAGTAATATGACGAGTTAGAAAGTGTAGTTGTAGGAAAGTCAAAGAAGAAAAAGGGGAAGAGAAAGAAGATGAACAAAAAGAAGAAGAAAATGAAGTAGAAGAAGAAGAAGAAGAAAATGAAGAAGAAGAAGAAGAGGAGGAGGAGGAAGAAGGGTACATAAATACAGTACAGAGCGGTGTCTTCAAAATCTGAGCAATCTTGAGAGAGTTGGTCTATGAGGAGAAACTTGAGTTGTTTAGATTGCAATCAGAAGATAAGGCAAGGATTCAGGCATGAGGTCTGAGCGATTCTGCGAAGAGGACTGTTAGAGGAAGAGGTTTGAGTTTCCCTTCCCTAATATTTTCTTTCACCCCGATCAAAGCCAAGCAAACGCCAACGACAAGAACTGCAGCTAGATGGAAGTAGGAAGACAAGTTTCATACACGAACTACCACATGTAGTTTGTCTTATACTTCAAAGTTCTTCTACTACTACTACTACTACTACTACTACTACTACTACTACTACTACTACAATGCAAAAAAAAAAAAAAAAAAAAAAAAAAACGGGAAAGAACGAGAGAGAGAGAGAGAGAGAGAGAGAGAGAGAGAGAGAGAGAGAGAGAGAGAGAGATGATGACGCGTGGTGTTAATAATGATGGACGCAATAAATGATGGGCGCATTTCAAGCTGATCCCGCCGCCGCCAACCACGTGGGAATGAGCGAGAACTGATGATGCAGAACACAATGGAAAAGCGAGTTAAAATTGATGGAGGAAGCACAATGAGGTGATGGAGAGAGGCAGGCTGGTAGGCAGGGAAAGAGGGAGAGAGGGAGAGCGGGAGAGGAGAGAGAGGAAAAGAGGATGAGGAGAGGGAGGAAAGGCCTGTGTGTGTGTGTGTGTGTGTGTGTGTGTGTGTGTGTGTGTGTGTGTGTGTGTGTGTGTGTGTGTGTGTGTGTGTGTGTGTGTTAAAATGAAAAGAAAAATGAGACGCGTGTGTTTGTGTATGGTGCGAACAGCAGAGAGAGAGAGAGAGAGAGAGAGAGAGAGAGAGAGAGAGAGAGAGAGAGAGAGAGAGAGAAACTAGTCGGCCATCCGTCATATTCTCCTCCCGACCCCATCGTTTGGTCTGCCATTAGAAGCAGTGTGATCGTTGTGGTCCATTAATATCGTCCTCTCTCTCTCTCTCTCTCTCTCTCTCTCTCTCTCTCATATACATATACGGTTCCACGATTTCAACAAACACAAACACACACACACACACACACACACACACACAGAGAGAGAGAGAGAGAGAGAGAGAGAGAGAGAGAGAGAGAGAGAGAGAGAGAGAGAGAGAGAGAGAGAGATGGATGGAGGTAGAAATCTGATACTACAGTAATTAGGGGAAACCTCAACAACATTTTTGCTCTACCTTTGCAATTACGAGTTCTCTCTCTCTCTCTCTCTCTCTCTGTCCACTATTACACAAAGTAAACACACTTACACAACATATATACTTCAACCACCACCACCACCACCACCTGACGAAGACGAGAACACACGGCATTAGTCTTCAGCCTTAAAGATTCGACATCGTGATGGTTATAAAGAGAGGGAGATAATGATGATGATTTGTAGGCACACTCGTAAGTTTCTTCATCCGTGGCTCCTCTTTTATTACTCTTTCTTTTTCTCTTCCTCTTTCTTTCCCTCCCGCCCTGCAAGTCTTCCTCATTCTTTAGACTCGTTTGCGTCAGAGAAGGGAAGAAGAATGTCAAGGCGCATACAGTTTCTGACGGGAGCCGATTGGTACATGAAAGGAAAGACCACCGCTTTGATTTCTGATAACAAAAGCGATAGATTTATAACGAATGCTGTCACAGATTGTATGAGTAAGCGTAAGTGTTTCTCAAGGATACGAATATTCTGATCTATTTTCCTCCTCCTTCTCCACCTCCTCCTCTCCCTCCTCCTACTCTTTTTTACGTCACTATTTGACATACATATTCTTAATCTTGTTCCAACGTTTTAAACTTACGCGCATAAACACACACACACACACACACTCTCTCTCTCTCCACCATGACGAGTCGTTTTGAAATTCTAAACTACACTTTCCTGCTTTCCCTCTCGTTAATTTTTCTGCTTTCCACTTCAGTCAACACGTGGCCTTATCTCTCTCTCTCTCTCTCTCTCTCTCTCTCTCTCTCTCACACACACACACATGTAAGAATAGAATGTCTCCTTTTCCTCAACTTTCCCTGCATTCTTGACTTGTGGTTCTCAAGGTAATCAGTAATGCTGCCAAATCAAGACAGTTTGTGCAGTGTTTCAATGATTTTACAGCGTTTTTTTTTTTTTTTTTTTTCTTAATCTAATTCTTATTTTCTATTTCTGTTTACGGATAACTTTTTTTTTTTTTTTTTTTGCATGACCTGAACGTATAAGTAAAAAATGTTACGAGTAATTTTGCTTTGTTTATTTGACTTAACCCCTTGAGTACCATGACGCGTTTCCATATTCGTTCAGCTTACAATTGGCAATTTCAGAAACTTATATGGAGGATTAAAATAGTAAAGACTGTGGCCATTAATCTTCTGACCTCCATAGACCCTCCCTGATGTCAATAATCGTGCACAAGTCTGAAGGTTAAAATGTGTCCCATTATTGAAAAGTTTCCGATTTTTCTCAGTTTGATGGTGATGATTTTGTTTTCCATACTTTTTGAATAAAACCAAAAAGAATGATACTAGTAATCTTGTCTTGTGTTCAGTTTTAGGTTTTTAATCTTAGAGGTCTGATGCAACTTATAAAAATGAAAGTAAGAAACCAGACCAGTATTAACACCTTTTTCTTTTTATTTATGAAAACAAATTATTTCTTTTCAGACGGTTTACTCTACAGTTTGGGAATTAGTAATAACTCTTTTTAATTCATTTTCATCATCATTATCTTTTCTGCGTTATTCGAACAAACGATATAAAAATACAATGCAATACAAATACTTTCCGACGTTCCTGAATTTTTTCCTGGCTTGTTATTCTGTTTTTCGATTATTTTTAGTTTGGATTTGTAATAACTTGCTTTTCCACGTTATTCGAATAAGAGATAAAGAAAATATAATAATAATCCTAAGCTATTTCAAGTTCCCATTTCTTTTCACCTAATTTTCGAAGTTCAAGCAAAAATAACAACTCGCGTCACCTCCACTGTAACCATCCAGACAAACAGAAGAACACAGATAAAGGAAAAATAAATCCCAGAATGAAATGATAAGGGAAGAAAAAACGAGCAGTAATTTTCCATCTCTCAATCGATTCGTGGAAGAGCGATCGATTCCAGGAGCTTTTCAGTCCGTGCCTAAACCTATTTTGGACCTCCGCCCTCCCCTCTCACCATCACTCAACACCCACTTCGCTCTCTCTCTCTCTCTCTCTCTCTCTCTCTCTCTCTCTCTCTCCTTTGTGGTATAAAAAAGGCCTATGTTTATATTTTTTTCCGTAATTCTGCTCCTAATATACATGTGGTGGTGGTGGTGGTGGTGGTGGTGGTGGTGGTAGTAGAAGTAGAAATAGTAGTAGTAGCAGCTCTTTATAGACGAAGAAAAAGAAGTTAAAATAATAATAATAATAATAATAATATAAAAAGCAAAATAAAACAGAACGTGCCATTACAAGAAAGGAAAGTTTTAATTACTGAGCTCAGGGAACTAACGCCTCCCCTTACTGCCGCCCTCCCTCCCCGCCATTCTCTCCCCACCCCATTCCTCTCCCACACGCAAAGACGACTGCAACACGACCCGTGAACGCCTCCTCGCCCCGCCCCGCCCCTCACCACCCAGGCCACCTCTGTTGAAGCCGAGTCTCCCTGTGGGCGTGGGTCCCCGGGGAGAGTGAGACCAACACATTCACGCCCGTGATTAATATTTCCCCCCTCCAGACACACACACACACACACACACACACACACACACACACACACTCTCTCTCTCTCTCTCAACAAGGACGGACAACATACAGTAACAACTACCGGGTAAAAAAAGAAAAAAATATGGACAGGAGGGAAGAGAGGGAAAAAAATGGAAAAAAAAGTTAAAAAAACATGGTGGAAGTGAAAGGAAGAAAAAGAAGGCGAGGAACTAGATGGTGAAGGAGGAGGAGGAGGAGGAGGAGGAGGAGGAGGAGGAGGAGGAGGAGGAGGAGGAGGAGGAGGAAGAGGGCGTTTGGGCACGGGGCATATGGTGGCGGTCAGAATCCGGGGCACGATCCCACTCTGAAGGGGGTCATTCATGTGTGTGTGTGTGTGTGTGTGTGTGTGTGTGTGTGTGTGTGTGTGTGTGTGTGTGTGTGTGTGTGTGTGTGTGAGCCTTAACAGGGGGACAGAGTGAGGAAGAAAAAACACATTGAAGGCTGAACATGTAAGGAAGAAAAGAGACGTGAGGGAAAATCTTGTTCTTGTTACATTCCTGTGTGTTTCTCTGTCTAGCTTTTCCTTTCGTTTTCCTTACACACACACACACACACACACACACACATTCTCTCTCTCTCTCTCCTTCCATCTCTTAAATAACTACTGTCACTTCCATCAAACTGCCTCAGCCACACACACACACACACACACACACACACACACACACACACACCAAAAGACGCCTAATTTTGTCCACACAGCTTTTCGTCCCTCCATCACCCCACCCCCATAGCTAGGCCTCCTCCCGCCTAGTCCCCATCATAACCTTCCCATAACACCATTTCTGCACCCCATCACTCACGCCCCATTTCTTGCATAAACTCCGCGGAACGTTGATTACAAACTTTTTCTTCTCTTTTCCTTTTTTCTTCCTTCTTCGCAACCCTGACTCGAGATTATCATGAAAAAAAAAGGGAGGGAAATAGTATGTGAAAAAAGTGTTAGCAAAAAAAAAAAGTGTGATACGTCAGAGAGAGAGAGAGAGAGAGAGAGAGAGAGAGAGAGAGAGAGAGAGAGAGAGAGAGAGAGAGAGAGAGAGAGAGAGAGAGAGAGGACAATTTTCCTGTGCTTGGAGGCAATACGTATTACAGTTGACAGTGAGGTAAGATTTCCGTGAAGAATAACGGAAGAGGAAAAAGAAAAGTTAAAACCCAAATGGAAAACGTAGAAAAAGGATGAAAGGATGAAGGAGAAGAGTGAGCCGGGACCTGAAGGAATGGACAGCTGGTTCGTATGTGAAGTGGTTTTAAAGACTATCACTCGCATCTCTCCGTCAGTCAGCAAGTTATCTCAGTCCGCAGTTAATTTGTCTATCTGTTGTTCAGTCAGGCAGGCGTCAGTCAATCCGTCTATCAGGGAGTGTATTAATTAGTCACACACACACACACACACACACACACACACACACACACACACACACACACACACAAGAACTCTCTCTCTGTGTGTGTGTGTGTGTGTGTGTGTGTGTGTGTGTGTGTGTGTGTGTGTGTGTGTGTGTGTGTGTGTGTGTGTGCGCGCGCAATGCTATGAGTGTAAAGGCGAATGAAACACAGCCTCGGATAAACTCTTGCTATATTAATTAAGAAAAAAAAATTCCTAATGGCGCTGTAAAGATACAAATGAAGAAATAAAAACAATCCTCTGTTTACGTATCTACCCCCCACACATACTCTCTCTCTCTCTCTCTCTCTCTCTCTCTCTCTCTCTCTGTCATAAAACACCCCCAGCAAGATTTGATGGAGTTGTCTCACGGCAAAACTCTCTCTCCTCCTCTTCCTCCTTCTCCTCCTCCTCCTCCTTCTCTTCGTCCTCGTCCTCCTGCTGTTGGTCCTCGTCGCGTAGGTTAATAAAGAAGACACTCACTGGTGGGACAAATACGAAAATGACCCCGTAGCAAATGGATAATGTGAGAGGGAGAGACGCAACACGAGTGGGAATGGTTACACGGCCTGAGAGAGAGAGAGAGAGAGAGAGAGAGAGAGAGAGAGAGAGAGAGAGAGAGAGAGAGAATATCCCAGTTGGTATTTCTGATTACATGCATAAGTAAAACAATAATAATAATGATTTTGGA
Organism: Portunus trituberculatus; assembly: GCF_017591435.1. Lineage (NCBI taxonomy): Eukaryota > Metazoa > Arthropoda > Malacostraca > Decapoda > Portunidae > Portunus > Portunus trituberculatus. Next base: position 11,296,728 of record NC_059291.1, read on the forward strand.
GATTACAACTACAGCATGACGATTACATTGTGTTCATTGGCCTTAATAAAATAAAAAAGAAATGGTGATCATGAACAAGGATGAGATAGAAGACAAAGGAGGAAAAAATCTTGATCCTCTTTATCCAATATGAGCACACAACATTCTTCTTCTTCTTTCTTTCTCTTATTTTGTCCTTAAATGAAATCCCTGTTTCATAACATATAAGGAGATAGCTAATGTTCGTGCTTATAAAAAGCGCTTAGTTGTCCCCTGAGTGTGTGTGTGTGTGTGTGTGTGTGTGTGTGTGTGTGTGTGTGTGTGTGTGTGTGTGTGTGTGTGTTTACCGACCACACACAAGACTTGGTGGACACAGAGGTGCGGGAGCCTTTGGGGAAAACTATTTGAGCTCGGTCAAGGCTGCTCTAATTACTTCATGAACACACACACACACACACACACGAGAGAGAGAGAGAGAGAGAGAGAGAGAGAGAGAGAGAGAGAGAGAGAGAGAGAGAGAGAGAGAGAGAGAGAGAGAGAGAGAGAGAGAGAGACTTTATAGCTTTTATTAACCTTGGAACACACACACACACACACACACACACACACACACACACACACACACACACACACACACACACCGCTGCTTTGCTTCCTCGGTCCAGGAGTTCGGATAACAATTCCGTGCTTCTCACTATAACGTAGGAGCGGCGCGTCTCCTGCAGCTCCTCCCGCGTCTTGAGCAATTGCTTTCATGTAACTCGGCTTAATTTATATTCCTGAGGCGCAGTGTAGCTTCTCGGAATCAGGTCGCGAACACAAGTATTTCTTTTATAGAGAATGATACTTTAAAACTGTCAGTACAAACAGTGTAAAGTTAGGAATGACAAGTCTAAACTGAGAGATTTGATTCTTCTCTCTGTATTATTGCGAGGAAAGCAAACCAGACTTATTAATTGTGACTGGAAAGCACAATTACTATAAGGAACATTGTAGATACGGAAAACTGCCAGTCATTGTAATTATTTTGAAAGTTAATTCATCTGATACTAGTGCAAGAAAGCACGTATTAATATGATGAAAATAAAATGGATACTCATTATTCGTAAAGGAGGAAATAAATATGTTAATTTACGTATATACTATTCATGTTTATAAGAACAAAACGTGGATCAGTTTAATATAAGTGTGAAGAAACTCGTATTAATATGATGAAGATAAAATGGAATGAATATTCATTAATTGTTAAACAAACAAGTTTAACTTAAATACACATTAATTCGTATTTATAAGAACAAAAATCTCATTATTCGTAATTTCAGACTACGTTAATTAATTTTGATATAACTGCGAAGAAACTGGTAGTGTGAAAAAAAAAAACATTAAACTAACTAAGAAGCAAAAAATCTTAACTTACGTACGTACATGTTGTAATTTAAAAGGAGAAAAATCTAAG
>NC_059291.1:11303162-11305662 GCF_017591435.1 Portunus trituberculatus
ATTTTTCACCTGTGGCGGGAATTACGGGTCCTTCTGGGTGATTTAGGGGCAGACAGGTGCGGGGAGAGGAGGTGGGGCGGGGCTTCCTCCTCCGTGAGATATGAGGGTGGAGGAGGAAGGAGGTAGGAGGAGGGAGAGAGGTACAGCTGGATGATGCTTTTTTGTATGTTTCTCCTTAGTTAAGCTCTCTCTCTCTCTCTCTCTCTCTCTCTCTCTCTCTCTTTTGTCCTTTCATTATCTCTGTCTCTTAATTTAGTTTGCCAGAAAGTTACTACGCATCTAATTGCATCACTTCTACGATCAATGATAAAGGTGACGAAGGAAGTCGATCTGTTTAATACGTGGAGTGAAGTCAACATGGAACAGAGCACATTGAAACCATGACCAGATGATGACATGGGAATAAACCTAGGAGCTAATGGAGGGTAAAAGGGATTGTCATATTAAACAAGGGGAAGAGAAGGAAAGGGAGAGGAAGGAAAGAAGAAAGGTAGAAGATGACGTGTAGATGGTCGTAGAGATTATCTGCTGTGAGGTGTAAAAATATTGATGGCGTGCAGAGAGAGAGAGAGAGAGAGAGAGAGAGAGAGAGAGAGAGAGAGAGAGAGAGAGAGAGAGAGAATCTTTCCTCCCTCCCCATGCCTCGAGGAGACACACAAACAACCGGAAAATTAGCGTCGTTGGTCAAATTAGCGGCGGAGGATGAAATGTGAACATTAAACGCTGCGAAACGCTCTGGATCTCTCTCTCTCTCTCTCTCTCTCTCTGTAAATGAGAATACTTTGATCATTCCGTTTCCCATTTAACACAAAATTATGCCGGAAAATTGATGAAAACAATTATAGGAATTTATGTTTGAGAAAGGAGGATGATAGATAAGACACGAGAGAGAGAGAGAGAGAGAGAGAGAGAGAGAGAGAGAGAGAGAGAGAGAGAGAGAGAGAGAGAGAGTCGTTCCCACCCACGAGGATCAGAAGGCCGCGACCCTCAGCCTAAAATGTGACGAGAAGCCTAAAAAGGATAAAAAAAGAAGAAAAGGAAGAAAAAAAGAGGAAAGGAGAATATAAAGCGAAAAATGTTGAAAAGTGACACTTCCTCTTGTTCCTAACACTACTACTACTGCTACGACCCCCTCTCTCTCTCTCTCTCTCTCTCTCTCTCTCTCTCATATTTAGGCCACATAATTTGCTTTCGTCTGTTGCTTTCCTTGCATGTTTTGACTTTTTTTGCCTTTATTTTTGTTTTTTCTTTTTTTTTCTTTGCGTGTGTCTGCCTGCCTGCACTTGCTAATTGTTACTGCGTTGTGTGTGTTTACCTAGTTGTCCATCTCATACCGCTCCTTGATCCTATCTGTCTGTGTGTGTGTGTGTGTGTGTGTGTGTGTGTGTGTGTGTGTGTGTGTGTGTGTGTGTGTGTGTGTGTGTGTGTGTGTGTGTGTGTGTGTTTGTACTGTATTGTGTGTGTGTGTGTGTGTGTGTGTGTGTGTGTGTGTGTGTGTGTGTGTGTGTGTGTGTGTGTGTATTGTATTTCTGTCTTTATTTCTATATCTATGTCTACATTTTTAATTTTTTGTTGTTCTTTACGTCTTTATGTTTTCTTTTCTTATTTCTAACTAATAATTTATTCTTACAACTTCCATTTAGGAAAATACACCACACACACACACACACACACACTCTCTCTCTCTCTCTCTCTCTCTCTCTTCCAGCCACTAAACATGGACCCCTTTTCCTCTCCATCGGCTCCCCTTAGACACAACACTCCCCTCAGTCAACCATTACCCTCAACCCCAGCTGTCCCCACCACTCCTTCTCCCCTCGCGCGTCCCTCCCTTTCCCCTTCCTCTTCTTCCCACCCCACTACGCTTCTTGCACACTCGGATGCCCCCTCCCCTCCCTTCCCCTCACCTCTCTTCTCCTCGCTTCTCTTCTCCGCATTTATCTTCCTTTTCCCCTCGCTTTCTACTTTCCTCCCTCTTTTTTTTCAAGCGCGAGGAGGAGGTGGAAGAAGAGGAGGGGAAAAAAAGGGGAGGAAAAAGAGAGAGAGAAGCGTAACAGGAAAGAGGAGAATAAAGGACAAAAAAGAGGATGAAAGGGATAAAGGAAGGTTGGAAAAAAAAAAAAGCTCTAAGGAAAAGGAAACGAAGGCGAGGCGGAAAAAGAAAAGAAGGAGGAAGAAAAAGAGATAAGGAGAAAAAGATGAAAATGGAAAGAAAGGAGGAATGAAGAGGCTAAAATGGGGAAAAAAGTGAAAAATAGTGAAAAGGAAGGAAGGAGAGAGAGAGAGAGAGAGAGAGAGAGAGAGAGAGAGAGAGAGAGAGAGAGAGAGAGAGAGAGAGAGAATGAAGAGGAATAAGTATGAAGGAAGAAAAAGTGAGGAATGCAAAGTAAAAGAAGAAAATAAAGGAAAGTAAGAGAGGAATGGAAAAAAAAACGAGAAAATAAGTGAAGAGAGGATTAAGGAAAGAAAGGAATGAAAAAAGAATAACAAAAACAAAGAA
>NC_059291.1:11313162-11318162 GCF_017591435.1 Portunus trituberculatus
GAGGCGTGACTTCGCGGAGGTGAGCGGCGTCAGCTGTGTGGCCATGGCAGACTCCAGTGCCGCGTGGAGGACTCTTGCCGCCAGCGTTGAGTCAGCTGACGTTCACGGTGCGTGGTTCCACAGGACGTGATGGATCGTTCGCTCTGGCTCATTTTGAAAACGAGAGACGCTTAATAGTTATTCTTTGCTGCAAAATATTTTCTTCCTTTCGTCCTCCTCGCACGTTCCGGTGTGATGGCTAAACTTTTATTTGTTTTTCTTACTCTCGCTCGGTCTTTTCATCATAGAAGTGTAGCAGGAGTGAAAGGTTTATAGAACGTGTGTGTGTGTGTGTGTGTGTGTGTGTGTGTGTGTGTGTGTGTGTGTGTGTGTGTGTGTGTGTGTGTGTGTGTGTGTGTTTGCGCGCGTGATTGTCCTTACTGGGGAAACTGTCAAAGGAAATGTTTTTTTCGTCACAATATGCAACATTTGAATGAAGAAATCTTTCGTTAATATGACTGAAAGTTAATAAAAAATAAATAATGAACAATGGCAAGTAATAAATAAAATCTTCCAAAATCCCTCCAATTTCGTGATAAAGAACGATTGGCGAGTTGTAAATCTTATTAGACCATTTATGTAATTACTGTGATTCCCAAACACAAAGCATAATTATCCTCTCTCTCTCTCTCTCTCTCTCTCTCCAACACGCACACATACACACACTCACCACAAAACCACACCAAATCCCCAAGTCACTCCCTCAAAAAGCGTCGTGACAGGTAAAAGATACACACAAAATATAAAACAGAAAAAAAAAGAATGACTGGTACGAATAAATAAATTAGTGAACTGATTGAATACTGACAAGACTCAGAATTTTCAAAACAAATACGAACTCTTAAAGGGGATGCGGTCACGGGGGGTTGTGTAGCTGTAAGGCACACACACACACACACACACACACACACACACACACACACACACACACACACACACACACACACACACACACACACACACACACACACACACACACGCTTCTCTTCTCTCACACTCTGTAATACTAAAAATACATACAAACCTTCCTGCACTAAATTTATATATCTCTCTGTTACTAACTTCTCTCTTCCTCTTCCTCTTCTTCTTCTTCTTCTTCTTCCTCCTCCTCCTCCTCCTCCTCCTCCTCCTCTTCCTACTCACGCCTGACTTCTGAATTACACTTTCTCTTTTCATCCTTTGATTCCTCCCACGTTATTTCTATCCCTTTCATTCTCTTCCTCCACCTCCACCTCCACCTCCACCTCCTCCTTCTCCTTTCCCCCTTCTTCTCCTCCTCAATAATCTGGAGTTCAAATAAAAGGACAAGGTGAAAAATAAAGTAAGACAAACAACACCAGACAGTTCGAATGTAGTTTATATTGCATTCAAACATATATTTCTGCCTCTCTCTCTCTCTCTCTCTCTCTCTGCAAACCAATACATATATATGGTTCGAAATAAACTAGAATATGAAAACACACGAGGTCCCACACTTGACTATATATTCTATTCAATACGCCGTGAACCACTGGCTTGCTAAATGGAAAAAAATATATATATGAAATAAATAAATAAAAAAAAGTCACTACGCTCGTGGTAAAATGAAAAAAAAATTACGTAACAAAATAAAAAAGAAAAAAAAAGAAAAAGAAAAGTGCAGTAAGGGGACACAGCAAAGAGAGAAAAAAAGTGTCATTTGAAGAGAGTGCTGATAAGACCACATTCAATTAACCCTCTCTCTCTCTCTCTCTCTCTCTCTCTCTCTCTCTCTCTCTCTCTCTCTCTCTCTCTCTATCTCTCTCTCTCCCTCTCTCTCTCTTGCCAGAAGATGATGCGGGGGAGGAAAGGAAGGGGATTAATAATAAGTCACGAGGGGTTCATAGGGGCTTGTTTTTTGGGCAGAAGGAGGAGGAGGAGGAGGAGGAGGAGGAGGAGGAGGAGGAGGAGGAGGAGGAGGAGGAGGAGGAGGAGGAGGAGGAGGAAGGCGGCGATGAGGAGGTCGAGGCGAAAGGGAAAGGAGGAAGAGGTGGTAAACGAGAAAGATGGAGAGGCAGAGTGTGAAGAACGAGGAGTATGAAGGAGGAGGAGGAGGAGGAGGAGGAGGAGGAGGAGGAGGAGGAGGAGGAGGTGAGAGTGAAGAAGTGAGTGTATTAATTGGTAATACAAGGGTGCTAGAGATTTATTCATTCCTGGAGGAAGAGGAGCTAACGGAGAAGAGAGAGAGAGAGAGAGAGAGAGAGAGAGAGAGAGAGAGAGAGAGAGAGAAGGAAGAAGGCGTCGAGACAGTAAATCTACCTCCTCAACCACCCTCTCTCTCTCTCTCTCTCTCTCTCTCTGCCGCCACACCCTCCAAGTCTCTCGCGTCGCCCTGACAAGTATGATATAAACAACCTCTGCTCCTTGTTACCAGAGCGCCGCCAATCCCCACGGAGGAGGAGGAGGAGGAGGAGGAGGAGGAGGAGGAAGAGGAGGAGGAGGAGGAGGAGGAGGAGGAGGAGGAGGAATACAAAGGAATACAAAGGAAAGACCAAGCAACAACAGATCCTGGGGTCCTTACTAGGCTGCTTGGTTAACTATTCTATACTAACTACACAGTGTGAGAGACAGGACAGCAAATCAGAAGGCTTTGGAGGAGGAGGAGGAGGAGGAGGAGGAGGAGGAGGAGGAGGAGGAGGAGGAGGAGGAGAGAGAAGGAGGAGGAGGAGGAGGAAACAGCTCTGTGTATGTCCAATCGAGTGAGAAGACGCGAAAAGAAAACGAAGAATCACGAATGAGAGGGACTATATTTAGAAGACACACCGGGAAGGGAAGGGAAGCAATGAGCGAGGAGGCGGAGGAAAACACGAGAAGTAATCATTATAGACCTACAGCTTAGTCCTAGTCCACTCCCCATCCCCATCCCCATCCCACCCCCTCCTTCCCTCCATTCCCTCCACCTCTCCCTTTCTGTGATGGTGATGGTTTAAATTCGCAATACCTGGCAGACACCCAGGCTAAGTCCTTCTCCTTCTCGTCTTCCTCCTCCTCCTCCTCCTCCTCCTCGTCTTCCTCATCCTCCTACTCGTCTTCCTTCCTCCTTGCCTTCCTCTCATGTAAAGCAGAAGAGGAAGATCGACGTGATATGCAAATGAAAGGGGAAAAAAAAATATGTATATTGGCCACGACAAGAAACCAGGAAAGCCACACAGCCTCAAACTGCGAAGGACTCTGCGCCGCCCTGAAGGACCCCCTGAGTGCACCCTCCGACCTTGCCCTCCTCCTCCTCCTCCTGGTGGTGCTGATGGTGCCACGCTCAGAAGGACTCTTACTGTAGGATGTGAAGGATGGGTTATTTTTTTTCACTATTTTTGTTTGAGTTGTTTTCATTCGCGTTTTTATTTGATTTTTTTTAAAGAAGATTGTTTTTTTTATGTTTTTTCTTTTCTTTTTTCTTTCTTTCTTTTGTTATTACTTTGGAGTGAGGGATTATTATTATCATTTTCTTTCTTTATGTTTTTTTTTATCTTGGCTTTCCTTACTTAATACACAGGCGTGCTCAACTTATGACTTTATTTTTATTTATTCCCTGCTTTTTTTTTTTTTTACAACATTCAAATTTCTTCATTGTTCTGTAGCAGGATTATGTTTTTATCATTACTTTCGTTCTTTAAAAATACACTTCATTTTATTGCAATCCTCAGATTTTCTTTTTTTTTTTCTTAATACGAGAATTGTTTTCCTTTGTATATATATTTCTTAGTTTCATTATGTTTCTTCATGTTTGTATCAACGTAGATTTTCTTCTTACTGATCAACAATCTCTATTATTATGATGATTAATTCTCTCTATTAAAACACTCATATTTGTTTACTCTTCCTGATACAATTCTTCATCGTTATTCCTCGCAGAACGTAAATTCATTCTACCACATCTGTTTATTTTATCATTATCATTATTGTTATTATTATATTACATTATTATTATTATTATCAGCATTATCATCGTTACCGTCTCTCTCTCTCTCTCTCTCTCTATGAACCGCAGACAAGAAAATGGTGGTGGCAGTAATGGTGGTGGTGGTGGTGGTGGTGGTGGTGGTGGTGGTGGTGGTGGTGGTGGTGGTGGTGGAGGCGATGTATGATGTGAGCAACGTATAACTTATTAATTAAAAGAAACGACGCAAAACACACGCACATTACAACAGCCACGATTCAAACACGGCAAAACATAGTCTTCTTCTTCTTCTTCTCTTCTTCTTCTCTCTCTCTCTCACTAACAAGGTCTGCGCTGATACTAAAATAACTTTCACACAAGTAAAAGGAAGAGAGAGAGAGAGAGAGAGAGAGAGAGAGAGAGAGAGAGAGAGAGAGAGAGAGAGAGAGAGAGAGAGAGAGAGAGAGAGAGAGAGAGAGAGAGAGAGAGAGAGAGAGAGAGAGAGGGGAGATACAGAACGAGGGAGAAGGATGACAGAGAGATAGAAAGGGAGGGAAGGAGAGGAGAAAAGAGAAGAAGAAGAGGAGGAGGAGGAGGAGGAGGAGGAGGAGGAGGAGGAGGAGGAGGAGGAGGAGGAGGAGGAGGAGGAGGAAGAGAGAAGAACTTGTAGTGGAGTTGAGAAGACGAGAAGCAAAGAGAGAGAATATGGATACAGGCTGACAGTACCATGTGTTGTGCAGAGAGAGAGAGAGAGAGAGAGAGAGAGAGAGAGAGAGAGAGAGAGAGAGAGAGAGAGAGAGAGAGAGAGAGAGAGAGAGAGAAAAGAAATAAGAGGAAGGGGAGGAAGGGACGGGGCAGGGAGATGAAGAAAAGCTGCAGAGAAGAAAGGAACAGAAGGAGGAGGAGGAGGAGGAGGAGGAGGAGGAGGAGGAGGAGGAGGAGGAGGAGCCACTACCTGCACTCTCCTCTGCGCCAACAATAAGGAGGCATTGTCAAGTGGCACTGAGGCACCCCAAGGCCTCAAGCGGCACCCTCGTCTCCCCCTCGAGTGCCAACCCTCCCCTTC
>NC_059291.1:11328162-11330662 GCF_017591435.1 Portunus trituberculatus
CAATACTATCAGGAAGATTTTGAAATTTAAAAGTCTGACCACAAAAACTAAACAGCGGAGGAAAACTCAAAACTTTCGCGGTGAAACTAACAGACAAGCACAACATGGAGGCGTAAAATTAATCGCTGGGACAATAGAAACAAAAGAAATGGCTCGGAAATACTTAAATACTAACGAAAACAGTGGATTCCGATACACTTAGCTATATAAAAGTGTTGCCTGGCGAACAGAAACAGAGGAAGGTGCTCGCAAATACTGAAACACTGGGGGAAATAATAGATTCTCCCGATGCTCTCGATCCATCTTGCTCCGCACAGGCGAGGAAGAATACGAGGCAGGAACTCAGCAGGGAGCCGGAGGCAGTCAGAGAGTAGATCCAGGGCTTATTACACGAGACTACAGGTGCATGATTGCTCTTGCGAGGAAATCAAGGAGGAAGATAAGACTGAAATACGCTGCGTCTCTCTCTCTCTCTCTCTCTCTCTCTCTCTTATACGAATAAATTACACAGGTATATTTTCTCAGGAAAGTAATTGTTTCCTTGCAAAAGGTATAAATATTGTGCTTCTCTTTTCATTTATTCTTAGATTGCTTGGCTCTTAACGTGTGTGTGTGTGTGTGTGTGTGTGTGTGTGTGTGTGTGTGTGTGTGTGTGTGTGTGTGTGATGGGGCGGACGATGCTGCCGCCGAGACAAAAGACCTCAGACGAAAAACCTCATAAATTTAGTTCAGTGTGATGGCGGCGCCTTAACCCAACCACTCTCTCTCTCTCTCTCTCTCTCTCTCTCTCTCTCATTTACCTCTTACTTCCCTCATTCCTTACTTCCTTCTGTTTACTTCCCTCTATCTTTCTTCTTTACTTTCTCCTAATTCTCCCATCCCTCCACGTTTTCCTTGTTTCCTCCTGCCTCTCTCTTTCCTCACTCCCCTAAACTTCCTCCCTTCTTCGTCTCCTTCCTTCTTCTAGTTCCTTTTCTTCTCCCTCCTTTATTTAGTTTCTCTTCCTCCTCCTTCCAGTATCCTGCCTCCCTTCTTCCTCTCCTCCTACTTCTTCTCCACCTCCCTTCTTACTTACTCCCTTCCTCCTTTCATTATCCTCCTAAGGCCCTGACCACTGGCTCCGGCACTAATTAACGCAGGTGAGGCCTTACCTGTGGCACCCTTGGGGATACGAAACTCCAGGTATGAGAAAAAAAAGACAGGTAAGGGATTAAAAGGGCCAGGTAAGGAATTGGTTAGTGGGCAGTAAATGAATCTTGTACAAATACGTAAGGTTGAAAGAAAGTAGTAGCCGTGAGGTAAATAAATAATGAAATAGGCGGTTAAAAATGACACAAGTGAGGAATGGAAATACTATCGGTGAGATGTGAAAGGTCAAAGTTGCTGGGATGAAAAAAAAAAATAAAATGAATGAAAAAATAAAATAAAAAAAGTATACACACGGGTAAAGAAGACATCTGATATGAGGAAAAGATGAAAAGATTTAGAAGCGGAGAGGACGTCAGAGGAGGAGGAAGTGGAGAAGCAGCAAGAAGAGGAAGAGGATGAGGAAGGAGAGAATAAGAAACAATCACAATCTTGCTCACTAAATGAAACAAGTCTGTCTTATTTTCTTCCCCCTTGTACCTTCCTCTCTCTCTCTCCCCTCTTCCGTCTTCCTGTTTCCTTCCTTCCTCCTCCTCCTCCTCCTCCTCCTCCTCCTCCTCCCAGCACGCGCCTGTCCACCTCGCCCTCTTCCCTCTCATGTTTACATTAAGCAAGTATGCAGCGGGCGACACTTGGCAACCCACACTACATGAGCCGTGTTCCGCAGCTTCTTGCTCTCTCTCTCTCTCTCTCTCTCTCTCTCTCTCTCTTTACATGGTCTTTTTTTTATTATTTTTTGCGAGGTTTTAATTTGCATATCCAGTTAATTTCTCATGATTCTTGCTTCGTTTTTGGTGCACTATGCTCTCTCTCTCTCTCTCTCTCTCTCTCTCTCTCTCTCTCTCTCTGTGTCGTGCTAGTTCTCATTCTCCTTCACGTCTCCTTATTCATAATCTCTTCTTTTACTACCAACCTTCCTCCTCGTCCTCCTCCTCCTCCTCCTCCTCACTTTTCTTCCTCCTCCACCTAGTCTCTTCCACCTCCTCTCACTCTGATACAGCACTCCTTCCACCCATCCCCTGCCTTCTCTCTCTCTCTCTCTCTCTCTCTCTCTCTCTCTCTCTCTCTCTCTCTCTCTCTCTCTCCCTCCAAGCCTGCCTGCCTGCCTTCTTCCTCTCCCTTAGAACCTTCTCAATTTCCTCCCTCAAAACCTGCAATTAACTTATTTCATGCTCATTTTCCTCACAACACCCTCGGCTCTCACGCTCTCTCTCTCTCTCTCTCTCTCTCTCTCTCTCTCTCTCTCTCTCTGCTTCACGTGGTAAACTAACTGACTCTCACCAAAACACGACACGCACACTTAATTTTTGGGAGAGTGAGTAAGAGTGTGACGTCTCTCTCTCTCTCTCTCTCT
>NC_059291.1:11343162-11345662 GCF_017591435.1 Portunus trituberculatus
TGCCTTGCCTTGCTATTTGTGCATAAAAGGCTGGAAAAAAAAAAGTTAATCCAGTTTACTGAATATTACCGAAAAAAAAAAAATTAAAAGCATGTGGAAACTCTTGATATGATATTAAAAAAAGGAGCATCAACTTTGTAAACACTTTAATTACGAAAAGAAGATAAATTTGGCCTAATAAAAATTTGTCTTTTATGTTTTTTTTATTTTTTGCCCTGCAGCTAAACATCGTGAATTATAAAACAGTAAACTTCCTACTTTTCTTTACTGTCGTCTCTCTCTCTCTCTCTCTCTCTCTCTCTCTCTCTCTCTCTCGTCTCGTTGTATCCTATTTCATTAATCTACTTATCAAACGCACATGATAGAAAACAACCTCAATTGAATTACAGTATACAACAACACACACTTCATTCAATTCTCATTAAAAAAAAAAAAAAAAAAAAAAAACTGCCTAATTATATATTCCACTAACAATCCTCTATACAAAGAATCAAAGCTAACTGAACCCATATAACCAATAACATTTCATCTCTCTTCCCTTCAAAACTTTCTACCATCACTCACGTAACCTACCTATACCACCACCACCACCACCACCACCACCTCCTTCAGTCTTCAGTCACCTTCCTTTGCTCACTAATAATATAAGACACCACTTGCCGTCATTCGTCTTAAGCCACTCGCCCTAACACTACCACTCGTGCGCCTAACCACCGCCACCACCACTCATAAATTACCCACTCCACTGCCTTGTACACACCACTCCACCACAGCCGTCACTGACCCTGCCCCAGCCCCAGTCCCTCCCTCCCTCCCTCCTTGTCTGTCTCTCCTATCTCTCTCTCTCTCTCTTGCCTTTCTATGTCTGTCTGTCTGTGTTTAAATCGCTACTGTCTACGTTTTTACTCTTAATGTTTATGCTTTATGTTTTTTCTCTTCTGTTATTTTTCTTGTCTTCCTTTCTTTCCTATTTTCTTTCTTTCTTGCTTGTTCACTTGTTCTTTTTCTTTCTTTTTGAGTGTATGCTTTTATTTTTCGTTTTTTTGTGTATGTTGTATGTCTCTCTCTTCTATTCTTTGTCTATTCCTTCCTTTCTTTCCTGTTTACTTCCTTGCTTGATTGCTTTCTTTCTTTTTCTTCTAATTTCTTCCTTAATGTTTTTTTTTATTTCCCATCCTTTTGTTTATTTCTTCCTTTCTTTCTTCCCGCTTCTTACTTTTCACTCCCTCCTTCCTTCTTTTTTTTTTTGCATCCTTTCCTTCCTTCCTTCCTTCCTGTCTTTTTTTTTCTCCTTTTATTCTTCATTTACTTTCTTCCTTGCTTCTTACCTTCCCTCCCACCTTCCTTACTTCTTTACTTTACATTCTTCCTTCCTTCCTTCCTTCCTTCCTTCCTTCCTTCCTTCCTTCCTCGTACTCGTCATTCCAAAAGGTCGACTGTTAATAAGAAAACTTCCCCCCCCTTCTCTCTCTCTCTCTCTCTCTCTCTCTCTCTCTCTCTCTCTCTCTAATTTGAAGATCATGTATCCTTTGCAGCTCTCCGTGTGTGGTTCCTTCTCTCAATACCTGGTAATTGTCCCGTTCAGTAATTAATGGTCCAATTTGTGGCGCAGAGAGAGAGAGAGAGAGAGAGAGAGAGAGAGAGAGAGAGAGAGAGAGAGAGAGAGAGAGAGAGAGAGAGGAGTATCATCCCAACCACTATCAATTAACTATCACCCAAACTCTCTCTCTCTCTCTCTCTCTCTCTCTCTCTCTCTCTCGAAGACGCACGCCAATCACGGTTCGAGCAGACAAGTTTTTTCGCTGTTGTGTGTGTGTGTGTGTGTTTGAGCAGCGAGATCACACACACACACACACACACACACACACACACTCGACACTTTATTGCAGCATCGTGCGAGTGAAACGAAGTAGTAGTAGTAGTAGTAGTAGTAGTAGTAGTAGTAGTAGTAGTAGTAGTAGTAGTAGTAGTAGTAGTAGTGGTGGTGGTGGTGGTGGTGGTATCTTCCCTGGCTGTTTTTTTTTTCCTCGTTATTTTTTCTTATTTTCTTTTATATTTTCTCATTTTCTTTACTTTTATTTACTTTATCCCTTGTTTTTCTCTTAGTTGTTTCTTTTATCCTCTCGTTGTTTTTCTTTACACTCTCTCTCTCTCTCTCTCTCTCTCTCTCTCTCTCTCTCTCTGCAAACTTTCATCCAATTGTCATTTACTTAACTTCTCTTTCGTCTTGATTTACTTTCTTTTCCTCATTTCTTCCTTTTTATTCCTTATTATTCCCTCTTCCCTTCCTTCGCTTTCCTCTCTTCCTCCTACACGAATACTTAGAGAATCCAGCCTCTTCATTTACTCCTTTCTCATGTTTCTTCTTTCTCTCAATGTCCTTGTTTTTATCGTATTTCTTTTTCTCTCCTTTCTCTTCTCTTTCTTTCCTTCTCCTCTTTTCGTCCATGGAGGAAATTTATTCAGTCAGTTCTATTTTCTGGGTTTTTTTTTTTTCCTT
>NC_059291.1:11348162-11378162 GCF_017591435.1 Portunus trituberculatus
TCTCTCCCTCTCCTATGGCAGCATCACTGGAGGGAACCAAGAGGAAGGAGAGTATGGGAGAGAGGAGAGAGAGAGAGAGAGAGAGAGAGAGAGAGAGAGAGAGAGAGAGAGAGAGAGAGAGAGAGAGAGAGAGAGAGAGAGAGAGAGAGAGAGAGAGAGAGAGAGAGGGCGGAGGACACTACCGAATCGTGGGAGGAGGAGGGCGTGGGTGTTGGCAAGGAGGGTATGGCAGAGGACAGGGAGGTGTAGGGTAGAGGAGGAGGAGGAGGACAGGGGGATGGCAGGAACGGTATCGGAGGGAGGGGGGGGCAGGGCGCGGCAGGGTGCTGGACAGGAGGCACAGAGGATGCAGTGCTGATTAAAAGTAATGACGCTATTTCCCATGCAGGACACGGCGGCGGCGGCGGCGGCGAGGCAACACTCCGGCCATATTTCAGCACCTTCAACCTGTCCCCCTCCCTTTCCCTCCCCTCCATCCCTGCCCCCCCTACCACTCACTCCTAGACACCGCCACCACCGCCACCTCGTCCCCTCCCCTCTCCTACATCCCTCCTCCCTTTCCTCCTCCTTCGTGTTCCAGCCGTCCTCCGCCTGTCTTTATCTCCGGCGTGTGGTGCTGCTTGCTTACGCTGTGTTGTCGTCATCCCCAGTCACTCTTATCCGTCTCCTCTGTCTTTTATCGCCCCTCGTGCTGTCTCGTCTCCCTTGCTTTCTCTCGCACCGCTTCGTTCTGCTCCTTCATCTTGTTTTTTTTCTTGTTTTGATTTTTTTGTATTGTATTGTGGTGTTTTTTGGGGGGTGTTTGTTTACTGGTTTTTGCTTTTTTTTTTTTTCCTTTCTTAAATCGTCAACATGTCAATTTCTTTTCCTTTGTTTTTTTTTTCTCCTTATATCTTCCTTTACATATATCACACACAATATGTCACTTTTTTCCACATTGAGTTTTCGTTATATCTTTGTGCATCTCTCTCTCTCTCTCTCTCTCTCTCTCTCTCTCTCTCTCTCCCTCCTTCTCTTCAATCGTGCCACGTCCACCACAAACGCCCGAATAAGTGGTCTTCACACGGCCAAACGAGACTAGATATTGCACGCCACCCCCAAACCCTCTCCAACCCTCCCAAACACTACCCCAAGCCCTCCCTAGCACCTCCTGGCCCTCTCTTCTGGGTGGGAAGTTACAACGTCACTGCAGCCTGGAAATATTAGGGAAGGGGCGCTGCAGTGAAGGGTGAGGCGGGGACGTGAGAAAAGCGGGTGAAGGCAAGGAAAGAGTGATGCACGAGAATGTAGGAGAGTGAGGAAGAGAGAGGAGGCGAAAATGATACTCTACTCGTTGTGAAAGAGGTTGAAAGGGAAATAGAAAAGAAACTAGTGATAGAATAAGAATGAGGGTAGATGAGAATGAGTGAGAGTAATAATTGGAAAGGAAAGACACTGGAATAAATGCAGGGAATGAAATGGAAATGGGAGAGGGTGCAGTACTGAAAGTAGAAAAGGGAATGGAAAAAAGATGCAGATTGGAAGGATATAAATGGAGGAATATACAAATGAGGGTAGACGCGAGTGAAAGTAAAGGAAAATACAGCAATAATCGAATTAGTAAAGATCTCTGAAATGAACGTAGAGAAAAAAAAAAAAACGAAAAAGGAAAAGAATATGAATCACAGAAAATGAGAACGAGAGAGAATAAGGGGAATAGAAATAAATGAGAAAAAAGGAAATAAATACAAAAGGAAAAAGGGAAAGAAAGTACGTACCAAGTGCCAACAAAAACATGACAATAAAACAGAAGCACACTAAAGAAAGTTCCATGGAAGAAGGAATAGAAAAAAAAGGAAAAAGAAAAAAAAGGTGTGAAAGGAAAATAGTGAAGCATGAGATAAAAAGGAGAATTTTGGAGAGGAAAAATACATGTTCAGGACGCAATGGAGGGGAAAAAGAGGAGGAGGAGGAGGAGGAGGAGGAGGAGGAGGAGGAGGAGGAGGAGGAGATGGAAGAAAAAAAAAAAACTATGAAAACTATTCCCCATGTAGCTGAACGGAGCAGATGGAGGAAAAAGGAGAAGAAAAATGAAGAGGAAAATGTGGAGAGAACTCAGACAAACTCCTTTCCCTCCCTCCCCTCTCCCTCTCCCTCTCCCTCCCCTCACCTGTCACAACGTCACCTCATCCCCTTCCTCCCGACTCTCCCCTCACCCACCCACCCAACACCTTTCATAACCACGAGGCGCATCTACCTGAAAGAGAGAGAGAGAGAGAGAGAGAGAGAGAGAGAGAGAGAGAGATAAATCATACACTATGCACCCACTAACATTACACGGTGGCCAGACATAATTAACAAGACAAACAGCTCTCTCTCTCTCTCTCTCTCTCTCTCTCTCTCTCTCTCTCGTATATATAAACTTACAAATCTATTCTTATATCTTCTCTAGTGACCGATTCTTTCTACCTTCCTCTCTTAACTCACTCGTAAATCATGCACTCACACACACACACACACACACACTCTCTCTCTCTCTCTCTCTCTCTCTCTCTCTCTCTCTCTCTCTCTCTGTCTGTCTTTTATCTGTAATTCACCGAATTCTAATTTTATCAACCACTTCATTGTACTTCACACCTCTTCATCTCTCTCTCTCTCTCTCTCTCTCTCTCTCTCTCTCTCTCTCTCTCTCTCTCTCTCTCTCTCTCTTATAGTTTTCCTCCTCAAACAGTACCTTTCTTTTTATCTATTTCTTTTCCTTCCTTACTGAACGTGAATCTATTGGTGGTGTCATTAATTTATCAGGTGAGATGAGAGTACAGGTGTGTTATGATGCATCTCTCTCTCTCTCTCTCTCTCTCTCTCTCTCTCTCTCTCTCTCTCTCTCTCTCTCACCCATGGAGAAACACCTTGCTCTCCCACCACGCCAATTTTCCAAGGCCACAAAGACGAGTACCTAGGTTTTCAAGACAGTTTTTCCTTTTAATTTACTTGCCCACCTTGCCAATGCATCCCCAGAACCATAAAAATATCCTTCAAAACACCAGACCTTCAACTAGAGCCTTTGGAAAACAGTGATGGTGAAAGAGCAAAGCATTTCGGAACACGGTCTCTCTCTCTCTCTCTCTCTCTCTCTCTCTCTATCAGTATTGCTTCTTTTGTCTTCCGCTTCCTATTATCTCACGTTCCGCTCTCCTGCGCTCCCTCGCGGCCCAAGGAAGGCGGGAAGGGAAGGAGGAAGGAGTGAGGGGAAGAAAAAATACCCAAAACTCATTTTCAGGCAATGATGTGGGCATATGGGCGTCACTCCGTCACTGTCAGGGGCACTGGGACTCCTCTCTCTCTCTCTCTCTCTCTCTCTCTCTCTCTCTCTCTCTCTCGTGCCACGCCTTCCTTCTAACAGAGGCACCCAACATGTGTTACTCCATCATAATGTTAAGTGTCAGTTCTACGAAGAGGAGGAGGAGGAGGAGGAGGAGGAGGAGGAGGAGGAGGAGGAGGAGGAGGAGGCTGGGAGGATTTTAACACTCAGGTGGCGGTGGCGGTCCCGAGGCTATCCTAGGCAGATGCGCGGGGTGAGTGAGGCGAGGATGAGGCAGTTCTCCTGAGCGCTCATGAATATCTAAGTCAGCCCATCACCGCCTCCTCGCCGCTGCCTCCTCCGCCGCCTCCTCACTTTCCCTCACCACTCAATCCAGCCACCCAGCCACCCATCTTCTCTCTCTCTCTCTCTCTCTCTCTGGCTTGTATTCCGAAACGCTTTGCTCTCTCATCATCACTACTTTCGTGCTTTTCAGTGTTTTTTATGATTGTGGTGAAATATTGCCAAGATTTCTACTTTATTAAGAGGAGAAACTGTCTTGGAAACCTGGCCAGTCTTCTCTGTGAACTTGAAAAATTGTCGTAGTGAGAAGAGAAGGCGTTTCTGAATACAGGTCTCTCTCTCTCTCTCTCTCTCTCTCTCTCTCTCTCTCTCTCTCTCTAAATTAGGTTAGGTCAGATTTGATTAGGTTAGGTTAGGTTATCCTTGTCTTCTCTCTTTCTCTCTCTCTCTCTCCTTTCACCTAAACGACAATATCTCTCCCTTTATTTATTTATTTATTTCAATGCAAGGGAAGGTCTGGCTTAGGACAAAAAAAAAAAAAAAAAAAAAATGTTGAGTCCACTTATGAAAACAGTCGCTTTGTCAGAAAAAATCCACGTTTGGCCTGTTTATATAAAGAAAAGCTCACTTAATTCGTAATACTGTCAGTTACTTATAATCCTCTTGTCTATATGATGGTTATTTTGTTCTCTAATGACTTCTGTTTCCTTGTCTTTTAAAATTTCTGTCCTTTTATTCCATTTTTCATACCTTCGTTTATCTCCCATACACATCTTGACAATTTGTACTTTTCTTTATTCATGATTTCTCCCATTGCATCTTCCTTCACTACCTCCACCACCTCCTCCACTACACTTTATCCACTTCCTTCCTACCAACAGCCGCTAAACATGAATTTCTCCAGTAACTTTTCATACCACTCACTTCTGCTCATCTTCACCCCGTTCTTCTTCCTTTACTTCCACCTCCGTCTTCCACAATCTCCTCTTCCACTTATCTCCATCCATCCTCTCCACCACCACGCCCTTGCACACACCTCCACCCCTTTCACTCTCATTACTCTCATTCCCACCTTCCCTTCCACCCATCTCTTCCTTCTAAATACTCTTTTCCATCGTCTTTCCACTTTTCCTTTCCTGTCAAACACCTTGTAGTACCTTCCCTTCCTATCCATCTCTCTCTCTCTCTCTCTCTCTCCTTCTCTCTTGTTCTTTCTCCTTCCCTATCCATCCTTCTCCCAGCACTCCCTCCCGACTCTCCATCTCCATCCATCCTTCTCTGCCTCCATTCTTTTCCTCAGCCCCATCAAGTCAATATTCTCAGAGGTGTTCATCTTTCTTACCATTCCCTCACGGTCTATATCTACCTTGCACCTTTGCCTTCTGGAAACAGCTGAGTCTTGCTTTGTGTTTATTGTATTTGCGCCTTTACACATACTAACTCTCTCTCTCTCTCTCTCACTTGCTTGCTTGTTCCTTGATTATTTCTCTTTTTGATCTCTCTCTCTCTCTCTCTCTCTCTCTCTCTCTCTCTAGTGCCTCAGTCTCCTCCTTCTCCTCCTTCAGCTCAAGTTTCACAAGGTAACAGTAAAAGAATGTTGATGCGAAATTATTTAAAGTAAAACAATCTCCTCTCTCTCTCTCTCTCTCTCTGTACCGTCCTCACTCACCTCATCACTCTTTGGCATCTCATTTTTTCTTCTCTCTCTCTCTCTCTTTTTTTTTTTCTCATCTCTCCCCTTGCTCCCTCTCATCTCTCTTGTCTTCCTCATGTTACATCTCTCCTTCCCTCGCCACCTCCTGTCCCGCGCGCCTGCCTTCCCGTCTCACGTTCACACCTTCACCTCCAAACCACCAGAGGGCCATAGCAAGCAAACGAGACTGACACAGAGAGAGAGAGAGAGAGAGATACCGGTATTCAGAAACGCTTTGGTCTTTCACGATGACTACTTCTAAAGGCTATGATTGAAGATGTTCATGTTTTTAAGGGTGTTTTTATGATTCTAGTGGTGGATTAGCAAGATTTCTAGTTGATCGTAAGGAGAAACTGCCTTGAAAACCAGCTAATCGTCTATGGGGACACTTGAGAGAGAGAGAGAGAGAGAGAGAGAGAGAGAGAGAGAGAGAGAGAGAGAGAGAGAGAGAGTTTAAGATAGGGTTACAGATCCTTTCTTTCTTTCCCACAATCACCACTGGTCACTGATTTCCAGCCCTGATACCATTCACACTTCACCACCACCACCACCACCACTGCCACCGTCACCACCACCGCCGCCACCACCATCACCACCTTTTCTCGGTCCATAGAAACCCATGTATGGCCGCAATGTCTCCTTGTGAAGCGGCGGGAGGCGGGCGAGGGTGAGAACGAGGGTGGTGAGGGTGGGAGAGGTGAGGAGAAGGTTAAAGTCAAGGTGAAAACAGGTGAAGGCGCTGGGAGAGGGAGAGGGAGAGAGGGAGAGAGGGAGAAGGGAGAGGAAGGGATGGTAATGAAAGAAGAGTCAGTGTGGTGTGTTCCCTTTTCTTCCCTTCTCTGTCTGTCTCTCTCTCTCTCTTGTTACCTATCTATGCACACGTTTCCTCTCTCTCTCTCTCTCTCTCTCTCTCTCTCTCTCTCTCTCATCATCATTTTTTTCTCTCCCTAATAACATTCCTTCCTCTCTAACCTCGACTTGGGCCTTCAGTTTATCATGTACTTTATTTCCCCTTCAGTCACTTTCCTCAAACGCATTCCTTCCTTTCACATTCTCCCTCCTTTTGTTTTTATTTTCCCTTCCCTATAATTTCACTCTTTTACAACCAACCGTCTCCTTTCCCCCGGCGTACTGTTCCTCTCTCTCTCTCTCTTCTCCCTGACCCTCACACCTCACAAAATATTCTCCCCATCACCTCGACAATAAATCTGCCACTCCTTTCCTCCATCACTGACCCTCCGCCGTCTCTCAATTTATTCCTCCTCCTCCTCCTCCTCCTCCTCCTTCTCTACCGCCCTCGTGAGCTCAAGACTCCTGCCCTTACTGTTTATTTTTCGTCTTTCACTTCGAGCAGTGTAGTTGGGGTTAGTTTGTCACGAAAAGGTTCTGAAGGTGAAAAATTTGCAGTGTTCGTTCATTCTTCCTTTGTGTTTAGTCTTGTATTCTTCCTTCCTTCTTCTTCTTCTTCTTCGTCTTTTTTTTTTCTCTATCTTTCTTTTTCATTACCGTCGTTTGAGTTCGGTTTTTATTTTTTCTTCTTCTTTGTGTTCACTTTCTTCTCTTTTTTTTCATTTCCTCATTTTCTTTCTTCCTATTCATCATCGTTTCCCTTCTTATCGTCATTCTTCTTCTACGTTTTCTTTTTTTTTTTCCAGCTTTTCTTTCCACCTCCTCTTCTTTCTTCTCCTTCTCCTCCTCTTCTTCCTCCTCCTCCCGGCTTCCTCCTTAACTCAAGGGAGGAAAAAAGCATCATGCACTGCAAAATATTTTTCTTTTGATTTTCTGCTCTAAAAATCTGAGCGCAAATATGGTTAGTGTTAAGAAAACCAGCCGGGTAATTTTGGCATCTGGTTTGTGAGATGTGAAGTCAGTGTTTTTCTTGACTTAATGCAGCTGATGATTAATGAATTAGTTCGATTTTATTATTCTTTTCATCATTCATTATATTTACACAAGCAAATGAGGGGATGATATATGGGTTTTTATTTATTTTTTTCATTCTTTTTAATTATGACACAAAAGAGAGAGAGAGAGAGAGAGAGAGAGAGAGAGAGAGAGAGAGAGAGAGAGAGAGAGAGAGAACTGCAAGAGGTACACAGACACGAACGTTCTTAATTTGTTGCTATCCAGCTTAACTATTTCCTTCAGCAATCTCTTCAACTTTTTCTCTTTTTTTTTTTTCTTTCTTTTTGCTCTCTTCTTTTCACAAATTTTTTTTCTTTTATTGCAGACAGACCATTTCATATTCTCTCTTATCTTTCTTCTCCACCAATTTAACTTTCTTTTACTCTAACATTAAGATATGATTTACTCAATTTATATTTTCTTTACATGTTTATCCTCCTCCTTGCCTACAAACTCCCTGATTTATGTTTCACTTATCCCATTCCCATCATCGCATCTTCGTAAAGAGTAGCAACACCGCCACGGCTTCCTCCTGCTCTCGCTGACTGTCTTGCTATCTTTTCTTTACATATAAATCTCCTAATATATTCTTCACTAAGCCCATTGCCATCACCACATTTTTATATTAGTATCATCACTATCGCGTCTTTCCCCATTTTAACTATCATAAATATTCCTTGACGTTTTTTTTTTTTTTTATCCGGCTCCTTACTTCTTTCTTTCTAGTTTTTTTTTCTATTTGCAAGTCTGATATTTTGTTTTTTTCTTTTCTTGCTTTTTTCTTCTATGTTTTTTTTTTTTAGATTCTTCAGTAACGGAACGCATTTTTCCCACGATTTTTGGATATGATTAGACGACTTTATTTACATTTGGAAGCGTGTATTGAGGTCAGGAAATTAATGACCAGAGTCTTCACTATTTTAATCCCCACATAAGTCTCTAAAGCTGTATGAAATCAGCAAATAGTAACCAGACTGAACACATAAACACGTCATGGTACTGAAGGGGTTAATAGTTACATCATAATTATACCTTTCTCTTCGCTATTATAAAATATTTTCGTATCATTTTTGTCTCCTTTTTCTTTTTCTTCTTTCTTTTTCTTTCTTTTTTTTTTTTTTACGAACTAGCCTCCTCGCTGATTTTCTCCCTACTCTGCTATTTCTTAATACCAACATCATTATCATACTTTCCCTTCATTATCATAAGTATTTTCAACCCTGTCGTTTATTCTCTCCTTTATTTATGCCTTAATTTTCCCTTAAACCCTACTCTCTTTTTAGCATTCTGCACCATCATCACCACAATGTCTTAATGATCAGTGGCGTGGCTTCCCTTCATCATCAAATATTTTCGTGTCTTTCCCTCCTCCACTTCCCCCACCAGTGTTCCTTACGCGCCAACCTAATTCATTTTCATTTTATTCCTTCACCCACTAACCTACTAAATTCTCCTCAGCTTTCTACATGCCCACTCCCACGATTCCTTGATGGTCAGTATCGTGGCTTCCTCCTCAGTATGATCACCATTTTCACGTCTCTTACCCATTCTTTTCTATCACTATTTCATTTTTACACACTAACCAAACTATCTTCAACTTTATGTTTTGCCGTCATCACAAATCCTTAACCCCCTTCAGTACCATGACGCGTTTTCATATTCATTCTGGTTACTATTTGGTGATCTTATACAGCTTCAGAAACTTATGTGGGGATTGGAATAGTGAAGACTCTAGCCATTAATCTTCTGACCTCCATAGACCCTTTCTGATGTAAATAAAATTGTCTAATCATATCTAAAATTCAAGGTGAAAAGGTGTTCCAGTACTGAAGCGGTTAATGACCAGTATCGTGGCTTCCTCCTCAGTGTGATAAATATTTTCACGTCCCTTACTCTTTCTTTTCCTTTCTTTTCTATTACTATTTCATCTTTAGACACTAACCCTAACTCTATCTTCAACCTTCTGCTACTCCGTCACAACAATGCCTTAATTAATATCAGCATCAGCATCGTGGCTTCCTCCTCAGTGTCATCAATATTCTCATGTCTCTAACCCTTTCTTTTCCTTCCTTTCCTATCATCATTTCATCTTTAAACACTAACCTAATTCTACCTTCAAAAATCTGCTTTGCTGTCACCACAATTCCTTAATGGTCAGTATCGTGACTTCTTCCTCGCTAAGATAAACATTTTCACATCTTACCTTTTCCATTCCTTTCTTTTTCTATTACTATTCACATTTACCTAACCTAACTTTTATCTTCAACTTTCTGCTTCCCCGTCACCGCAATGCCTTAATTAATACCAGCATCAGTATCGCGTCTACCTCCTCAGTGTGATAAACATTTTCACGTCTTTCTATTCCTTTCCATTCCTTTCTTTTCCATTATCACTTCACATTTACCCACTAACCTAACTTTATCTTCAACTTTCCGCTACTCCGTCAACACAATGCCTTAATACCAGCATCAGTATCGCGTCCTCCTTCTCAGTGTGATAAATATTTTCACGTCTCGCTCCCCGCGCCTCACACCCGCCCCTGCGTCCCGCCCTGGTGTCCCTCTCCGGGTGGGTGTGGGATGTCAGCCACAACCCCTCATCAGCGGTCGACCAGGTAAGCCGGCCAGGTGACACACGGTAATTACTCACAGGTCGGGGAGGGAGGGAGCGGAGAGAGGGAGGAGGGGAGAGAGGGAGAGGGGAAAGAGAGGAGGAGGAGGGAAGGAGGTATAACTATAGTAGGCCTGTTTGGGTTCTCTTCTATAGTCTGTAATTTTTTTTCCCTCTTTTCCTCCTGCCTATAAATTTCCAGGGACTGATTGTTATGTTTGTTACTGTGGTGGTGGTGGTGGTGGTGGTGGTGGTGACCGACCTTCTACCGCCACAACCACCAGTGTTAACCGTAACTATCAATTCGGTCATTTTTTCGCTCCCAAACACGCCCAAACGAGCTATCCATCTAACGGCCATTCAGCACACACTCCACCAATACCCACCCACCAATCCATCCATCCATCCACCCACCCACCCATCCATACATATTTGATATTTATACTAAAGAACATGAAAAAAAGACCTAAAAACTTGTATGACTTAATCTAACGCGAAAATGTGAAAAATGTAGCACCACCCACCCACTCACACACACACACACACACACACACACACACACACACACACACAACCTGACGCATCAAGGAACACCACGGACGAATAATCATTAAGTGCAGACAAGTGTTATTGAATTTAATGCGAAGTTTTTACAAATCTAATGGCAAGGCGTGCAGTCCTCGCCTGTCCTCTTCTTCCTCGCTGCCGGGCGTAAAATAAACCCAATATTTGCCCGTGCATATTCAAAGACAGGAGAGAGAGAGAGAGAGAGAGAGAGAGAGAGAGAGAGAGAGAGAGAGAGAGAGAGAGAGAGAGAGAGAGAGAGAGAGAGAGAGAATGGGCGGAGGGGTGGAAAAAAAGTATTATAGACATATGCAAAACACACAGTCCTTGCCGTATAAGTAGTGTGTGTGTGTGTGTGTGTGTGTGTGTGTGTGTGTGTGTGTGTGTGTGTGTGTGTGTGTGTGTGTGTGTGTGTGTGTGTACTCGTGACGCAGCAAAACTAATACAAGACAAGACAAATAATATATACATGAGTGTCAACAGAACACACACACACACACACACACACACACACACACACACACACACACACACACACACACACACACACACACACACACACACATACACACGGAAGACGGCAGCAGGAGGCAGGAGTGAGTGATAAAAAAAAAAAAAAAAAAAAAACAACTTAGGGAAACTTTAATGAAGAGAAAAGAAAAGAAAAAAAAGAAAACAACTCATTCCTGTTGGTAGTTTCCGATCCTTTTAGCGAGCAAGTGAGTTTACCTGTGGGAGAGAGAGCGAGAGTAGAGAGAGAGAGAGGAAGGGACAGAAGGAGGAGAGGCAAGGGAGGACAGGCGAGAGGGGCTCTGGCAGTACCCAACAACAGCACCAGAGGGAGAGAAGCGAAGTAACGACAGAAACAAAGACAACACGCTACAGTACCTGGGGAGGGCGAAGGGGAACTGCCGAGGGTCATACCTGTGGAGGAGAGAGACGCAGGATTAACATAAAAATAACATAACAATAAATAGAGATTATGTAAGGCGGCAGTGAAAACGATGTAAGAGAACTATAGAATTAAACTAGTAATAAAAGAGACAACAATAAACACGTGGATAAAATAACGACAACAATAGCACAGCAGTAAAATAATTGTAATAATGGTAGTGATTATGTAAAGTGACAGTGAAAACGTTGTAAGAGAACCGTAGAAGTGAACTAGTAATAAAAACGATAACAAACACGTGGGTAAAATAATGACAAGAATAGCACAGCAGTAAAATAATTGTAATAATGATAGTGATTATGTAAAGTGACAGTGAAAACGTTGTAAGAGAACCGTAGAAGTGAACTAGTAATAAAAACGATAACAAACACGTGGGTAAAATAATGACAAGAATAGCACAGCAGTAAAATAGTTGTAATAATGATAGTGATTATGTAAAACTGAAAACGAGTATAAAATAGTGACACGGGAACCAAAAAATAATAAACTCGTAATAATGGTAACAATAAAACACGCGTGGAAAAACAAAACAGTGACTTCAGAATAACATAACGACAGAAAAGTGATGATAATGGCGCAGTAATGGTTGTGGAAGGGAAGTAATTGTGAAAACGTGGACAAAATAATGACGGAAGAATAACGTCAATATAAACTACTAATAACGATAAAGACAAGCAAAATAATGAATCTATAAAATGAAACGTGAGCAAAATACAAACAAACCATAAATAAACCCTAGAAAATGAACTAATAATAAATCCAACAACACAAAGATTAATAGAAGAAAAAAAAGGGACGAAACATAATAAAAAAAAAAAAAATAGTTAAAATAGAAATACTCTTAAGGTAACAACAGTAATCAAACTCACAATGAATAAACGAAAAAAAAAAAAAAAAAAAGAGAAATGTATTAACAATGAAACTTTATAAATAACAAAAAAACAAGAGATAAACTGAAATAATACTATCACTATTTACTGTGCACCAACTTTTTTTGTACCAGGAAGACGAGGAGGAGGAGGAGGAGGAGGAGGAGGAGGAAGAAGAGGAGGAGGAAGAAGAGGAGGAGGACCAGAAGGTGACCACTAAACTACCGGGTCACAAAACACACAAGAAAAGCAAATTACACATCCTACCAAATGTTCCTCCTTCCTTCCTTCTCCATCCATCCATCCATCCCTCCTTCCCCTCCTCCTTTTCCTTCCCTCCCCTCCCTCCCTTAGTCCCTCTCCCAACCACCTTTCTTAGGGATACAGAGGACTACCTTCTACAAACTTCCTCCTCATCTACCCCCCTTCCTCCTCCTCCTCCTCCTTCTCCTCCTCCTCCTCCTCTTCCAGTCGTAAAAAGAGCATAGATAAGGCGCGTGGAGCGAATAAAACCACTGAGTAATGATCAAGAGCATAATTTACTTCTTATTTTACCTGAAGGATATTGAGCATTATTATAATTCGAGGAGGAGGAAGAAGAGGAAGAAGAGGAAGAGGAGGAGAAGAAGGAAGAGGAGGAGGAAGGAAGCATAAGCAAACACTGATAAAAAAAAGAAAATAAAAAAACAAATTAATTATCCTCCTTGCAATAAACTCCGCTAATTATTGAGAGAGAGAGAGAGAGAGAGAGAGAGAGAGAGAGAGAGAGAGAGAGAGAGAGAGAGAGAGAGAGAGAGAGAGAGAGAGAGAGGCGTAAGGGGTAGTAGTAATAATGTAACATCCTCGGTTCTTCCCTTCATGTTCAGTCAGCCGGTCGTCTTCCCCTGCCTTCAAATATTTCGCCAGGGAACCGCAGGAATCTTGGCATCGAGGAGAGTACGATTTTCTGCCTTCAAAAATCCCTTAAGATGGGGAAAAAGCGCATTCCAGGCCTGAGGAGGAGGAGGAGGAGGAGGAGGAGGAGGAGGAAGGTGGTCGAGGAGGTAGGGAGATAAAAACTGTGGAGGCAAACAGGTTGAAGAGCAATTGAGGAAGAAACGAATGAAAAGTACAAGAATGATAAAAATGAAAAACATGAGGACTTGCGGCACAGAGAGAGAGAGAGAGAGAGAGAGAGAGAGAGAGAGAGAGAGAGAGAGAGAGAGAGAGAGAGAGAAAAGAAAAATGTACACCTGTTACCTAAGTCTGACCTTGAGAGCACGGTACTTCAAGATGACTGATCCACTCGTGCCACCCTCAAGGAACCATAGTGAATGGACAAGAGTGATAATTGTACCTCTTTCTTCCTTCCTCCTTTCTTCCTTTCTTAACTCTCCCACTGAAACCTCTCACTAAAACCTCTCTAAAAACTTCTCTTTCTCTAAAATCTCTCTAAAACTTCTAAAACCACTGAAACCTCTCTCTAAAACCTTCTCTTTCTCTAAAACCTCTAAAATTTCTCTAAAACTTCTAAAACCTTCCTCTAAAACCACTAAAACCTTTCTCTAAAACCTCTAAAAACTTTAAAATCTTTCTATAAAACCTCTATAACCTTTCTATAAAACCTCTAAAACCTTTCTATAAAACCTCTAAAATCTTCTTCTAAAACCTCTAAAACCTCCTTCTAAAACATCTGAAACCTCTTCCTTCCTTCTTCTTCCTTTACTCACCCTTTAAAACCAAGTAGGTCGTAGGAAGCTCTTTTCTTTACCATATCTTGAAATACTTCTACGCCGTACCTTCTCCGCTACACTCAAAAGACTCTAGTTGAAGTTTCACGTGTTTTTTGTTATTCTGTGCGGTATATTTGTGGTTCTAGTGATAGGCTGACGAGGTTACTGTACTACTGACAATAGGAACTTGCTTATATTGGCTTCCCTCCTCTGCGGTCTTTGCAAATAGTCGTGGTGTGAGAGAGTAAAGCTTAGCGCCGTAGACAGATATGATAGAATGGCAAATTATGACTATTTCTACACTAAACGATAAAATAATAATCCCACTTTTTTATCATTATTTTTTTTTCCTTCCTTTTCTTCTTAATAATTCAGTACTCCCTATGGTTTATTTTCTTTTTTACTTGATTGAGCAATTCCATTTTCTTCCTTGTTTACCTTTTTCTTTTCCATCTTCTATTTCCTCATTCCTGGTCTCTCCGTGTCTGTCCTTCCTTCCATCGCTCAATACGCGGAACCTAAGTACGTAAACCAAACACTTTCTATTTTTTCCCTCATTTCCACCTTTCCCTTTCCATCATCTTGTTTTTTTGCCTCATTTCAAGTCCTTCCCTCCTTCCCATTTCCCCAACAATTCCTGAAGTGGCAGAATAACCAAACGCTTCCCATTTTTTCCTCCCTGTTCTCCATTTTCTCTTCCATTTTCTTCTACCCTTTCCAAGTTCGTGAGGTAGCAGGACAACCAAACGCTTCTTTCTCATTTTTTCCTCCCCATTTTCTCTTCCACTTTGTACCCTTTCCTCATTTCTAGTCCGTCTGTCCCTCTCTTTCTCTCTCTCTCTCCCTTTTCCCGGCACAATCCAAGGAACCTTAAGTAAACTAGGGTACGGTCTGTGGTCGGTCGGTCGGTCCTTGGGTCTATAAAATGGTAGCATGAGTCGACGGAAAAATTCAATCCTGGTACAAAGGTTCTGCCGCGTCTGAGGAAGCGACGAGGACGAAGACGAGCAGGAAGACGATGACTTGTACGATTTAGTTCCTTCTTTCCTCCTACTGACCCAACACGTCATCAAGGAGCTTAACGTGATCTTGCCGTAATGAGGCGGAAGCAACGGTGGTGGTGGTGGTGGTGGTAATAGTAGCAGAAGTAGGATTAGGAAGAGGAGGAGGATCAAGGAGACGTGTATTTTTTTCTATTTCTGACCGCCACGTTATTTTGAGGTAAAAGCAACGGTGAAAATAGTAGTAGTAGCAGTAGTAGTAGTAGTAGTAGTAGTAGTAGTAGTAGTAGAAGCAATGGTTGTGGAAATGCTATTGGTAGTGGTAGTGGTAGTTAAGTTAGGTTAAGTTAAGTAGTGATAATAGTAGCAATATTAGAGGAGGAAGAGGAAGAGGAAGAGGAGGAGGTGGAGGAGGAGGAGGAGGAGGAGGAGGAGGAGGAGGAGGAACAAAATCACGTGACTACTCCATCCCTCTCACGGACTCGCGGAACGACATTTCGAACCCTTAGCCGAACGAATCCTCAAAATGAAGCGTCTCTTTACAAATATGGAAGAGGAGGCGGAGGAGGAGAAGACACCCGCCTACCTCGCCACCCCCACACACTCTCTCTCTCTCTCTCGGGCAAGCGTCTAGGGATTTCTGTGCTGACCACTTATTCGGATATCTTCCATCGCCGAATACATTATAGTTTGCATAAGGTAACAACTCTGGCAGGAGAGAGAGAGAGAGAGAGAGAGAGAGAGAGAGAGAGAGAGAGAGAGAGAGAGAGAGAGAGAGAGAGAGAGTGCGTTTGTGTAGTGTGAGTTTTCTGTGAGTTGAGTCGAAGCTCCATTTCAGGTATGCTTGTTATTTGACTATTTTTTCCTTTCTTCTCCTTTTTTTTTTTTTCAAGCTATACCGGGAAGGTGACCGTGACACACACACACACACACGACTGCAAGGAGGGTCAAAGGATGTTGTCTTCACGGTAATTAGGTGTGTGTGTGTGTGTGTGTGTGTGTGTGTGTGTGTGTGTGTGTGTGTGTGTGTGTGTGAGATGGGGGGGCGGGTGAAGGGGAAAGGAAAGCTACCTGGACGCACTAAGTGGACCCGCCGACACACACACACACACACACACACACGTGGGAACAATGCTTCATTATAACGGCCAACCACGACTGACTATTTCTCTCTCTCTCTCTCTCTCTCTCTCTCTCTCTCTCTCTCAGTTGGCATTTCCTTAATCAGTCGCATAAACAAGTCAAACACGCACTCAATTGTTACATCACTCCGCCAGTCTGTCTAAACAATCAAAGCGGAGCAAATACACAAGAGTGAGAGACGAGGAAGCAAAAGAAAAAAAACAAACAAACAAGCAAGTAAGTAAGCAAGCAAGCAAGCAAACAAGCACGTAGGGAAGCAGAGAAGCGGGCAAATAAGCAAAGCAGGCACAGCAAACCACATTCCCACAGCAAGAGGCGAAAGTTATTCACCGCAAACTAAACCTAATCAATGGTTTTCTCTCTTTCGTTTTATTGTTTTTCTTCGCGCAGTGTTCGGAGCGAGATTGGTTTTGGCGGGCTGGTTTGGGAGTCTCTTAATGCGGAGGGAAGGAATGAGGAGGAGGAGGAGGAGGAGGAGGAGGAGGAGGAGGAGGAGGAGGAGGAGGAGGAGGAGGAGGAGGAGCAGGTGGAAGCAGAGGTGGAGGAAGGTCGGACTGTGTTTGAGTGGGAGGAGTATGCGAAAGATGCCGCGGGAAAGGAAGAGGAGGAGGAGGAGGAGGAGGAGGAGGAGGAGGAGGAGGAGGAGGTGAGAGGAGATAGAGGAGTAATGGCTCACAACACAGTACCACTTGCTAACTCTTCCTCAGGCACTGTTTTCCGCCTCTAACACTGCAGTACTTCTCACTTTCACAACCTTCCCTCACTCACCACAGCCTTTCAACTCACTGCCACAAAGCTAATCCAATATAGATAATTACGACTGCTTCTGCTGGTACTGCCACACCTACTACTGCTACTACTACTACTACTACTACTACTACTACTATCAAAACTACTATTCTTACTGTTTCCATTAAGTCACTTCATTCAAAATCAAAACTCACTCTTTAACTACTGCTAATACTACAATAAATACTAATACTAATCTAATCTCTAACTAACGGCATCATTATTACTACTACCATTCATACATACATACATACATACATACTACTACTGCTATTACTACAACAGCAACAACAACTACTACTGCTACTATACTGCAACCACTACTACCTCCAATCACCCTTCCAGACGTCACAATCCCGCAGCGAGGTCCCCTGTCACCAGCCATGCACCCTGTCAGGCGTGGTAAGCGGCGGTGTCACCCTCTCACATGCCACGCCACGCTGAACGAGTCTTGGGGTCACTCTTATTATCCAGCATACGGCAGCAGTGTTTTTCCTTCTCCTCGGTACTAGAGGTGCTCCCGTACCAGCCCCGGCCCCCTCCACCGCCCCGCGTCCGTCCGTCCCTCCCTCCCTCCTCGCCTCTCCCGATCCCGGCGTCCTCCTCTACTCCTTCTGTTCCCCGAGGCTGCCTTATGACTCACTGTGCCTTATATGTGTCGAGGGGCCGCGGGGGAACGCACCGACCACGGCTACCGAACCAAGAGAGAGAGAGAGAGAGAGAGAGAGAGAGAGAGAGAGAGAGAGAGAGAGAGAGAGAGAGAGAGAGGTTCTAGCCTATACACTCAGCTCACACATACAAACTAACGGAATTAAAACAATGTTCAGTTGCCCCAAATTCAGATATGCATGCAGATAAGCGAATCACGGGCGAGGCGGACACGAGTATGCATATCCATACGAGCGCTGCAAAGGTCGTGTACGTGTGTGTGTGTGTGTGTGTGTGTGTGTGTGTGTGTGTGTGTGTGTGTGTGTGTGTGTGTGTGTTGCAGTAAATGGGTGGCGATCCTGCGGTTGGCGGGGGTGGGGTGGAGGCCAAGGCGCGGCGGTGTTGGCAGTGGTGGTTATGGGGCGAAAATGATGGTAATGATGACAAACGTGTGAAAAATGAGAAGCTCGTGTGTGATGATAAGACGAGCCAGGAAGGGAAGGCCCGCGCGCACCCGGGACGCCGCTAGCAAACTAACAAAAAAAACGCAAGGGAATGGACGCGGGTAAGGGAGGATTGCAATTTTTTTGTTTGTGCGCAATATCTTTGAAGGGGATGAGCATCATTCTCACTGTGCGTGGGTGGGGTAGAGTGTTGGGGGGGTGTTGCAACGCACGTCCCTCAGTATTGGCGGCGTGGCGCAAAAGGTGTGACCGCAGGGCAGGAAAGTAATTCCCACGACAACTTTTCCTTCCCACAGAGATACACATAAATACCAGTTGCTGAATCCTGGTCTTTATCATTATTAACATTACTATTATTATTATTACTATCATTACTACTACTACTGCTGCAACTACTATTACTACTACTACTACTACTACTACTACTACTACTACTACTGCTACTGCTGCTGCTGCTACTACTACTACTACTACTACTACTACTACCACTACTACTACTACTAACAAAACAAGAGCAGCAGCACCAGTAAAAGTAGTACCAGAAACACCATTAACAGCAGCAGTAGCAGTAGCAGTAATAGCAGCAATAGCAGTAGTAGCAGTAGTGACTTCTGCGGCACCACCACCACCACCACCACCACCACCACTGGAGCAGCAATGGTGGCCATGTGGTCTTGTTTCGTAATGCGGTTGCGGCATCCATTCGCGGTTGGAGGCCATGACCACAGTGCTCCAGCCAGGGGGGGCGGGAGGAGGAGGAGGAGGAGGTGAGTGTGCAGAGGAGGTGGACGGTAAGGAGGGTGAGTGTGTAGGGGAAGCTAGGTGGATGAGAAAGAGAAGGTGAGTATGAGAAGGTGGACGAGTGGGAGGGTGTGTTAAGGCGGTGGATAGAGGGGTGAATAGAGGTGAAGGGTTGGTAACTAGAAGGGAGGAGGAGGAGGAGGAGGAGGAGGAGGAGGAGGAGGAGGAGGAAAAGGAGGTAATCTAACTCTGATATTTCTGTCACTTAGTTTATCTTCCTGTCAAGCTGTTCCTTACTTTATCCATCACTCATTCCTGAACACACGCACACACACACACACACACACACTACTTCCCGTTTGGTCTAATATTAGCAAAGTGTCTTCTTATGAGAGGCGAGTGTAGAGTGGAGAGGCTTCCCTTCCTTTGTTTATATCATGGTTACAACAGGCACTGAATGAGGAAGACAAGGAGGAGGAGGAGGAGGAGGAGGAGGAGGAGGAGGAAGTGGAGAAGGAGGTGGAGGAGGAAAACAAGGAGGATGAGGAGGAGGAGAAATAGAGCGAGCGATACAAGCCGCGTTGGATAAGATTGATGGAGTGACCAGGATAAAATGACAGATCGCTATTAAGTCTTGGGCGATGATGAAGACGAAACACTCAGTGATGGACGAGGCTGGACTGGCTGCTACTTACTGACGTGCTGCCCTTCTTTACGTTCCTGCTTTACTACTTGATCCCAGTCCCCGAGCAACGTATGAGTGTTATCTCTCTTGTTTAAATGCATGTTGTTCTTCCTCTTACTGTATTGTTTCATCTTTATTTTCTTTCTCGTCAGAACTTTATTGCTACAGTCTCCCCCGCTCTCTCTCTCTCTTTCTAGTCAAGCTAATCTTACCTAGTGCATCAGAGAGAGAGAGAGAGAGAGAGAGAGAGAGAGAGAGAGAGAGAGAGAAATGTAGTCGACATATATGTGGGTATATATTTCCTCAGCAAAAACCAACTCCTCAAATAGCAAGCGAACATCTATTTTTTACCGCCATAAAACATCGCCGCACAGGATCACGCCCTTTGGAGTCAGGCGCCGGAGGGGAGGGAAGTGTAAAATACTGTAAACAAGTCAGGGATCAGGCACGGAGGGACGCCCAGAGAGAGAGAGAGAGAGAGAGAGAGAGCTTGGCAATGCTCATGACGCACTCCTGACGCGGCGGATGCTACACGGATTTTGTGATCGGTAAATACAACAAGCAGGAGCCGCCTTGTACGTAAAACCGATGTCCTGGTGGTGGTGGTGGTCGTGGTGGTAGTAGCAGTAGTAGTAGTAGTAGTAGTAGTAGTAGTAGTAGTAGTAGTAGTAGTAGTAGTAGTAGTGGGACTTATAAGACTTCCCAACAACTTGTAAAAAACGATCACAAAATAGTAGTAGTAGTAGTAGTAGTAGTAGTAGTACTTATCTGACCCCTAACACAGACTAACACAGACAACTAAATATTAATAGTTTTCATACTGGAATTAATCATTATAGTTGTGCTCCTCAGCTTGTATTCTTCCCTAGAGAGTGACCGCACTTGAAGGCACCGGCAAATTCTGACAAGGCGACTGAGAGCACGAACAACATAGCAAAGCCAAACCATGAAGGAAGAAGGCGAAAAGTGAGTCAGATCCAAGTTTCTTCATTAATCATCTCTTCAAATAACTAGCAATCGATAAGTGGATTCATGAATAATTTTGAAGAGAGAGAGAGAGAGAGAGAGAGAGAGAGAGAGAGAGAGAGAGAGAGAGAGAGAGAGAGAGAGAGAGAGAGAGAGAGAGAGAGAGAGAGAGAGAGAGAGATGAAGAGAAAAAAATAATCTGCATTTGTATACATCAAATGAAAACACACCCCTCCCCCCTATCGAAGGAAAAAGAGGAAAGAAAAATGAGATATAAATATTTCAGTTTTGAAAATGTGGGGATCAAATCAAATATTGGCCATTACCTAGTTAATGGGCAGCGATCCGCCAAGCTCTTGAGGAAGGGAAGGAAAAATAAAATGAAAGTGAAGTGGAAGAGAGAGACTAATGATGCAGAGGTACCCAAGAGGAGGACGAGGAGGAGGAGGAGGAGGGAAACCTTAAAAAAAAAAAAAAAAAGAGCAAATGAGAGAGGGGGAAGAAAAAGACGGAGTAAAAATTTGAATATAAAATGGCTCGCAATATATAGATTCCTTGAAGCAAAAAAAAACACTGATACTGACAGAACTAAATACTGGAGGGAGGCAAGATTAAAAAGGATAGGGAAAGAATATTGTAACTTTTGCTGCTACTACTACTACTACTACTACTACTACTACTACTACTACTACCACTACTACTACTACTACTACTACTACTAGCACTACTAATACTACTACTACTGCTACTACTACTGAGAGAGGAACCGAGACACGTATACACTTCAATACACACACACACACACACACACACACACACGAACACGCAGGCACGCATACACACACACAGAGACACACGACAGAAAGGGCCATTCAGGGGAGGCGCGTTTTTCCTTCCATAAAGATGGTTCTCAAAGTCGCTCGGACGCTCCCTGAGAAACAATTGCTGCCTCAGAATGCGCACGGAACGGAAAAAAGAAAAGAAAAGAGCGAACTAAAGAAAGAAAGAAACGACATACAAGAAAAATGGAACAGAAAGAGATAAGACTACGAGCCGGCGGAGACAAAAGACAAGAATGGATGATGAAATAAAAGAAAAATGCATTCCGAATTTACGACTTCAAGACGGAAAAAGATTACGCACACTCATAAAGGAAAGAATAAAAAGCGAACTTGAAAGATGGCTGCCGACACTGCCTTGTTAAACCACGAACCGGCATTAAGTTAAAACACGCCTCGTAAAAATACACGATTGATGTTTGCATTTATCTTATAACTCGTAGGTAGGATTGAATCGTGTATACCTGCTAATGATGAAAAATTACTACTGTGTTTGGAAGTGTATAGATAATTCATTGCTGATAATATATATAAATTGTTCGACACTCTATCATGTTTTGGAGATCAGAACCACGAGTTTTTGAAGTTTTCAGACACTTCTTTTTTTGGACAGTGCCTTTAGTTCTGTTCTTCAGGGACTGGCACCTTTAATTCAGTAGATCTTTTTTTTTTTTTTTGTAGCCCTTAGCCAGAGTCCTCGTATATAAAGAGAAAACCACACACCTATTTTTTTCACTCTTCAAAATATTTTTTCAGTTTTCGATAGTGAAATTTGAAGGAAACACATTTTTTCGTCAAATCTGAAGTAAAAACAAACTCGATAAAATATTTTTCCAGTCTTCCATCATGAAATGCGAAAAAATTCTTAACATTGTAATAAATAAACAAATAAATGAAAAATTCTAAACATTGTAATAAATAAACAAATACATAAATGTATAAAAGAGAAAACGAAAAACTCAACAAAACATTCTACTGGTTTTCGATCGTGAAATGTAAAAAAAAAAATTCATATAAAAAAAATCAATAAAAAGAAAAAAATTTCAGTCATCGATCGTGAAGTATTGCTTAAAGAAAAAAAAAAAAGTTTCCTCCTGAGGCAAGACAAAGTCGGTCACGGGCACCAATAGGAAGCAATCCAGTAATGTCTTGGTTCATCATCTTTGAGAGCGTTCGATTCCCTTCGCGCCTAGGAGTTGAAACAGACCGCATTCTTTGTGCTGCGAGATGTGACACAGATCTTCCCTCCTACACATATCTGATTTTCTCTCTCTCTCTCTCTCTCTCTCTCTCTCTCTCTCTCTCTCTCTCTCTCTCTCTCTAAAAGCACTCCCAATACGTACATAGGCAACATTCCCAGCAAGACATTACTTCCCACCACTTCCTTATATAGGGAAATGAATGCATCTGTCTGAGCGCTTGCTTCCTCGTTCACCTTTAACTCGGTAACGTGGATATAAGCAGCAAGAAGAGGGTAAGTGGTTGTAGTAGTGGTAGAAATAGTAGTGGTAGTGGTGGTGGCAAAAAGAGATGCACCCAGATATCGAAAAATGCAAAGGAGTAGGAGGAGGAGGACACAAGAGAAGTAATACGTGGGACTCAACAACGAGGCTGCCTGACGCATAATAAGTAAATCCAAACCGGGACAAAGACGCCACGCGCATAATGGACAGACAGAGAAAAATAGATACAAAGCAGCCCACCTGATAATAGGCGGACATGTACACACGGGGAGATATATTCTGATAGAAAACCGATTGACAGACAAATCTTTTCTTCCCCAAGCCGCCTAAAGCCTCATCAGCGCGTTGGACCGATGCTGCAGCCAGTTAACAAGAGACCAGGCTGCGGCTCGCTTGGGAAATAGCTTTTAACTACGTCGCATCTGACTCGATATAGAAACTGTTCCTCCAGGGGGTGCTAGCGCGTCCCTCCACACCCCGCCACTACTGTTCCTGCCATTACGACCATTATTATCGCTACCATCGCCACCAGCCCGTCCACAACCGCAGATTTAGAGAAACGTCGAATTATTATTATGATCAGTATTCCCATTGTTGTTGTTATTGTTATTGTTGTTGGCTTGTTGTTGCGTATCGTTTATCATGTCCCTCTTTCGAATCCCAAGAGTAATTACTGATGATTAGGTAGCGATTGGAGAGAGAGAGAGAGAGAGAGAGAGAGAGAGAGAGAGAGAGAGAGAGAGAGAGAGAGAGAGAGAGGTATGGTTCCATTAGTTATTGTGATAATTTAACCCTCCCTTGGGACATAAAGTAGATAATAATATTCTACCAGTTTCAAATTTTCTCCTTTTAATAGCGCAGGCGGAGGAGGAGACTGCTTATCTCCTCTTGGGCCACCAGCTTTCCTTCCCTCCCTCCTTCCCTCTCCCTCCCTCCGTCTCTCCGTCTCCCTCTCCTCCATCCCTCCCAAGGCCTCTCCCTCCTCCCACACCCAGGCAAGGATGAGCATAATCCTTTTCCCATACCTTTATCGTCCCGACCTTACCTTACCCAACCACCTCTCTCTCTCTCTCTCTCTCTCTCTCTCTCTCTCTCTCAAAACATACCAACAGTAGTACTCAGTTTTCTCTCCCAATTAGAAAGCATCACAAAAGTTAAAGGGTTTCTCAAGAAGAGCCTAATTCAAACATAGCAGCAGCCTTTCCACCCCACTCTCCCCCCAAAGAAGAGAGGAGAGGAAGGGAGAGTCGGGTAGTGAGAGGAGGGAGGGAGAGGTGAGTATGGGTGCTTGGAATGACGGTAATTCTTTGATGATGCACTAACGAGATGAGATGAGATGAGATGAGATGAGACTGCGTGCACATGAAATACGCACATACGACTTAGGTTGTGGAAAAAAAATAGCAAAAAAAAAAAAAAAAAAAAAAAAAACATGGCTGGAATGAGAGAGAGAGAGAGAGAGAGAGAGAGAGAGAGAGAGAGAGAGAGAGAGAGAGAGAGAGAGCTACAACTTCTAAAACGAGTAACGAAGCGATTTTTTCTTTTTTTGCATCAGAGGCTCAAGAGAAATGATCACGCAACTTACCAACCAACCACACACACACACACACACACACACACACACACACACACACACACACACACACACACACACACACATATTTACAACATGAACAGTTAGGTCATTTTGCATCAAGACTAACACAGGACGCATGACGGATGGGTCGCGTTACTCAAAAGATTAGGGATTTACTTGAGACCTCCAATCGTTAGTGACTGTAAGAATGCGCGACAGAAATAAATGAGTGAGTCCAGAGCTTGCCGTCATGCCTCGCCTCTTGACTTGTCTGCCGCGGGCTTATGATGGGGGGAGGAGGGGGAGGAAGGAGCACACAGAGGAGGGGCGGCAGGGCAAAGCAAAGGGGTGCTCCCTTGATGGTACGGTACAAACAGCATTTAAATGAATTCCAAGCTGGTGAATGCAATGAAGCTGGCGGGTACTAATAGTTCTCCTCCGTCACACACACACACACACACACACACACACACACACACGATAGAATGAAGAACTAGCCAAATACAGATACGCGGATGGGACCACACGACTGTATAGCCAAAATCATGTATAATAGAGAGAGAGAGAGAGAGAGAGAGAGAGAGAGAGAGAGAGAGAGAGAGAGAGAGAGAGAGAGAGAGAGAGAGAACTAGAGATAAACAGATAAGCAGACGAGACCACACGACTCTAGGTAACACCCTGTATAACACACACACACACACACACACACACACACACACACACACACACACACACACACACTCAAGCACGCACTCACACGCACATATGGTCAACTGTTCATCCTCCTGCAGCGAGAATAGTGGAAAAAAAACTGAAAGGGGGTCATGGCGTCTGTAACTAAGAGGGAAAACTTGTCGTACGGCGCCTGCTGGTCGGGAAAGCGTCTCGTACTGCTTTATTTTGTCATTCACCCGCACTTTAATTAAAACTCCACTGCACGGGTGACGGGACGCGAGAAGAGACAAGCGGCGTCTTCCTTCATCACCATTACGTATTACCACCGTCGCTTTCTTATTATTTTTCAGCAGGAATGAACGTTTCAGTAGATCATTCAGGCATTCATTCCTTTTCTTTTACGATTGGAATCAAGTTCGGGAATGAAAATGTAAAGAAATGTATGGAAAAATTATACTTCCACGCATGATATTTCTATACGCCTAACTAATGATTTCTTTCTAACATTATAATACTCTACTCTATAATCTACATAATCAAGTTCATTTAGTTACAATTTTGACGATCATAACTTTTTTTTCATTCATTCTTATAAGCTGGCGATCAATTCAAAGGTAAAACAAAATAATTTATCTTTCCATCTGGTTCTCTGCATCATATTAGAACCTAAGAAGATAAGGAAAGTAGCAAGAGGCCATCAGATCCTCAGGTGGCAGTCCCTTTATGAAAAACACCAATCTAATTTCACCTGTCATCCCCATCCATAAATCTGTCTAATGTTCTTTTAAAGCTTCCTAATGACTCAGCACTAACAACATGATTACTGAGTCCATTCCATCCACCTAGGACTCTATTGCTTTGTTTTATCGTCGCAATCCCTCCTAATCACTCACATTTAAGAGAAACATCGGATTCACTCTTTATCTCTAAGTAATTTCAACTTCCACTGAGACCAAGAGACGCGAGACTGAGGAGTGAGAGTATCTTTGAGAGTATTTTTGAGGGTATCCTTGTTTTATCATCGCATTATAATCCTTACCAGTTAGTCACACTTAAGATACATCACTCTATACTTGTACGAAATCTTAACCACCACTAAGACCAAGAGACACAAGACTGTTGACGAATGGCTGTGAGTGTGACAAGAGCTAAGGTTATTTCTCCCAAAAGTTACAGAAGCACTTCATTCCTGGCGATGTGGCGCCGTAGAGTTTGTGGCTGCAGGCGGGATCATGCACACGCGCGCCACCACGACGGCTACTCTCACCTAATAGTTCGTACCCAGACTTGTCCAGGCCGCCGCCGCCACAACACATGCTGGATAATAAGCTAGACTAATTAGCCACAAAGCTCCAGCGTCTAAGACTCTGGCACGTTCACAGCAATCTTTCTTCCTCTACTTACACAGCTTTTTCTAAACCTCAGTAAAATAAGCTGATCTACTTATGTATACACAGTAGTTGTCCTCATTAGCATTCGTGCTTTTTCGTAGCTACATGCATTACTGCCACACACCAATATGCAGCGGGAATACGCCTGAATCACAAAGAGACGCAGTGTTGCCCTGTGGATGATGAACAGAAGAGGACATTAATTGATACTTTGTAAACAGAGAAGGACAATTGCACTATCAAAGCAATACATCAAAATCAACAGGTAAATTTGCGTGTCATTACTTAACATGCATACAAACTCCCGCATATAACAAGCTTTCCTCCTTCTTTTGTTCCTTTCTAGCACACACTCTTCAAGGAAACGCAAAAAACACACCTCTACTCTCAGGTTACCATCACCATCACCAGGCAGTCAACCAGTGCAATCACAATCACACACTCCCTCGGGCGAAAACTTCCCCTCATCTCACTGTAGCTACCTCACGCGCACACTCCTCCAGGATGTGCAAAAACACACCTGCATTACTAAATCAATACGTCACGATCACCTGGCAGTAAATCAATGCACGCACACACACACACACACACACACACACACACACACACACACACACACACACACACACACACACACAGATGACAACTTTCCCTCGTCTCACTCTACTTCCACCACCACCACTGCCATCACCACCATCACCACAGGCAGCACCAGCAGCAGCAGCAGCCTCCCTCCCGCCCTCAGGTCGCCTGGAGAGCACCACGGACATCAGGCGGGCCATTACACCGCTGCATATATGGCCAGGAGTCCGGGGCGCCAGTCCATTGCGGTTGATAGCCTGGGAGACTTGTAATTAGCGACCAGAGATGGATAATATGACCCTAAGATAATCGGGGCGGAGATATGCGGGATATGTTAAAAATCATCAACATTGTCTTTTTTTTTTTCAGTCCAGGCTTCCTTTTCTTGGTACCAGCGAGAAAAAAAAGTGGTGCTTGGAGAGTCATGATACGAATTCACGTCCCTACTCTTTCTCTCTCTCTCTCTGAGTCTGTTGCTGGGCGATCATAAGGTATCATCGCGCACAATACAATGTGGCGGCCTCCTCCTTATAAAGGGTATTTTTAGCAAGTGTCTCGCGGAGGGAGGAATAGAGGGACGAGGAGCGACGGAATGGGAGTCAGTCAGTCAGTCTAACACGACCACATTAAATGCTTCTGTCACCGCCGCGCCGCCCACCCTCAGCCTGGCCAATAGTGCACAATGCGGGTCACGTAGCGGCCAGACAGATTGTTCACCGCTATGAAAGGAGAGATTTACAAATAGTTTAGATAAATAACACAATTACTCGCCCACCCAAGCAGCACACCTGATGCAGAACTAGCACAGGTGACTCAGCGGGTAATTGGAAGGTACCACACGGGATTGGGGGAAGAAAAAATGTGTTAAAGCTGCTGACGTAGACCCCCCTCCCCTCCCCTCCCCCTTCCCCGGTCCCCCTGCACCCCCACAGCCCCCTCCCTAGACGCAGCTCCAACACACACTCAATTTACTTCAAGTTCCTCGCATTACTCTGACCCTGATCTCTCAAGTGAAGAGAGAGAGAGAGAGAGAGAGAGAGAGAGAGAGAGAGAGAGAGAGAGAGAGAGAGAGAGAGAGAGAGAGAGAGAGAGAGAGGTATGTTGGTGGTGTAGTGACTCACCTCGCAGGACCCCAGCCGAAGTCGTCGTGGTCATCCTTGGCTCGTCGTCTCGGAAGGGGTCGCTCCATGTTGGCAAACAATCACTGTTGGCGTCGCTCGCTGCCACGC
Source organism: Portunus trituberculatus (assembly GCF_017591435.1). NCBI lineage: Eukaryota > Metazoa > Arthropoda > Malacostraca > Decapoda > Portunidae > Portunus > Portunus trituberculatus. The sequence goes on from NC_059291.1 coordinate 11,376,243, forward strand.
ACACATAATACTAGCCTTCCTTCACGGCGGGCGGCTGCGGAACGTCTGACACTTCAGTAATACTTGTCATCACGATAACGTACAAGTTCATGCTAGTTTTCTGTTATTCTTTGGATGCACAGACTGTTTTCCCTCTCTCTCTAGCTTTTTTTTTTTACTTTTTTCCTCCTTCGTTGTCGGCCAGATGAGGTTTAATTATCGGCCTCCAGCTGCTAAAGTGGGATGCCTCCACTGCATCTCATTCTATGGGTACAATTTTTATTTCCTTTATTTTTAGAGGGAAAGCTGGCGCTCCACACCTCGCGCCTCGGCAAAGTCTCAACACCCGAGACACAGGGACGCAATAAATTAGAATCTTTCTCCTACAATTGAGGGAGTTGCAGTCTCACCCAGGGCCAGTAGCCTCCTTCCTGGCTGCGTTCCTCTTCTCGCCGCCCCAAAACTTCATGATCACTTATTTCCTCTTCTTACTCTTGGTGAGCGGTTCTTCCAAGGTGGACTTGGGCCTTCCTCTCATGCTGGTGTGGCGTGTCGCGGCCAGGCGGGACAGAGCGTCTCACAGCGCCTCGGAACACAGGCTGAAGGATGGCATTCATCGGAGTTCGGGGCAAGACTCATCGCGGTCAAATGCCGCGTGTAAATCCAAAAAAATATGTGCTTGAAACTTTCATAGCGAGAATGTCCAAACCGCGGCTGCTGGCGTCAGGACTCGTGTGGACGAGGCGAGATCACCTGCTTATTCTGAAGACGTGAACGCAAGGAAACAAAGCTTGGAGCGAGAGTCTACAGGGGTGAAGAACGCGTCAGCCACGAGCCGCCTGGCAGCACACCCCACCCGTCGGACGTCGGGAACCACACTGACTGACTCGTCCAGCCGAGCCAGCCCCAGACTCCCAAAGGCCCCGCAACCCCAGACCCTGTCTCCCCGCAGCCCCAGCTGCCACACTCCCGCTCGCCGCTCGAGCCACGGGTCGGGATCGCGGCTGAGTCGCGCGCGGGTGTTCGGCACGCCACTCACCCCTTCCATCTCCTCGGTGGCTGCCTGACCAGGGCACGCAGGGAGGGAGGGAAGAAAAGCACAGAGAGGGAAGGGTTTAGGATCGCGGGAGAGTAGGCGCCCTGGCCTCGACCAAAGGACGGTATTGAGGTGAGGGGGAAGGGAAGCGGTAACGGAGGGTAAGGATGCTGTGCAGATGTGCTGACGATAAAATACAAACCTATGACAGGCTGTGATGTTCTATGCTCTCTCTCTCTCTCTCTCTCTCTCTCTCTCTCTCTCTCTCTCTCTCTCTCTCTCTATCTATCTATTTATCTCGTAACTATCTCACATCACATAGTTCTAACTCTAAACTTGACTGAATATATATATATATATATATATATATATATATATATATATATATATATATATATATATATATATATATATATATATATATATATATATATATATATATATATATATATATATATATATATATATATATATATATATATAGATATACCTCATTAATATTATTTTTCTTCTTCCTTGTCATTGCGTCACTGAGGATTATTGATTTCCTTTCTTCTGCTTTCATAAAAAAAGAATCCGACAACTAAATCGATACGCGCCCGACCACTCACTCGTCAGTAAGGAAATGTCGTCACCTCACTAGTTCAACACGCGCCCACACAGCGGGACCATTCCTGCACGCGTCACGGCGCGGGGACTCCAGGCGAGACAGAGAGACCCCTGACTAACATCACCCACCCGTCACAACCAAGCAAACAATCGACATGTCAATCGCATCATATTTCTAACACAACAGTACAACAACTGCAGACCTAGACCACTCATTCATTGTGGCTGAGCTCCTCCCGGCCCGCTGCCAGCCCTGCCAGCCCCACGACGCTTTGTCCCTCTGTCATTACACGGTT
>NC_059291.1:11388162-11405662 GCF_017591435.1 Portunus trituberculatus
TGACCTCATCTGACTCCTAATAGATTTTTGATGGAGAGGGGAACTGAAGGAATGAAGGAAGAAAGGAAGGAAGGAAAGTAGAAAGGAAGGAAGGAAGGAAGGAAGGAAGGTAGAAAGAAAGGAAGGAAGGAAGGAAGGGAAAAAATAAGGAAAATGTGAGTTAGGAATGATCAACTTACATATATGCATTCAAAAAAGTGAGTGAGATTAGATTGGTAACATATTTGATAAAGCAACATTTCCTTAAACATTATCTCTCTCTCTCTCTCTCTCTCCTACCCCCGACGCTTATCACAATTTTCTTCACCACAATCACGGCAAGACCAACCTAACCCCTCCATTACACCATTTTCCTCCGCTAACCTCCCCTTCCCTCCCCCGCCACCCCACCGGACCTTCGCCACACGCCGCCGCATTACCACAGGGCTCAAGAAATGCAGAATACCATTTATCCCACTCACCGCAGATACCCACAAGTGCTGCCCTCTTTACCCTCCCACCCAAAGCACCGCCTCACGTATCATCGCTATAAATTATTGGGACGGTTACGAATTTTAGAGCACAGCCAAGATTTGTATACCTACCTATTGGATGAGGGCTGTTAATACTGCACCAATACACGTTCACACAATGCTACACCACACCATACCATACCACCACTACTACTACTACTACCACTGCCATCGCACCACACTGACACCGCCACTACTACCACTACCACCAACAGAGAGAGAGAGAGAGAGAGAGAGAGAGAGAGAGAGAGAGAGAGAGAGAAATTGTAAATATATTTCAAAAGTAATTAACAATCATAGATAATTTCAATGAACTCCCACTGCAAAATGAATAAATAAACAAATAAAATAATGGATGAAAAAACAACAAAATATGAATAGAGAGAGAGAGAGAGAGAGAGAGAGAGAGAGAGAGAGAGAGAGAGAGAGAGAGAGAGAGAGAGAGAGAGAGAGAGAGAGAGACCTTAACCATTAAACCACAGCAAACCCTTTCATTTAGTATCAATAAAACCTAAAACTTCATCACACCAATTGAAATCATTAACCTTCAAACCCGCCTCACACCCCCGTAACAGTTAGAGGGCTAAAAACCACACTAATAATATAATAACATCTGGCAGCAATGGAAGGGAGACTGAGGGAATGAACTAAAATATAATCACCAACACTTTTGCAGCATCCAACACGACAAATCCTCTATTTAAGGCTTGGAATGCATCAAGATAACACTGAGTCTGGTGAGGTGAAGGTGAGACTAAGAGGGAGGTGTAAGTAAATAAGTAAAGGGATGTTAGGGGTAAGTGTATGGAGAGTGTATGTGTGTAGATGGGTAAGTGTGTAGAGTGAGGGAAGGTGAGGATAAGGGTGAGTGTAGAGGGTGAAGATAGTGGTGGTGTCTATAGGTTAGGAAAGGGAACGAAAAGAAGATGCAGGGAACTTGAATGAGGAAGGCTAAATGAATAAGGATAAGGAAGTGGTGTGTGTGTGTGTGTGTGTGTGTGTGTGTGTGTGTGTGTGTGTGTGTGTGTGTGTGTGTGTGTGTGTGTGTGTGTGTGTGTGTGTGTGTGTGTGTGTGTGTGTGTGTGTGTGTGTGTGTGTGTAATATTGATTTTATATATGTCCATGTTAGTTTGTCCAGTCACACACACACACACACACACACACACACACACACACACACACACACACAGAAAACTAAAGGATGCGATAAGAGAATCCAAAGAAAGAAAGAACAAACAAATAGTAAAGGGAATGAAATGGTGTTGGAAAGAGGGAAAAAAAAAAGAGTGGGAAGGAGGATGGACAAGAAAGAAGGAAAGGAGTGTGTGTGTGTGTGTGTGTGTGTGTGTGTGTGTGTGTGTGTGTGTGTGTGTGTGGGAGGATGAAGGAGAGAGGCCGGGGTAAAAATGAACAAGAACACACACACACACACACACACACACACACACACACACACACACACACACACACACACACACACACACACACACACACACACACACACACACACACACACACACACACAGAGCGGTTAATCCCAGAAGAATTTATTGCTTTGCTAAGATACGAAGATTTACAAGTACCTCACATACACACATACACACACACACACGTATACAAAACCCCGCCTGCGGTATCGCACTCACTCACACAATAGCACTAATAACAATGGAAAAACCTTCGCTAACAAAATAATACTTTGGAATCCCTTAAGGAGCAAAAAATAATTGCATACACAACATACACTCAACATTATAATGACGCGTTTCGGGTAACAATTGTGATGACAGACGGAGCGACGAAAATAAATACACTTCGAGTCCTGAGCAAATACCGGAAACATTCGTCTAAAACAATTACAGAATTCTGAGGATGCGCGCTATTAAATAAACACAGGCATAATGCTCGCTGAGTGGTGCCCCCTTGTGACCCCTGAGCGAGCGTAACAATGGGTAATGGCGGCCCAGCATAACACCACATGCGGGGAGGTGACTCAAGGCGCCATTATCTAACCTTTTTTACCTTCACGTCTTCTCTTATTTACTGTTTCCTCTGCCGCCAAGCACTTTTCTCACACCTGTCTCGGCGCATTGTGGTTGTGCCCGCCCCCGGTCAGGTGTGTCAGCCAGTCAGCGGGGATATGTTTTGTGTCAGTTGTTTGATAAGTCACGGCAATAAAGGGAAAAATGATATCCTTATGTTTTTATTCTTGACGTTTAAGAACACACAAAACATTACTTGAAAGACGACATGACGTGTGGGTTGAAAATCTTCCTTCTTCTCTTCCATTGCTGTGATCTGGTTTTGATTTATTTAGTAAGTTATTTAGTAAGTTACAGCAATGAAGGGTGAGCAAATATATGTATACCTTTACTTAACATAGTGATATTAGAATGCATATAAAAAAGAATAAAACACTCACTGATAAGTCACCATTGAGATACCAACTAAAAATATTCTCTTCCATTGTAACATCTCATTAATTGAATATATATATATATATATATATATATATATATATATATATATATATATATATATATATATATATATATATATATATATATATATATATATATATATATATATATATATATATATAAACCAATACAAAAGAAAAAATCATTACCAAAAAAGGAGAAGAAAGTGGAAAAAAAGCACACTACTAACAAACATACATGCAAAGGAGCAAATTACGCATCATATCTCAGCAATAGAAAAACAAAAACAACAATATAAATACCAATAAAAAAAACATAAAAAATATTAAACAAAGGAAAAGAAGAAAAGAAAAAAGCAGACTACTAACAAGCATACAGGAATAGGAGCAAATTACGCATCATATTTTCCCATAAAGGATGAAGTTGACGGATGCACGAAGCTTAAGTTACTTTATGTGAGAGTTACTACAAATGATTACAAGTGCGAGGCTCAGGAAGCGGTTCGTTTTCTTACCCCATGAACTATTACTGAGGGGTGACTAAAGCAATGGAAGCCTGACTCGAAGCTTGAGTGGCTGCATAAGAGCCTGGTGACGTGGCAAGGCTGTGCGATGCTGCTGTGAAATGAAGGCCAGCAGAGAGATAGCGCTGAGGAGGAGACAGGAGAGGATGATTGAATGAGTGCAGCAGTAAGGAGGTGAGGCTGTGTGTGTGTGTGTGTGTGTGTGTGTGTGTGTGTGTGTGTGTGTGTGTGTGTGTGTGTGTGTGTGTGTGTGTGTGTGTGTGTGTGTGTGTGTGTGTGGTGGTCTGGTCTTGAGGAGGGACAGGACACCAATGATTGAGTGACATGCTGAACATCATGCGATATGACTGTCGGGCACGGACATTATATTGCTCCGGTGATGAGCTGAGGGGCGGTGGTAGTGACTGAATAACACGTGAGCGACGGTAATGACTTCCTGAAATGTGAGTAATAATAATGATGAAAGGCAAAGAGCAAACTTGTCGATCTCAAAATAGCACGTCAAATAGCAGAGAAATGATGGCAGGACTGAATGACACGAGAATGCAAGGAATGACTCAATGAAATGGTAATAATATGATGGAGAATAAAAATATACACTACTTGGCCTAAAAATATCACATCAAATCAAGTCGAGGGAAGGACTTACAGAGGTTAGAGAACTCGAGGAGGAAAGTAAAGTGCAAATACCCGTGCAGGCTGGCCAGGTGCCATCAGGTGACTAAGGCTTGCCCAGGTAAACACGGCGCCTACCTTGCCAGACGAATGGTTGGGAAAATGAAGTATATCACAGCGGAAATTGCGAACTCTCTATCAACGCCACTTTATTATAGTATATTCAGAATAATACGAGGTAATGTTGCGGGGAAACCAACAATTTCAAGCCATCACCGACGAAGCATCAAAATCTCGACTCAAACATGATTATAATGAATGATGATAAATATAGACAGCATAAAACTAACAGAATCAGTTACCACCGAAGAAATTACGTGATGACTATGAACGCAGTGAATGAAAACAAAATACCAAGCGAACTGCAGCGAAACAAACAAAACAGGCAAGGCAGGGACAGTTGAGGAGAGAGGAGAGTTGGGCTGGGGTGGCCGGGCAGGGAAGGGACGACAAAGCACAACGTTGCCATAACTATCAATATTTTCTCGCTTTACTGACCCCAGCGCCATACAGACCTAATAAAAGCGGCAACAGAGTGGTCCTACTAAACTCCTCTGACGTAGTAGTGGCGGGCGGGAAGAGAGGCAGGGCAGGGAAGGGGTGCAAGGAGGGGAGACAGGGAAGATGGGGCCGCGAAACGAAGGTGGTGGAGCATCAGTAGCAGTGATGAAGTACGGCGGCATGAAACACTTTAATGTCCACTTTTAAGAGAAAATATATATGCAGGAAACTCAATAATAGGAAGTGTGCGTTTATCCTCCTTCTTTCTCTCCTCCGCCTCTCTCATCTCCTTCCCTCGGGCGCCTAAACACCGCCGATACACTTTCAACTGATGATAACACGTCCTAACTATCCCACCGCCATCATCTCCCAACAGCTTCTCATTACCTGCCGATTAACCCGCGATTAACGCCCCCGATAACCTGGAATTCACTTAGCGTGTAGCCTTCATGACGTTAATCGGATGACGCTATGCAGGCGACGGACGCTATTGGAGCCCCGCTATATAGTTGGCCCACGCGCGGTACTCACCTCACAACAAGAACACCGACCGTCACTAGAGTGGTAAGTGACGCCTGCTCGCCGCTCAACTAAGGTAAAATTAATGAGTACGGAAATTGAGAGAGAGAGAGAGAGAGAGAGAGAGAGAGAGAGAGAGAGAGAGAGAGAGAGAGAGAGAGAGAGAGAGAGAGAGAGAGAGAGAGAGAGAGAGAGAGAGAGAGAGAGAGAGAGAGAGAGAGAGAGAGAGAGAGAGAGAGAGAGAGAGAGAGAGAGAGAGGTGTCCAATGTTGCTCAGCGCGGTGTAAGAGGAAGAGGAAGAAGAGGAGGAGGCGGCAGGTTTGAACCTAACCTAAAAAAAGAGTTGTGACATACGTGGTGATTCCGTGAGGTTCGAACGGGCGGAGGCGGAGACACAGTGCCGCCACGTACTTAGCGAGCCAGGTGACTAGTACTACCTCTCTATCACCTGCGAGCGGCGAGGCGAAAACTGCCCACCAGCACGCGAGGGAGGACCAAAGGAATGACGGCAGAGGGAACGCCACTAAAGAAAGAGAAAAAAGACCTTGCATGACCAACCTGTGTGTGTGTGTGTGTGTGTGTGTGTGTGTGACCAAATTTGAGTAATGGATTTTTCTTTACTTGACTGTTGGTGTTAATGCTTCACCAGGCACGCCACTGATTAATTTGGTGATAAGTGTGAAGAGAAATACAATACCTACGTAAACAAATGACAAAAAGTGAAAGAAAAAAAATAGTAAATAGTGAATACAGCCAATAGTTCTGAAGATAATTGTAGTAATATTGATACTACTACTACTACTACTACTACTACTACTACTACTACTACTACTACTACTATAACTACTACTACTACTACTACAACTATTACTACTACTATTACTACTACTACTACTCCTACTACTACTACTACTACTGCTACTACGACTAATAATAATAATAATAATAATAATAATAATAATAATAATAATAATAAGACCGCAGAAAAATTTTATAATACTTTAACTTTACACATTTAATCACTTTCTCATCCTTTATATATTTCTCAATAAATTCTTTTCACCCTTCAATTGTCACTTTTCGCTCAATATATTGTATAACCACCGTACCATTACCACTGATAACTGAACCACTGTCCACTCATTCACATCCACTGGCAATAAACTGTTCACCTGATTATCTATTCCCTGATTCATTCTTTTGGAGGACAGAAGGGCGCATCATTCCACGCACGCTGACTACCAGTAATGCACACAGGAAGGTTTCAGAGCTGTCCACCGCTTCACCTGTCCAATTATTTACGATTTCTCTATTGGTTGAATTGCTTGCTGGTTCAAAATTGTCCACTGGTTAAGTTATTCAATGGTTCAATTATAAGAAAAAAGTTTAGATATTTCACAGGAAATGTTTGAGAACTGTCTACTGTTTGAAATGTTTACTGGTTCAACTGTCCACTGGTTTAAGGGTTCTCTATTGGTTTGAGTTGTTTACTGCTTCACTTATTCACTGTTTAAGTTATCCAGTGGTCCAGGTATAGAGAGTTCAGGTATTCAGTCATCTGCACTCTCATCCATAATACTCTAACCACCGCTACCACCACCACCACCACCACCACCACCACTACCACCACCACCACTATACTTTGTCTGGTGGTGGTGGTGGTGGTGGTGGTGGTGAAGCTGGGTCGCTCAAGGTGAACACGGTGGATCCAGACAGGTAATGAAGCAGGTGAGGTGAGGTGCTGCTTGGTTCTTGTCGCTGCAATCACCACCACCACCACCACCTTCACCACTCCAGTAGTGTCCTCGCATCTTTCCTCTCATTTGAATATTCCCTCTCCAGCATCCCACTCTTATAGGTATTGAAGACTCACGTTTACTACTGTCCTTGTGTATAGTGAACGCGGTGCTATATACAAAACAAACTATATAGAGACACTGCCCTTTGCTTGCCAACAACAACAACAACAACAACGGCAACAACAACAACAACAACAATAATAATAATAACAACAACAACGTCACCAATCTACTTTCTATCACATCTCTCTCTTCGCTATTTCATTATTCAGGTTCTATTAGTAACACCATCAAGAATTTATATCCCCTGAATTATACCTATCTCATTCATTCCATTCATTTGTATTCATGGCATCGATTAGAAAAAAAATAATGAACTTTAGTACAATGTAAACTGACGAGGCTTGGTATTGGTGTTGAATTGGAGGAGTTATGATGGGCTGTGTTGATCTGATAATCTGAGGCGTGGAAGGGAGGGAGAGGGAGGGATTGTATGGCGGTGGAAGGGAGTGGAAGGCAGTGGAAGAGGAAAGGGAGGCAGAGGGAGGGTTTGTGTGGCGGTGGAAGGGAGGAAAGGCAGTGGAAGAGGATAGGGAGGCAGAGGGAGGGTTTCTGTGGCGGTGGAAGGGAGTGGAAGGCAGTGGAAGAGGAAAGGGAGGCAGAGGGAGGGTTTGTGTGGCGGTGGAAGGGAGTGGAAGGCAGTGGAAGAGGAGAGGGAGGCAGAGGGAGGGTTTGTGTGGCGGTGGAAGGGAGTGGAAGGCAGTGGAAGAGGAAAGGAGTGGTGTTGTGGCGTGTGGCAGGCGACAGGCGGCAGGAGCTCATCCCCTCCTCCATCCCTCCCTACCTCATCCACTTCCCCTTGACAGACGCCGCGAGTTACGGTTCACTGCACTTTTTTCGTCACGCTATTTATTATTACTAGCGGTGCACCCATTCCGCCCCGCCCCGCCCCGCCCCGCTCTACCCAGCCCCGCCCCACCCAGCCCTGCTCAGCCCGCCCCACCCACATGACGGTTTGGTGATGTAGTGATGTGGTGATGGGGTAATGAGTGGTGACGGGTGGTGCGGCTAACAGGAGGTGATGGGTGGTGATGGGTGGTGGGGGTTTATGATGGGTCGTGGTGGTGGTGGGGGAGGGAAGGTAAGGGAACAATTTTCACGGGAACTTTTTAATTATTATTATTATTTTTTTTATCAAACCAACGTCAAAAAATTAAACACGTGAGGACTTTGTTTAAAATTTTGCGATATTACATTTCGTCGTATATATATATATTTTTTAATTATTTATTATCATTATTATTTTTTTTGGGGAGGGATGTGGCTTTTGCTTAATAATAATTTCAGGGTACAATTCATTAATTCCGGGACACACTGAGTTGTAGAGTATGAATTAGGTAAAAAAAAAAAATGATAAATAAAATGTGTATATGTATTCAGTCATTGTTGGTTTCATTACTGTTACTCTTTTCGTGGCGCGCTGTATTGTGCTTTTATTCTAGTGGTCACTGCTTTTGATTCTACAGTACTTAACCCCTTCAGTACTGGGACACATTTTTATCTCGAGTTTTGTGTACCACTAGACCATTTTATTGACATTAGTAAGGGTCTGTGGAGAGCAGATGATTAATGGCCACAGTCTTCACTATTTTAAACTCCCACATGACTTTCTGAAGCTGTGGAAAGTCACCAAATAGTCACCAGAATGAATATGGAAGCACGTCGTGTTACTGAAGGGGTTAAAGATAAGAAAAAAAAAATACAAAACGAAAAAAAAACACGAAAACAAATGATGAAAAATGAAAAAAATAACAAAATATGGTTACAAGAGAGAGAGAGAGAGAGAGAGAGAGAGAGAGAGAGAGAGAGAGAGAGAGAGAGAGAGAGAGAGAGAGAGAGACTTTACACTTTAATTAAACAGCACACAGTTTGGTCACACATTCCTCTCCTTTTTTTCCCTCTCAAGGCCTCGCGTCGTGGTATCTTTTGGTGGAAGTTAGCGTGTGCGATCGTCCTTTTCCTTCGCCGATCAGGGATGAATGCGAACAAAACTGCAGAAAAGCCATTACCAGAGTTTCTTATCACGCTTCCTCCTCGATTAGGATTCCTGCGGCCGCGCCATTAAGCTCGGTGCCAAAGCCGGACTTCAACTCGCTTATCAGAACTCAACTTCAAGAAAAAAATTAGTTGAAAAATGTAGTAAAAAAAGAACTGCATTGAAAAATTTGACGTCATTGAGAGAGAGAGAGAGAGAGAGAGAGAGAGAGAGAGAGAGAGAGAGAGAGAGAGAGAGAGAGAGAGAGAGAGAGAGAGAGAGAGAGAGAGAGAGAGAGAGTCAGTCGTATTAATTTCTCATTGCACTCATAATTTACACATATATGTTTGTCATCACCACAGATAATTGCGAACACTAAAACTTTCCTCACGTTCACCTAATACTACACCACCACCACCACCACCACCACCACCACCACGACCCTCCTCATGTGATTAAAAAAGAAGAAAAAAAAAAAAGGGGGAGATGTTGTATATGTTTGCGGAACTTAAAAATAGCTCACTATCTTTTAATGCGCCAAAGTTTCGCCCAAACTCTACCTTGGCGGGGACACGGAGAGAGAAAGAGAGAGAGAGAGAGGAAAAAATATATATTCCATAATTTGAGTTAGTTCAACTTTACCGATGAGAGAGAGAGAGAGAGAGAGAGAGAGAGAGAGAGAGAGAGAGAGAGAGAGAGAGAGAGAGAGAGAGAGAGAGAGAGAGAGAGAGAGAGAGAGAGAGAGAGAGAGAGAGAGAGAGAGAGAGAGAGAGAGGGGCAAATATTTATAGGACATGGCGGGTGAGGGACAAATTGAGTCTTCAGGTACACACATGGCGAGGGAGGGAGATGGGAAGGAGGGAGGGAAGGAGGGAGGGATGGAGGGAAGGAAGAAGGGAAGGAAGAAGGGAGAAGGAAGGAAGAGGAAAGAGGAGGAAGAAAATGGAGAAAATTAAGAGAAGAAAGGTAATGAAGAAAAAGAAAAAGGAAAAGAAGGAAAGGAAAAGAAGGAAGAGGATGAAGGAAGAGGTGGAAACGAAAAGGGAAAAAAAGTAATGAAGAAAGGAAGTAGGGAGGGAAGGAAGAAGGGAAGGAAGGGGAAGGAAGGAGAGAAACAGAAGATAGAGAAGGAAAGAAGGAAGGTGGAGAAATGAACTAGGTAAGATAGAAGGAGAGAAAGGAAAGAAGGAAGAAAAGAGAGAAGAGAAAGGAGGGAGAAAGAAGGAAAGGAAGAAAGGAAGAGATAAAGATGGGAGGAGAGAAAGAGATGGAAGGAGGGAGGGAGGAGAAAGAGAGCAGATGTCGGGGTGGGGTGCAGAGAGAGAGAGAGAGAGAGAGAGAGAGAGAGAGAGAGAGAGAGAGAGAGAGAGAGAGAGAGAGAGAGAGAGAGAGAGAGAGAGAGAGAGAGAGAGAGAGATATGCACTGACAGGAAAAGATAAATTTGGTAATAGATATATACTCGTACACATACATACATACATACATACATACATACATACATACATACGGAATAAATTCGGGATATAAAAATGTAAATGAAAAAAAAGCGAGAGGAAAAAAAAAAAAAAAAAAAAAAAAAGGACTCGTAGCGGCAATGAATATTTAGTTTTACGTGCAATAGAAAAAAAAAGAGAAAAAGGAAAATAAAAAAAGTAAGTGAAAAATCTGTACAATGACGAGTATGGAATGTAACACAGCATGAAAAAGCATTCCAGCAACACAGCACCTGGAACACGCCAGACCCTCATCTCATAATCACTACAATAAATTCCAGTTAAAACAAAAAGAAAAAGAATAAGAAAAGTTGAAATACATAAAATTCTTTCCAGAGACAAAAGACAGAAGGTAAAAAGTGTCTGAGTGACCGAACCATATTTTGTCCATCTTAAAAATAATAATACAAATAATAATAAAAATAATAAAAAAATAATATAAATAATCACAGGTATTCTATGTGATATTAAAGGTTCCAAATACTAATACAAATAGGTTCAAATACTAATACAAACAGGTTCAAATACTAATAGAAACAGGTTCAAATAATAATAGAAATAATAAGAAAAATCATATAAAAATCTCATGTATTCTATGTAATATCAAAGGTTCAAATTTCAGTCGCCAGTCGAGTATCAGTTTGAAATCAGAAATGCTCACAATGTTACAAAAGTTTACGTTCAAAATTTGCAGGAAATAAATGTACAAGGAAAATTACACAATTACCATAATTCGTGTCTGAATATTTTCCACGCCGCTGCTGCTGTGAGGGAAGGAATAATTCACATTCTTTTGTGCAGACCAGTGAGTGTAGTGTCTACATTATGAGGGGCAATTCTCTCCTCTCTCTCTCTCTCTCTCTCTACAAGAACACATTCATACAGTATAGCGAGTTACAGCAATAATTTTACTTAGATCCGTAATATATAAGCTAAAGACAACACAGCTCAGCATCAAAACTCTCTCTCTCTCTCTCTCTCTCTTTCGCCCCATCAAGAGTACTCCCAGTCAACAGCCACAAGTCTGAAGGGAGCGCGAAGTGAGGGGCAATGAGGGCACCGCGGGGCCTCAACTCCTGCGATAGTAAGGAACGAACGACCTGCCTGCTGATGTCATTATTGTCTGAAGCGTGCATTGTGCCTGCCTGGATAGCGGGCGTGTTCGATTCCCCGTAATGCCAAGTGACAGTGTGTAGGGGAAATGCGCGCACTGAACTGCCTTGCATGTAAACGGTTCGCTATTGAGGCCGCGTGGAGCACATAGCGAGGCGAGAGGAATGGCATGCACGGGATTCGAAGGGAGCGAGGGTGTAAGCACGAGTCACGGGGCAGTGGAAGCGCTCATTATTAAGTCTTATGGGCAACATCCTCGCAGAATGTGGGGGAGACCAATTGCATTAACCTTGGCAGACAGATACCGATTGACTATACGGCCATTTCGCCAGCTGCTGCGACGACAATAAGAGCAACACCAGTAATAGACTCAGCAGCAACAACAATTACTATTAGAACTACAACTACTACTACTACTACTACTACTACTACTGCTGCTACTACTATTACTACTACTATAACAAATGACATAATAGTTTAATACGTATATAAACTCTACAATTTTGGACATACTAAAGACAAAACAACAAAGGATTCCCTCAAAGCTAAAGATAATAACAGATACAAAGATAAAGAACACAGTGAACCATGTAAGTCACTGCGAGTAATTACAACCATTAATCTCAGAGACTCGCAGTGACACAGCGAGGCAGTGCAGGTGACGGGCAGCATCGCGTCCCTGGCAGCCAATCAAAAAATGGAGAGATCATCTTGGGAAACGCTCACTATTACCCAATGAAACAGCTACGTAGTCTACCAGAACACGGCAATCCTGAAGCTCGAAACACCCTCTTTACTCGTGTTTCCCGGAAGAGAGAGAGAGAGAGAGAGAGAGAGAGAGAGAGAGAGAGAGAGAGAGAGAGAGAGAGAGAGAGAGAGAGACTATATAGGCAATAAAGTACCAAAATCAAGGATGAAGAGAGTGCTACAAACAGACGAACAGACAGACAGGTAGGCAGGCAGTCAAATAGATGAGTGAACGTCGAGAGGAAAAGGAAAAAGAACGAGCAGGAGGAGGAGACAGAGGAGCAGGAGGAGGAGGAGGAGGAGGAGGAGGAGGAGGAGGAGGAGGGTAGTGTAGGTGGGGGTGTTGAGGGGGGCAAACGGAAGGGGTGTTAGACTTGTAATGAACTCTAAAGGACGATGGTGGGGTAGAGGAAAAAACGCTGCGCCTCACCCTAACACCTCCCGTTTATTTGCGTTGGCTAAGCTTACGAGGCAAAGGGGCAAGGAGAGTAAACACACGCGGCCAGGAGAGAGAGAGAGAGAGAGAGAGAGAGAGAGAGAGAGAGAGAGAGAGAGAGAGAGAGAGAGAGAGAGAGAGAGAGAGAGAGAGAGAGAGAGAGAGAGAGAATGCATAGGTAAGAGACAGACGCAATAAAGTGAGGAGATAGGGAAGAGGGAAGGCAAGGAAGATAGGATGGAAGGAAGGAAAGAAGGAAGGAAGGAAGGAAGGAAGACAAAGGTGAAGGGAAGGTGTGGATAAAAAAAATATTAATTAAGGAAAAGTATTGATCTGCGGGAATGCATCGTGTAGAGGAGGAGGAGGAGGAGGAGGAGGAGGAGGAGGAGGAGGAGGAGGAGGAGGAGGAGGAGGAGGAGGAGGAGGAGAGGGTCACGAGGAGGTTGAGGAGGAGGAGGAGGAGGAGTAGGACGCGTAATGAGGGGAATGAAGGAGAGGAGAAAAGGAAAGGCGTAGATAAGGAGGGAAAAAGTGGAGAGATGATGGGAGAGGGTGAGGGAAAAAAGGTGAGGGGGGGGGAAGGAGAGGAAGGGGTGAAGAGGAAAAGGGTTGAGGT
Organism: Portunus trituberculatus; assembly: GCF_017591435.1. Classification (NCBI taxonomy): domain Eukaryota; kingdom Metazoa; phylum Arthropoda; class Malacostraca; order Decapoda; family Portunidae; genus Portunus; species Portunus trituberculatus. The sequence continues at coordinate 11,401,574 of NC_059291.1, forward strand.
AATATAAGGAGATGGGAAAAAATAATATAAAGTTCAGAGAGAGAGAGAGAGAGAGAGAGAGAGAGAGAGAGAGAGAGAGAGAGAGAGAGAGAGAGGATAAACACAAAAAAATCAAGTAATTAGGGAAATCTGAGTCTCGGAAATAAAGTAAAACCAATAAATCGAAAAAAAAGAGAAAGTTTTAAAATAAGAGAAAGAAAGAAAAAAAGAAAGAAAGAAAGAAAGAAAAAAAAACAATCTCCGGGATCCGCTTCCCTGGTTTGGCCGAGAGAGAGAGAGAGAGAGAGAGAGAGAGAGAGAGAGAGAGAGAGAGAGAGAGAGAGAGAGAGAGAGAGACCTATGAAGGAAGGAATAAGGGGAAAACAAAGGAGTACCTGGTCTGCCTTCTCTCTCTCTCTCTCTCTCTCTCTCTCTCTCTCTCTCTCTCTCTCTCTCCACTCGACGCTACACACTCCACCCTTGATCTCTACCTTCCTCTTTCCTCCCCTCTCTTCCCCTCCCTTCTCTCCTTCTCTCCCTCTCTCCCCTCCCTTCTCTCCCTCCCTTTTCTTAACCTATCCTTCTTTTAACCTCTTTATTATTTTGATTACTAAAAATGTCGTATTATTTTTCCCTTCCTTAAATTATGCTTGGTCATATTTACGTCTCTCTCTCTCTCTCTCTAAATACTTTTAATATTGTTCATTCAAACCTCCAAACAATTCGTAATGATATATTTTTTTTCACCTTTATTATAATGTGCCTTTGTGTTTGTCCGTCTGTCCGCCTGTCTGATAGTCTGCCCGTATGTCTCTCTCTCTCTCTCTCTCTCTCTCTCTCTCTCTCTGTGGCATTCCCCTCATCTTACCATCGATCTCTGCAACACACCGTTTCTCTCTCTCTCTCTCTCTCTCTCTGTTCAACCCCTCCACTCCTACCCCATCCCCTTCATTCCTCCATCATTTCCCCTCCCAGCCTCCTTCACTGCCTCACCTCCCTTATTCTCCTCTTCACCTCTTCCTCATTAAAGTTTGCACCCTGGACCACCGCGTGACTACCCCCACACACACACACACACACACACACACACACACACACACACACACACACACACACACACACACACACGGGAGCATTTAGTATTCCAGGTTGGTCTGGTTTAACAGGTCAAAAAACTAACTTCTGTTTATCCTGTCTCCCATGCAAGTGGTTTGACGCGCACTCACACACGCACGCACGCACGCACACACACACACACACAAAAAACGAGAGAGAGAGAGAGAGAGAGAGAGAGAGAGAGAGAGAGAGAGAGAGAGAGAGAGATGCGTTCACCAAAATGAACATAATGAAAATGATTACTGAAATGTGAGAAAAAAAAAAAAAAAAAAAAAACGAATATAAATGGCAAATAAGAAATGACTCAAAATATCCAGTGTGTGTGTGTGTGTGTGTGTGTGTGTGTGTGTGTGTGTGTGTGTGTGTGTGTGTGTGTGTGTGTGAGGGAAGAGAGAGAGGGTGCGAGTGGTGTGAGAGTCAATTGTGAGAAGGTGAATGTAGAGATGTGGTGAGAGCGTGTGGAGGAGGAGGAGGAGGAGGAGGAGGAGGAGGAGGAGGAGGAGGAGGAGGAGGAGGAGGAGGAGGAGGAGGAGGAGGAGGAGGAGGAGGAGGAGTACGAGAGAGATAGTGTTAGTAGAATATGGTAAGGAACTGCAATGCTCTTACAACAACAACAACAACAACAACAACAACAACAACAACAACTACTACTACTACTACTACTACTACTACAAAAATCACGAGGTACTGTTGACAAGTCGAGGGTGACAAACAGTGCATGCTAACCACGCTCTTTTCTCGAGTCAACATTGCTTTTAAGGGACGTCAGGAGGAGGAGGAGGAGGAGGAGGAGGAGGAGGAGGAGGCCATAAACGAGTAGGAGGAACTCTCCTACTCTCTCGAGTACTCTCGACCTCGCCTGCTGTTGTGTGTGTGTGTGTGTGTGTGTGTGTGTGTGTGTGTGTGTGTGTGTGTGTGTGTGTGTGTGTGTGTGTGTGTGTGTGTCGCTACTCATGACTAGAAAAGTAAAATCAATGACTGCACTTAATCACAACGAAGAAGTGAGGAGGAGGAGGAGGAGGAGGAGGAGGAGGAGGAGGAGGGCGACGGAGGGTGAGGTGAGGGAAATGGAGAGGAAGAAGAGGAGAAGAGGATGGGATGTGAAGTGAATGGAAGGTGAGGACGCCATGGATTTTAACACAAGTCGGTCTATTTTCTGCACTGATGTCGACTGGGTAAAATAAACACTGAGGAGGAGGAGGAGGAGGAGGAGGAGGAGGAAGAGGAAGGGTGAGGGTCAGGGAGGGACAGAAGGCTTGGTTTAATCTGGAAGGGAAGGGAAAGGAAGGGAGAAGGGGAGAGGAAAAGGGAGAGGAGCCAGGAAAGGAGAGGAGGAGGAGAGAGAGAAGGATGAAAACGGTTTAACATAACACTGGAGGAGAGATTAGGTGGGGATGAAGGAAAACACTGCATTAGAGATTGTTGCTCCTTCCTCCTCCTTCTCCTTCTCCTTCTCCTTCTCCTACTCCTCCTCCTCCTCCTCCTCTTACATCTCAGCATAAGATACCATTTTTATTCTCCTTTTAATCTCTTATATTGACCTTATTTTGTGTTCTTTTTTTTATCCTTCCTTGACTTACTCTTCTCTTTTCAATTTTACCACCACCACCACCACCACCACCACCTCCTCCTCGTCCTCTTCCGTCATCTTGCCACTTTTCATTCTCCACCTTCCCTCCCTCCGCTTCTCCTTTCCTTCCTCCTCCTCTTGCTCATACTTTTCCCATCCTTCCTCCTCCTCCTCCTCCTCCTGGTGAAAAGCGCTTAAAACACATGAATGGCGCGATTCGACCTGATCAATATGGACCAAAGTGTCAATAAACAAAGGAAGGAGGAGGAGGAGGAGAGGAGGAGGAGGAGGAGGAGGAGGAGGAGGAGGAGGAGGAGTGAGAGTGATAAGTGGAGGAGGTAGAAGGCGTGGAAGTGTTGGATATTGGCGCTAAGGTAAAGAAAGTTAAGAGGAAGAAAGTGGGAAAAATTATATGAAAAAAGAGAAAGAGGGAAAAAATAATGAGAGAATGAAATAAAAAGAAAACAAAAAAAAAAACTGTGGAAAAATAAGGAAAATAAAATAAAGTTAGTAAACCAAATTCAGGAAATATATAAAAAAAGAGGATAGATAAATAAATACAAGGAAAAAGAAATCGTAGAACTGAAAAGGAGAAAGAAATCAAATAAACAAAAAAAAAAAAAAGAGGAAAAACAGAAACTGAGAATAAAGAAAAGAAGAAAAGAGAGAAAGCAAAAAATAATAAAGTTTACACGAAAAAATATGAAACACCTAAAAATTATCCGTGTACAAGAGAGAGAGAGAGAGAGAGAGAGAGAGAGAGAGAGAGAGAGAGAGAGAGAGCCGCGTGCTAGTGTTTATAGACCTACACTGACACCGTGACTTGTGTGCACAGGGCATATTTAGGCGAGTGTGTGCGCGTGTGTGCGTGTGTGTGCTCTTGATTACGTCATCAAATATACACAGTAATGAACGATATTAATCTCAAATCCATGTAATCTCTAGGGGAGGAAGAGGGCAAGAAGGGGTGGAAGGGAAGAGGAGGAGGAGGAGGAGGAGGAGGAGGAGGAGGAGGAGGAGGAGGAGGAAGAGAGAGAGAGAGGAGGTGATGAAGAGAGAGATGGAGAGACAAAAGGTAAGAAAACGAGGCAACACAAAAATATATATCTGGTAGTAAAATAGTGATCTGCTGGCTTATTGGTCACTGAGGCTTTGTGGCCCCAGGGTTCGAATTCCTACTAAGAGGGGGGGGGAGGGAGGGTGGTGGGCGGCAATTTGGGGTCGTCTCTCCTGCTGCTGTCTCTGCTAGATTGACCTAGAAGGCAGGAAAAGCAGAGGAGAGGAGGGAGGCCACAACATACAACAAATCCTGCCTTCCTGTGTGTGTGTGTGTGTGTGTGTGTGTGTGTGTGTGTGTGTGAGATGAAAGGGATGAGAATAGAAGAGGGGAAGAGAGGGGGGAGGACAAGAAGAGGGGAGGAAGT
>NC_059291.1:11410662-11428162 GCF_017591435.1 Portunus trituberculatus
CTGCATGCAAATGACAACACAAGCAAATTTACTTATTAATACAAACACACCCAACAAAACCACACCCTACACACTATACTATCACTTACAATACACCTCACTTAACACAGTACTGACTAACAACACAACACCACAACACACACCAGTTAGTTACCTTCCTTGACACACTCTAAACCTCATAGCTATTTTCAACACATCTTCACCTGGAACCCATCTCACGTAACACTGACAGCACACCACCACACCACTACCAACCACCCTTGACAAACCCAGCAGACCTCATTACAAACAAAGCAACAACACTCAATCACTTTACTCCCTCTCCTGTCAGTGCAGTATTACCCACTCCAAACTCTGCCGCGGAGCATTTCATTAAGGCGAGGGAGAACAATAATAAAAGTCACAAGGTTAACACACGTGCCGCCTACACACTCCTCATAACATCCTCTCGACACCCACGTACGAAACAGGCATTCTTTGTCCTCGTTTATCTCTCCTGAGTCAACACACGTTATCAGGGAGGCGGAAGGAAGGAGGTGGAAGGAACGAGAGCGACAGAGAGAGGTGAAGAATATGAGGAAAGGTGAATGACATAGGTAGGAAAGATAGAAAAGAAGGAATTACTAAGGTTACATAAAAGAGTAAGAAAAACAGAGATGAATGAGGGAGAAAGAACAGGAAAAGGTAGGAACGAGAAAGAGGTGAAGGCGGAATGAGAGGTAAATGACGTAGTTAGGAAGGAAAATAAAGGGAATTAGAAGGATGAATAAAACAGTAAGGAAAGCAGGGGTGAATGAAGGAAGTAGGAAAGGAAAAAGAAGAAGGAGATGAAAGGAAGGAAAGAGGTAAAGACGAAATGAAGAGAAATAAGAGAAAAGTGAAAGAAAACGTTAGGAAAAAATGAACAAGGGAGGAAAACTGGCGAAGGAATGAATAAAAAGTATGAGAAGGAAAGGAGAGATGAATGAAGGAGGTACGAAAGGGAACAAAGAAGGAAAAAGTGGCAAAGGAATAAATCGAAAAAAGTAAAAGAAGGAAAGGAGGCGTGAATGAAGGGAAGGAAAGGGAAAAAATAAAATGAGAGAGAGAGAGAGAGAGAGAGAGAGAGAGAGAGAGAGAGAGAGAGAGAGAGAGAGAGAGAGAGAGAGAGAGAGATTACAGATTTGTTGAGGCGTGTGAATGAGTACAATATAAAAACACATTCCCGCATCCGTGTCTGGCGTCATTGTTAAGCACTTTGTTATTTTTATCAGCTTCTAAAAATACAAATGAAAGTGAAATATCCACCCAAACTCATTATAAAGTTAGTGTGGAATTAGAATATGCAAATGAATTCAAAATGAAGGCTGGAGTTAATTTTCTCTCTCTCTCTCTCTCTCTCTCTCTCTCTCTCGTATGGATAATAGCAGACGTGGGGGTGTAGATAGCAAGAGTTCCTTCCTTCACCTGTTAATGAAAGGTTAACTCGGATGTGACATTAAACTCCAGGAATACTTAACTTTTAGCTTCCCTAACTTGTCCCCAACTTACTCACTTTATCGTTCACCTGCGCACCTGCTCCTGCACTAAAATGTTTCGTCACTTCTCGATAAAAATGGTGTGAAAAATCAAGCATCTTCCCTGGCAGCCTTCGCGTGTCCTGGGGCAGACAGAACAAAGGATTCCTCTCACACGCTCGCCTATTCACGGCCTTCCTTCGCTTCGTTTATTTCTGTTTATCCGGGAAATATTTCTGGTTTCGCTTGCTTGGGTTCCTTCCAGGTTTCTTTGTCACTGTGTTTCCTTTTCTTATTCCTTTCCTCTCCTGCTCTTGTGTCTTCGTGAGTGTATCGTCCGTCATTAGCTAGTTAGAAGGTTTATAGTTTGCTTGGTCGGGTTTTCACATAAGGGTAAATGCAATTCGTTTAGTTATGTGTGTGATGAATTCTGTTGTAGTGTTGTTTAGGAGTGTATTACAAGGAGTAGTAGTAGTAGTAGTAGTAGTAGTAGTAGTAGTAGTAGTAGAGAAAATAAAAAATAGCTTAATGTATTCGCTCCTGGCAAGACTGGAAGTAAAATGTACAGTTTCTAGGATCCCAATATGCAAAACGAGAACACTTCCTGAAGAAAACTGAGACTAACGCGGTCAAATAAAGGGAACAGGGAGGAAAGAGGGAGACAGAGGGAGGGAGGGAGGAAGGAGGGAGGGAGGGATGGAGAGAAGGAAGTAGGGAGGGAGGAAGGCAAAACCGAGGAGGAAGAGTCTCGACACAAAACTCACTCAGAGGAACGAACGTCTTGTGAAGAAAAACCTAAAATACTCTGGGGCCGTAAAGCGCTCTGGCTGGGAAATGTCACGTGATCAATTTTAGAAAACGGTCGCCGGGGGAGTGGAAAGGACGGACTCAAATATTTAACCGCCACCCAGTGTCACCTGCACGTGTGTCTCTACCTGGGATCAGACTTATCTCTTTCTCCTCCTTCATCTCCTCTTCTCTCTCTCTCTCTCTCTCTCTCTCTACACTTTACTAATCACAGCTACTTCAAACCAGAAATCAGCGTCATCTCTGCATCAAGTCACCAGCCAGCCACTGCATAGGATTATAAGGGAAGCTGCAAAGAAGCCGTCAGACCTATACGTGGCAGTCCCTCTATGAAACATGCACACCTAATCATCCTCACCCACAAATCTGTTTGATCTTTAAAATCTCCTTAATGATTCAGCACTAACAAGCTGATTACTGAGTCTATTCCATTCATCAACCACTCTATTTGAGAGCACATTCCTTCTTACTTTGAAATACACAGTGCTATCACAAGAAAATTTCGTAAAGAGAGTAGACATTTCTTTCTCCTCCTTCCGCTTTATTAATGACGGCTAGCTGAGACTCCCAGCCACATGTCACTTCGCCCCAAGCCTTCAGCCAGCCAGTAGCCACGCACTAAATTACTCAGCGATATCACAACTTTCCTCTCCTTCACCTCCACTTTACTAATGACCGCTCCTTGAAATTCAAATCCGCACGTCACTTCTCTGCATCAGGACACCAGCCAGCCAATCACCAGCCACACTCTGAAATACACAGTGAAATCACAACAAACTTTCGTCATTCCAGTCTTACCCAAAAAGTTACCAAGAGATCCTGATGTTTACGAGCTTAAATTCGACTCTTTATTAAGTCATGCGGGTGCGACTTGCAGCGCGGGAGTCACGAGGCGATAAATCAGCCGCACCTGTCCCGACACTTGCAGGTGAGCGAGCGAGTGAGCGAGTGAGCGCGCGGTCCGGCGATGAGTTTAATAAAGTCAAGTTATGAAGAAGTTTATTGCGTGAAGTTTGAGAGAAAGAGAGATAATTAAAACCCAGCATGTATAAAAAGTAATAATATAATTGTGTAACAGTTTAGCACCATAGTATAGTTTGAAGATTAAAAAGAAAAGCAGGATGTAGAAAAAATAATGAATATATCAGTTTGGGAGAGAATTGAAACTCAGCATACTTAAAAAAAAAAAAAAAAATGAAAATAATGTAACAACTTAACCGAGTACACATGTGCAGTCTAAGTTTGAAGAAAAGGTGAAACATTAAAATAAAATCAATGAATCAGTAAAGGACCAAGAGTATTAATTTGTCTTTATTTCAAGAAAGATTTAGTACCAAGAGCATTTACAACTAATAAGAATACACAGAACATAAGAATTTACCACTAAAACTATTCAAAACTACCTACAATACACCAATAAACAAGAAATTACCAGCAAAAACATTCAAAACACTTAAAACACCAAGAACATTCAGAACTACCACAACCACGAGAAATATACGAGTTTAGCAGAAGTATTTAGAAGAGGTGTTGACATCTTTGTGATGGTGTGGGCGATTGCTTAACGGGCTGGAAGAATGGGAGCTGACAGGCCGGAAAGCTGACGTATGGCAAGGGCGAGAACAAGTTAAAGGGCACAGATGCAACGCAGGAGGGGGAGGAGGAGAAGCAGCAGCAGGAGGCGCAGAAGAAAGGAGATGCATATTATGAGTGAGGAGCTTTACCAGACAAAAAAAGTAGTGAGGAATAGGTGTAAAAATAAAGAGTTAAAATCGTCATCTTTAATGGATTTCAGTTTTGGTGCAGGAGAAGGGAGGCACAAGAGGAGGGGAGGAGATACATAAACTAAGAAGACTGTAAGAAATGCCACAGGAAAGTGAATATTTAATCTTAATTGTTAATAATTCACCTGTTTATTACATTTTTTTTCTCCACGTATCCATGAGAGAGAGAGAGAGAGAGAGAGAGAGAGAGAGAGAGAGAGAGAGAGAGAGAGAGAGAGAGAGAGAGAGAGAGAGAGAGAGAGAAATATGACATAAAAAAAGCAACCGTACTTACTCATAACCTTCACCACAACTTACCTCAAACTACAATTTTTTTACTTCACATTCATCATCTGTATACATCTCCATCAGATCTTCTCCCGGACACACTGAAGATAAGAGATAAACACACACACACACACACACACACACACACACACACACACACACACACACACACACACACACACACACACCACACACTATTCACACCAATTTCACTACATGCTCCCACTAAACTCTACTACAATAACGTAAAGTAAAAGGAAAGACAACCTAAACTTTTTCCTACTGTCCCCTTCTCATACACACACACACACACACACACACACACACACCACGGCAGTCTTTACGCGGCCTTCCATCACACGCATCAGGTTTACGAGCGTGGCAGAAGCTATAAGGTCGCGGAGGGTGTCACAGCGTTCCCTGGGGTAGCACTCTCTGCCTGGCGGGAACCTCCACTCTAAGCCATTTCACGACCGATAAATAAAGGCTTGATTGGATTTGGCGGAGTAATTCAGGTAAGTTAGCTACTGACTGAAGAGGAAGAGGAAGAGGAGGAGGAGGAGGAGTAAGTGGACGGGTTTGAAGGAAGGAAAGAAGATGAGGAGCAAGAGGAGGAGGAAGAGGAAAAGGAGGAGGAGGAAGAGAAGGTGATGGTTTTCGTAATAGTTAAGTGAAAATGAAAAATAAAATGCATGGAAGATGAAAAATAATGAACTATAAATAGGAAAATATCTTAAAAATAAAGAAAATGATGAGAAAGAGAAGAGAAAGAGGAGAAGGAGGGAGGAGGAGGAGAAGAGAGAGGAGACAACGAGAAGAAAGAGGAAAAGAACTCAAGACGGTAATGGCCATGAGAAAAAAAAAAAGGAATGCATGGAAAGAGAAATATTGAAAGATCGATGGAAAAATAAATAAAAATTGAAAAAAGTTTCCTATTTGTGGAGTAAGACGAAGATTGTAGAGGAGGAGGAGGAGGAGGAGGAGGAGGAGGAGGAGGAGGAGGAGGAGGAGGAGGAGGAGGAGGAGGAGAGGAGAGAGAGAGAGAGAGAGAGAGAGAGAGAGAGAGAGAGAGAGAGAGAGAGAGAGAGAGAGTTTAAAAAGAAGAAAAAAAGCCACTGAACAAAAGACAGTCAAAGGAAGAAGAAGATGATAACGTGTCCTGAGATAACAAACACACACACACACACACACACACACACACACACACACACACACACACACACACACACACACACAAAGATAAATGGAATAAAATAGAAGATAAACACAAATGATAAAGGAATAAGTGAGAGAAAATCAAACAGAAGACTTACGCTAATCAGGAACTGCGCAACGTAACGCTTTTAATCAGAAAACAAGAAAAATAAAAATAAAAAGAGCAAAAAGAACAGAAACACAAAATGGAGAGAGAAAAACTGAAGGGTAACAAATAAATAAATAAATAAACGAATGAGAGAAAAATAACGCAAATTTGATATGAATGGGGAAGAAAAGAAGAAGAAGAAGAAGAAGAAGAAGAAGAAGAAGAAGAAGAAGAAGAAGAAGAAGAAGAAGAAGAAGAAGAAGAAATATAAATCTAATAACAACAAATGAGTAGAAAAAAATGAAGACGACGAAAAGGAAAAGGAAGAGGAAGAGGAATAGAGAGAGAGAAAAAAAGAAAAAAAAAAACTGCCATGGAAACAAAATGATCCTATAAACAGAGAGAGAGAGAGAGAGAGAGAGAGAGAGAGAGAGAGAGAGAGAGAGAGAGAGAGAGAGAGAGAGAGAGAGAGAGAGAGAGAGAGAGAGAGAGAGAGAGAGAGAGAGAGAGAGAGAGAAGGAAAATAAGAAAAAAGAGGAAAAAAGAGAAAAAAAAAACAGGAAAACAAAGGAAACAAAGGAGAAACAAAAGACGATACACGTTAATGGGATCTGGACAGAAAAATACGAGCGGAAGAACGTCCAGAAAAATGCGAATGGGAGAGAGAAAAAAAAAAGCAAAGGGAGAAAAGAGCAAGATAAAGAAACTACGACTGGGAGGAACAAAAGACGTGATGGCTAATTAAAAAGGTCTTTATTAGCGTCGTGGAGGAGGAGGAGGAGGAGGAGGAGGAGGAGGAGGAGGAAAAGGTCGCTTAAACTGCCTTTGTATATTTGTGGAGCTACTTTTTAAACTTAACAAGGCAAAAGGCTGATTGTTGAAATGAAATCCAGTATATAAAAAAAGATTCTCTCTCTCTCTCTCTCTCTCTCTCTCTCTCTCTCTCTCGTTAATAACATGGAGGCTGGAAGGAGGGGAAGGTAAAATGAAAGGAGAAGGAAATGTACAATGGAAAAAAAGAAAAAAATAAATAAAAGGAAGAAAATAGGAAGATTTGCAGGTGGAATAAAAGAGAGGGAGGAGGAGAAGGAGGGAAGGAGGAGGAGGAGGAGGAGGAGGAGGAGGACAGTCAAGTAAGGGACATGAGGATCAGTCAGATCAGTCAGTCAGTTAGACATGTACACACACACACACACACACACACACACACACACACACACACACACACACACACACACACACACACACACACACACACACACACACACACACACACACACACACACACACACACATGTATATCTTTGACATTCGATATGCATATGACGCAAATCGGAAGCAACACACACACACACACACACACACACACACACACACACACATACACCGCATAGTGTAGTGGTTAGCACGTTCGGCTCACAACCGAGAGGGTCCAGGTTTGAGTCCCAGGAAGCGGCTAGGTAAATGTGTGGCCCTGTTCACCTAGCAGTAAATAGGTACGGAATGTAACTCGAGGCGTTGTGGCCTCGCTTTCCCGGTGTGTGGAGTGTATTGTGGTCTCAGTCCTACCCGAAGATCGGTCTATCAGCTCTGAGTTCGCTCCGTAATGGGGAAGACTGGTTGGGTGATCAGCAGACGACCGTGGTGATAAAAAAAGACGCGCACACACACACACACACACACACACACACACACACACACACACACACACACACACACACACACACACACACACACACACACACACACACACACACACACACACACACACACACACACACACACACACACACACACACACACACACACACACACACACACACACACACACACACACACACACACACACACACACACACACACACACACACACACACACAGAGAGACATATAGACACACACATACACACGCACGGACACACACACACACACACACACACACACACACACACACACACACACACACAGAGCTTACCCCACGGGGCTTAAAAATATCAAAGAATATATTGACGTTTAATTTTTCATGGCCTTAAATTTTCGCGAAGTGTCCGGCGGCCGAAATAAGCTAATTTGACGAGCCATTAACTTAGCGGCTCATTTGCATACTGCATGAACCTCACCCCTGGAACCGGGGGGGGGGGAGGGAAGGAGGAAGGAAGAGAGGGAATAGGAGGGAAGGGGAGGGAAGGGAAGGGGAGGGAAGGGTAAGATTCGAGCCTCAAGGTACAGGAAGGGCACACGCACTCTTTTCCCTTCCTTCCCATCTCTCTCTCTCTCTCTCTCTCTCTCTCTCTCTATTCATTGCATCTCGTGTTTCTTTCATTCTTTGTTACTTTGCTTTAGTCAATATGTGTTGCTTTTCATTATCTGTCGTCTGTTGTTGTTGTTGTTGTTGTGGTGGTGGTGGTGGTGGTGGTGGTTTTTGTTGTAGTTGTTGTTGTTGTTGTTGTATTTAGTTGTTTTCTTTTCTTGTTCATCTTGTTCTTCTTACTTCAGTTTTTTGCAGTTCCGATTAAAATCCAACTTGTCCACCTCATATTATCTATTCCCTTAAATCTCCCTCCTGCAGCTGGTCTCTCCCACCACTGCATGATGCCTCCCTTCCATTCCACCCACCACTCCCGCTCCACTCCCTCCCTCCATCTCAAATCCATCCCATTCAACTTTCAAAACCCATTCTTCCTTCAGATCCTCCTCTCCTTAGTTTAATTTTCCAGCCTTGCCTTTTAAACCTACTCTAAAATCTTCATCACTCATTCTTTCAGATTTTCCTCCTCATACATTATCATCTTAACCTTTCCCTTCTTCCCCATCAAAGCCTCCATCACTCCTACTCTTAAATCCTACTTTGATTCCCTTATTCTTCCATTTTCCCCTTCCCTAAAATCTCCATAAGCTTTTTTATTGGTGGAATTTCCCTTTTTCATAATTTTATACTGTACCTCTCCTTTTTTTTTTTTTTTTCTTTATCAGTCATGTTTTTATTCACCTAAGATCCTTCTCTCTCTCTCTCTCTGCATATTTCCTTCTCCTTTTCTCAATCTGTCCTACTTTTTATCCTTCATGCAAAATTCCTTCTTCTCTTATTCTATTTGTGTACTTTCCTTTGTTTTACTCAGCACTCTATCGTCCTTACCCATTTCCTTCACCCAAAACTTCATCCTTCTTCCAATACTTCCTTATTTTCAACTCTACCTTATACCCACTCCTTTCCAAACAACCACTTCAAACATACCAACATTTCGCCACAGCTTCACTGAGATTTCAATACCCACACATCCCTTCCTTTCCTTTATTGTGCTCCTTACCCCCTCTTACCTCCCTCTCCTTACCTCTATTCCTTCCTTTCCTCTCAAAAAAAATCTCAAAGAAATCACATACGCCACTTTCTCACGGTTTTACACATATGTCTATCCTCTATTCACTTCTCCTTCCTACCGACCTCTTCCTACCCTTCCCACAGTCCTCCCTCCCTGGTTCCTGCCACAGCCCTCCACTCCCTTCCTTTCCTTCAATAGTCCCTCCAAAGGTCGTCATCTCATAAGCCTCCAGTAATATCCAATTAAAATGATTCACGCCCGCGTCACCCGCAATGATCTCGTAAATTATGCAGTTGACATCATCTCTCTCTCTCTCTCTCTCTCTCTCTCTCTCTCTCTCTCTCTCTCTCTCTCTCTCTCTCTCTCTCTCTCTGTAATCTATTAGTCCACCAAAGCAGACAGCAGCCAGGGTGATGAAACGCCGCTCGGGAGAAATATTGTGAAGATCTTGAGGTAAAAAAAAAATATATTATAAAAATTTGGCTGTGTTGGAAAGCAGCAGCAGCAGAGGAGGAGGAGGAGGAGGAGGAGGAGGAGGAGGAGGAGGAGGAGGAGGAGGAGGAGGAGGAGGAGGAGCAGCGAGAAGGAAAGGGTTAAGAGGAAGAAAGTAGTGAATATAGAGGGACTGAGTGGGTATATCAAACGAAAAGTGAGAGCTAGTGAGTGAGTAAGTGAGAGAGTGAGTGCTAGGGAGAGGAAAGAGTGAGAGGTGGCCGAGGGGGTGGTGAAGGAGGGAGGGAGGGAGGGAGGGAGGAGCATGGTAGTAGCAGTAGTAGTAGTAGTAGCAGTGGTAGTAGTAGGGGCGGCGTGATCAGTATAATACACTAGAGCTAATAAAAAGAAGAGGAAAATGGAGGGGAGAAAGGAAAAGCAAAGAGAGAGAGAGAGAGAGAGAGAGAGAAAAAAAAAACAAGTCTCGCCTCTATTGCAAAAGAACGCAGCACCTTCCTCCCTCCCTCCCTCCCTCTCTCTCTCTCTCTCTCTTCCTCCTCCTCCTCTTCCTCCTCTAGTACTTCTGCAGGAGGCGCAACACGTCAGAAGATGAAGAGGAAGAGGGGGGAGGAGGGGGATGGTGCAAGGAACAAGGCCAGGAGGGGACTGTATAGGGGGAGGGTGGATGGGGCGGAGTAGAGGGTGGGGGAGTGGATGTGAGGGCCAGGAGCTGTCTGGAGTGGGGACCAAAAAGAAAACTTCAAAGGGCACCTCGGAGGGTCTAACACCCACTGAGACCACGAGAAGGGGGGAGGAGAGGCCCACTTACAGACCCCGCCCGCCGCGCCCGCCTCGCCTTCCAGCCCCGGCGCCCACACACACACACACACACACACACACAGAAGGGCGACTCTACCACTTCACTAAGAGAAGTAATCACCCTAATCGACTATCTCTGTGTGTCTGTTTGTTTGATTGCCCCTTCCTTGCCCCCCAGGACCTACCCCCCCACTCTCTCTCTCTCTCTCTCTCTCTCTCTCTCTCTCTCTCTCTCTCTCTACGTGTCTCCCGCCGGCTTTCCTGCACCACGCTAACTTGAACGCCTAAAAGTGTGAAGGATAAAGACTCAAGAGCCAACTTCAAACACCTTCTTCATGCCGACTTCCTTCCCTAAGAGGGGAGGCAATGGCGGCGGCGACGGCGAGGAGGGCACAGCACTAAGAGAAGCAGGAGGAAGAGGAGGAGGAGGAGCAGGGAGGGGGACGGCACCAAAGGGAAAGAGACCCCAATTAAAGGTTCCGACCTATTATGGAAAGGTATCAAGGCGAAGTGGAGGCGAGGTTGTTGAGGTGTTAACTCCCTGCTCTCTCTCTCTCTCTCTCTCTCTCTCTCTCTCTCTCTAGTCAAAAACTCTTTCATTTCCGCCGCCTCCTCCCTTCCCTCCCTCGAAAAGTCTCGCCCTTCTAAGTGGAATATTAGTTAAAACGTTTGCTTGACTGCCATATTTCTTTTTATGTATGTTTTTTTTCCTATTTTTTTTTCCTTTTATTTCGTTTCCCTTTTGTTTTTGTTATTGTTATTCTTTTTTTATACTCTTAATTTTCCACTTTGCTTTCTTTCTCCTTTTTTCTTTGCAGTATTAGTATTATTATTATTAGTAGTAGTAGTAGTAGTAGAAGTAACACAGCAAAAGTAACAACAACAGTAGCATCAGCAGAAACAACAACAACAACAACAACAACAACAACAACAACAACAACAGCAGCAGCAGCAGCACTAATAGACATAACGGTAACTGAAATGAAACAGCAACGAGAAAAAAAAAATAATAAAACGTCTCCTTTTATGAGTTCACACCTTCACGGGGCGAGTAGCGAGGCCGGTGAAAGTTCAAAGACATAAAACAGGTGCCATAATAATGTAGGTGAGTAGATACGATGCAAGACAGAGACACGGGGGCAGGAGGAGGAGAAGGAGAAGGAGGAGGAGGAGGAGGAGGAGGAGGAGGAGGAGGAGGAGGAGGAGGAGGAGGAGTAGAAGGGGAGTATAGATGTGGCAGTGAGTCAGTTGCTGTTTGCCGATGACACAGCTCTTGTTGCAGCAGCCTGGAGGGAGAAGCTGCAGTTTAGTCAAAGGTTCTGGGAAGGAGCGTGAGGGAGACATGAGAGGCAAGATGAGGCTGTGAGTGAGTGAGCGGGTGAGTGCGTGCGTCATGGGGACAAAGTGTGTGGTGTGGTGTGGTGTGGTCTGGTGTATGGTGTGGTGTGGTGTGTTGTTGTGGCGGACGAGGGAAATTATTCAAAGGAGATGTACAGAATATAGTGACGATTTGTGTGTGTGTGTGTGTGTGTGTGTGTGTGTGTGTGTGTGTGTGTGTGTGTGTGTGTGTGTGTGTGTGTGTGTGTGTGTGTGTGTGTGTGTGTGTGTGAGAGAGAGAGAGAGAGAGAGAGAGAGAGAGAGAGAGAGAGAGAGAGAGAGAGAGAGAGAGAGAGAGAGAGAGAGAGAGAGAGAGAGAGAGAGAGAGAGAGAGAGAGAGAGAGAGAAGCAAAATGTTGAAACACACACACACACACACACACACACACACACACACACACACACACACACACACACACACACACACACACACACAGAGAGAGAGAGTGAAACACGGAAGGAGGTTAGACTATTTCACATATTTGGGTGGAGGTATTGATGCAGCGGGATCCAGGCAGACGCGGGCACAGGTAAGCCGCAGGTTGAGAGAAGGGGCAACGCTCGCTCTTTGAGGCTTAAGGCGGAGCGTGGATAGAGAGGCTTTGTCTGACTGTGGAGCTGCAGGAAATACCCAAATGTTTTATGGGATTGTGGCCTGTATGCAGAAACTCTTTGCTTTCTCACTACAACTGTTTTTCCAAAGCCTCATAAATTATTAACCGGGGTTCTCCTGAGTGTTTCCCTTGTTGAGAATTTCGATATCTTCTTAATCTGTCATTACAACTACAGAACTATATTCAAGATTCCGTGAAATTTCAACCAAAGTTAATTGAATGTAGTGGAGGTTTCAGCACTTTTATGTTTCAGAATATGTGTTGCCCAGCTGACTGCTCTGATCTGTAAAGACTCGACTGGCAAACACGTACCTACACCCGCCACGCAACGCATATTGGGAAAGAATGCATGCGAACAATTACTCCCGTGTTACGATTCTGACACAGCGAAAAACGAAGCGGCCTGACACAAACCAGAATACGCAGTTAAGTATTAAAAAAAAGAAAGAAAAGAAAGGGCAGTTGAATATTTACAAGAGTCTAATGGTATGTATGACAGGGCGAAAAATTATACCGTCTGAGAGATGCAAGACAATGGAGTCAGTTTGGTGGAATAGTTGGCATGTGCTGAGGGTAAGGAAGAGGGAAGGGTGATTTAACAGAATTTATCGGTTTGGGGATGAAGGCGAAGAGACGTGGGGGAAGGGGAAGGGAGGGAATGATAGATGGTGTCAAGAAAGCATTGGTTCACGGGTCACTGTGGCTCTGGAACGCTGGAAGGGGAGACATTCTACATGGGAAAGAGTCACACAGAGAGGGAATAGAAAATGTAGTCTATCTTTAGAATAGGGAAAAATGTGTGCTTCGCTACCACTACAACTACTACAACAACAACAACTACTACTACTACTACTATTACTACAACCATTACAATAGCTACTACTACTACTACTACTACTACTACTACTACTACTACTACGACTACTACTACTAATGATTATAACACTCACAACACATGAGCAGGCAGGTTTAAACACACATTTTCCATAATAATAATTCTCCCTAGCATAAATTCATTTTAAGCGAGTATAATGCCTTAGGGTGAAGCCTCCTCGACTAAAAAACGCTCCGCCCCTCTCATGCCTCGAGTAAAAAGGTCGTGCCGCCCCCTCGCCCCTCAGAGCTGCCCGGGAGGGGAAGCTACAGAGTGAAGGCCCAAAGCAACAGAAGCACTGAATACCTCGCTGCCTCCCACGCTCGCAGCTCGCCACCCGGACACTCCCGCTCCCGTGGTAATGCAGCGAGGGAAGGAGAGAATTATGGTGCAATGGGTGGTGAGTGTTCTCCTGATGCTTGGTTAGGATGAGTGGTGTGTGTGTGTGTGTGTGTGTGTGTGTGTGTGTGTGTGTGTGTGTGTGTGTGTGTGTGTGTGTGTGTGTGTTATTATATGTACAAATATGCAGATTTTTTTTGTTATTTTGTACATATTGATACTGATGGTGGCAAAAAAAGATAGTAATAATGATAAATTACTACTACTTCAACTATTATTACTACTACTACTACTACTACTACTACTACTACTACTACTACTACTACTACTACTAATGCCACCACTACTATACTACTACTATTATCAACACACCACCTCTAATCGTAAAATCTTTACTAATACTACCACTACTACCACTATTACTACTACTACTACTACTACTACTACTACTACTACTACTACTACTAACTATTCAATGCAGACTCCCTTTTCATCTCTCTCTCTCTCTCTCTCTCTCTCTCTCTCTCTCTCTCTCTCTCTCTCTCATCACACACCCCTTTCTTCCCTCACCCTTACCCTCACCCTCATCCTCTTCCTCTCCCTCTCACTCCACACCACTCCCCACACATTTACAGTTAAGAGAGTGAAAAGATAAAATAATTCAATAAGGAGACAAAATGGGGCAAGATATTCCCTTAAATTATGCCGAAATTAACTCAAAGAAAGGAATGCCGTTTTTCCCTTCAGCTCGCCTCATTACGTTCACAGTTAATGCCTCTTATTAAATAGATGATGGGGGCTGAGAGAGAGAGAGAGAGAGAGAGAGAGAGAGAGAGAGAGAGAGAGAGAGAGAGAGAGAGAGAGAGAGAGAGAGAGAGAGAGAGAGAGAGAGAGAGAGTTATTCTATTCTTAGTTATATACCGGTTTCTACATAAAAGGAGAGTATAAAGTTGTAATAATTAGGTTTGTTCTACCGAGAGAGAGAGAGAGAGAGAGAGAGAGAGAGAGAGAGAGAGAGAGAGAGAGAGAGAGAGAGAGAGAGAGAGAGAGAGAGAGAGAGAGAGAGAGAGAGAGAGAGAGAGAGAGAGAGAGAGAGAGAGAGTTATAATGTATCTTCGTAATAAAACCAAGGAAAAGCGAAGAAAAAAAAAGAGAGATACATAAAAAGAAAATGGAGAGAAGATGAAACAAAAAGATATTAAGAAAGAGGAACATGAAAAAAAAAAAAAAAAAAAAAAAAACTGAATATGAATGTGACTATGAATAAAGGAAGATATGAAAAGATTGGAGAGAGAAAGAAAAGATGGGAGGATAAAAGGAAATAAGGAAGGAGAAATGAGACAAGGCAGAAGAATGAGGGAGATAAGAAAGGATTAGAGAGAGAAAGAAAAGAGAGAGAGAAGATGGGAGGATAAAGGAAAGAAGGAGGAAGAGAGACGAGGCTGAGAGAAAGAGAATATAGGTAAAGCAGAAGAAATGGGAGAGGAAGGCTGACGAAAGAAGAGAGGAAGAGGGAGAAATACAAAAGAGAAAAGGAAAGAAGAAATATGATGAAAAGAGGGCAACGATGATGTAGGAGGAATGAAAGAGGAAGGCTAAGAAAAGAAGAACCAAGAGAAGATGCACAAAGGAGGAATGAAAGGAGGAATAAGAGAGACGCACGCGATAAAGGGAAGGAATGAAATAAATCTAAAGAATGAAAAAAAAAAAAAAAACTAGATGAAATAAAAGAAAGTGAGAATCAACAAAAGAATAGAGAGAGATAAAAAAAGAAAGAAATAAACAAATGATGATGGAATAGGAAATGAAAACAAACTTGATAAAGGGGAAGGAATGAGAAATGATTGAAAACATAATGAAAAAAAAGAGAAAAGTAGAAGAAACAGAACAGAAGGATAAAATGGTAAGGAAGAGAAAGAGACAAAAGAAAGAGGGAATAAAAATGAAATATTTGATGATGAGAAGAAATGGAAAATAATAAAAAAAAAATTGCCTAGGGAAGAAAGTAGAAAAGAAAAAATGAGGAAAAAATAAAAAAAAAAGATGATTACGAGAAAAGCAAGAGAGAGAGAGAGAGAGAAAAGAGGATAAAGGAATGATGATGAGAAGAAATGAAGAAGGAAAAATGAGAAAAAAAAATAGCAAAGAAAAACGTAGAAAAAGAAAACAAGAGAGGAAAAATGTGTGATAAAGGAAATAAAAAGGAAGACAAAGAGATAAAAGTATGATAGAATGATGATAAGAAAAATAATGAAAAATGAGAAAAAAACAAAGAAAAAAGCAGAAAAGAAAAACAAGAGAAGAAAAACGTGAAATAAAGGAAACAAAAGGAAGAGAAAAGATAAACGAATGATAGAATGAACAGAAAAAAACAGGGGAAAGCAAAATGTTGAGGAGAAAAGGAGAGGAGGGAGAGGACGCGATGAAAGGAATAAAGAACATAAAGTCACACTGGATGGAAGGAAGGAATAAGTGTGACCGACGCGTCAGTCACTCGTCCTTCAGTGTGTGTCAGGCTGGGAAAGGTCAGCCAGCGCGTCTTACATAAGTCAGGACGATGAAAAAATGATGCAGTGAGTGTGTGTGTGTGTGTGTGTGTGTGTGTGTGTGTGTGTGTGTGTGTGTGTGTGTGTGTGTGTGTGTGTGTGTGTGTGTGTGTGTGTGTGTGTACGATATGAAAAGTGTGATGAGAGAAGACAAAGAGACAGAGACACTTTACCTATTACCGCTAAAATGATCAATTTCTAGAGAGAGAGAGAGAGAGAGAGAGAGAGAGAGAGAGAGAGAGAGAGAGAGAGAGAGAGAGAGAGAGAGAGAGAGAGAGAGAGAGAGAGAGAGAGAGAGAATGTCACCTGAGTCTAAATATCTCAGCCCAAGGAAATGTCAGTAAAAATGCCAACAGCTACAGCGTCATAAGTAGCCCAATGAGGGAGAGCCAGCCGCCCACTGTGACGCCCGCAGCGGTACACAGATCAGGTGCACACACACACACACACACACACACACACACACACACACACACACACACACACACACACACACACACACACACAGATTCAGATTCAGATAGTTTATTGACCACAGAAAAATATATACATTACAGAAATTAGAAATAACTTTTGGTCCAAATTACAAGACTTAACTCTTTTGATCAATACAGATCTTTAAAACCTTTTCAAAGCAATAAACACAATGCGTGATATGTTCAGTGCACTAAAATCAACAAAGGCGAAACAGTAAATATGAAATTACCGTGAGATCTTCTACTATCTAAAAAATAAATCCTATAATACTATAAAAAAAAAAAATGCAATACACATAAAAGAAAAACGGTAAAACTGTATTGTAATCAAGGTACACACATAAAAGACTAACTAAAAGACAAAACCCTATAAAACTATATAAAAGAAAACAATACACTTAAAAAGTAAATAAATAAAACGCGAAACAGTAACATTATATTCTAATTCAGTAGTACACACTTACTTGAATTATATATGGCTAAAATTTTGTGAATTATGGCACAAACATTGTTATACTCTATTCTGGCAAACAACTCCCCGACAGTTGTGACATTATACATATTTCTCAGGTGCAAGGACACACACTACTACTTATCGATGAATATACGGGACTAGGATACTGACGGTGGAGGAGGAGGAGGAGGAGGAGGAGGAGGAGGAGGAGGAGGAGGAGGAGGAGGAGGAGGAGGAAGTATGGAGGGAGTGGCGACTAACCTCCCCCACACACATAATTTCACCCCAGAAGTATTGGGGTGAGTTTATAAGTGTGTGTGTGTGTGTGTGTGTGTGTGTGTGTGTGTGTGTGTGTGTGTGTGTGTGTGTGTGTGTGTGTGTGTGTGTTCCCGCTCCCGCACCTCTCTTTACGAAACACTGCACGATATTTTTTTTCCCAGACGTCAATTTTTTAAACTCAAAAATGAAAAAAAAAAGAAAAGAAAAAGAAGACATTACATTTTCTTTTTCCCTCTGTAATTCACGTTTATTTCCTCCAGATCATTGTAATCTTGTCCTCCGTCAGCTGACCCTCAACCGCCCAAATGTCCCTC
>NC_059291.1:11433162-11435662 GCF_017591435.1 Portunus trituberculatus
ACAGCTAAATTACAGAACATCGAACAGATAACAAAAAAGACAAACAGACAGGCAGACAGACAGACAGACAAACATACAGACAGAGAGAGAGAGAGAGAGAGAGGAAGGAAAAGAAGAAAAATAAGTAATGAACTCGCCACGAACGGAAACGAAGAAAGGAAGAAGGAAGCAAAGGAATAGGATAAGAAAGAAATAACAGAGGAATCTTTGTATTGCAGGAATGGACGAAAGGAAAGAAGGAGGAACAGAGGAACGGAAGAATAAGAGAGGAGAAACACAGATATAGGAGAGGGTGAAGGAGAGGAAGAGATAAAAGATGGAATAGAGAGAAGGGGAGAGAGAATGAAGCTTCCTGTGGTCAGTATGTTGCCTCACTCTGACCACCACACCTCTAAACCTCTACACAACCTCCTCCTTCTCCTGCTCCTCCTCTTGCTCCTCCAGCCACCCTGCACAATACAACTACCCAACAAAACACCCACAACGCGACACCTATTCTTCTTTTATGTATCCGGCCCAGCGGTGGTGTCGGGAGGGTGATTACGTAACAGGGCGAGTTAAAGCTGCTGGGAAAGTACGAGGGAGTGAAGGAAATAGGTTGAATATTGTCGCTTATAGAAAGGGAAGAATTCTAATGGTTTGGAGTGAGAAGGTAACTTGGAAAATGTATGAAAAAAAAAAAAGATGTGGTATGTTACTGATTGTTTTATATATTGATACGTAGTGAGAGTGTGTAATGTAATGGTTTATGTAATGGTAAGAGTTAATAGGTTGAATATTGTAGGAAGGACTCTAATGGTTTGGGGTGGAAAAGAGATGTGGTATGTTATTGATACGTAGTGAGAGTGTAAAAAAAAATCCTTGCTTATATAATGGTAAGAATTAATAGGTTGGATATTGTCGGTTATAGAAAAGGAAGGACTCTAATGGTTTTAAATAAGAAGCAACTTGATAAAAAAAAAAAAATACGGAAAGTGATGTGGCATGTTACTGATTGTTTTATATATTGATACGTAGTGAGAGAGTGTGTAATCTAATGGTTTATATAATGGTAAAAATTAATAGGTTGGATATTGCCGCTTATAGAAAAGGAAGGACTCTAATGGTTTTGAGTTAGAAGTTGATAAAAATGCACGGAAATTGATGTGGCATGTTACTGATTCTTGTATACATTGATGCGTAGAGAGAGTTTGTAAAAGAATCGTTGTTTAAAGGTAGGACTTTAACCCTTCAGTACCATGACACGTTTTCATATTCATTCTGCTTATTATTAGTTGATTTTTATACAGCTTCAGAAACTCATGCCAGAATTGAAATAGTGACGACACTGGCCATTCATCTTCTACTTAATCGTCTTATCGCATCCAAAACTCACGGTAAAAAATGCGTCGCAGTACTGAATGGGTTAAGGGTAACACTAAGAGAACAGAGTCAGAGGGAAGTGAAAGTATCTATATGGCTGATGATGAAGTCTTGCCAAACAATGTACGGGTATGTGAAGGAAAATGAGTGAAAATGTAAGCTTAGGTGAGAGAGAGAGAGAGAGAGAGAGAGAGAGAGAGAGAGAGAGAGAGAGAGAGAGAGAGAGAGAGAGAGAGAGAGAGAGAGAGAGAGAGAGAATATCACATGAAAAATCTACATAAGAAAACCAACAACTACTATTTTTTCTAACCTCTGGCAAGTACATTTTTTTTTTTCACATCAAAGCTGGAAAATAAAGCTAAGCCGCCTTGTCACCTCGGCGCCCACGCTGTCTGCCGCCCTCCCGCCACCCTCCACCAACCCACTCACCCATCCACTCGCCGAGCACTTTCTTTCACTTCAAAGAAACGTGTGTGTGTGTGTGTGTGTGTGTGTGTGTGTGTGTGTGTGTGTGTGTAGGCAGTCTTCCTCCACGTTGCCTCATCTACTTGACGGGAAGAAGAGGCGAGTGTGGAGCAGAACGGTAAACAAAACTCAACATAAATACACTACAAAGAAATCATATACATAGAAACTATCTATGTACAAAACTAAAAACAAACCTACATAAACAAATAAACCAAGTAATAACATATGCAGTCACTCACTCACTCGCTGCTACTAAAACCTCGTATTTCTTTTTATTTCCTTTTGCTACCACTAATATTTTCTCCTGTACGTTGTCGCATTTCTATTTATCATCATTATTTCCCTTTTTCTGACTCATATTTTCTCCAGCACGTTGACGCAAGCTCTGATTCCTCCCAGCCGCACGTCCTGTTCATGCATCCCTGTCTACATCCTCCACATATTAATAAACCTTCTTAATGTCCATGTTCGCTTGACCTCAGCACGTACAGACCAGGCAGAGAGGAGGAAAGGAAGGAGGAGAACTCTAATTCAATAATGATAATAATAGTAATAGTAAATGCAGCAATAATTAAACCTAACACCACTCACTTACAGAACAAATGAGAAGCGAAAAGCGAGAAACACACCTAAGGGCAACACTGGGTATAGCTGTCACACACACGCTCTT
>NC_059291.1:11438162-11450662 GCF_017591435.1 Portunus trituberculatus
GTGTGGGTTTTAATTCACCTGTATTCTCTCAAACGACTAATTTTTTTTTTTTTTTTTCAAAGGCCACAGAGATGGTTAGCCGGTTAACTGTCCCTCTTTTCAATAGTGGGGAAATATTATTAATCTGTCACTACTAACGTGAAATAAGACACCCTCACACAGTCAGTTACTATAAAACCCGTATCCTGGAAAAATGTCTCACTAGAACTCGCTAAAACGCAAAAAAAAAAAAAAAAAAAAAAAAAAAAAGAACTGTGTAACTTTACTTCCTAAAAATATTGTTACTGTTAGCCTGTCAATAGAACAGTAGAACACTATTATAGTAGAAAAAAAAAACTTAAAAAAACCTGGTACAAAATGTCACTAGACCCAAAAACAAGCACTGTAACTTCACCTACAAATATTGTTAGCCTGTCATTAGAACCGTAGGAAAAAAAAAAAAAAATAAAAAACACTCCTGAAAACATTACACTAAAACAATATTCTGAAAAAGATATGTCACTAAAAACCCCCTAAAAAAAAATAGAAACCTCTGCGAAGCTTCATCTCCAAGAAATATTGTTAGCCTGTCACTAGAACCTTTAAAAAAATAACTTAAAAACCCATTACTACAAAACCCAAACTATGAAACTACAACTCGCGAAAAAAAAAAAAAAATAAATAAAATAAAAAAAAAAAACACATAGGTATAACTTCAACTCTTAAAAACACTCTTACCCTGTGAATAGAACCAATAAAACACACCTTTAATTAAAAACCCATTACAACAAACCATACTATGAGCACAAAGCATCACTAAAACCTCAAAAAAGAGCAAAAAATTAAGAAACTCGTGTGTAACTTCGCCTAGAGAGATAAATATTTGACAGTAGCGAAGTGGAGCAACGTGGAAGAGTTTTAGAATAAGGCACAAGCACTGAGTCATGGCCAGCGAGGGTGTGTGACGCATCAAGCAGAGGAAATGTGTCACGAAGGAAATTGTGAAGCTTTGAAAGGAGAATGTGAGAGGGGAGAAGGAATGAGGATGTGGGGATTAAGTGTGGAGGATGCTGGGAAGTGGCTGGCTTGCGTTCATACACTCAGAAAATCAGTGTAATGAAGGTTTAATTGCGTTGAGAGAGAGAGAGAGAGAGAGAGAGAGAGAGAGAGAGAGAGAGAGAGAGAGAGAGAGAGAGAGAGAGAATAAACAAACACTATGAAACAAAACAAAACAACACAAAACACACACACCCAAAAAAAAGTCAATTGGATTAGCGAAGAATGAAAAAAAGGACACCAGAGAGAGAGAGAGAGAGAGAGAGAGAGAGAGAGAGAGAGAGAGAGAGAGAGAGAGAGAGAGAGAGGGAGGCCGTGTAATGCTATAAATGTTTCGATTAATGGTCCCGTACATGATTCCCTCCCCTCTTTCTCTCCCTTCCCTTGTCTTCCTGCACTCTTCCTCCATCACCACAGGAGGAGGAGGAGGAGGAGGAGGAGGAGGAGGAGGAGGAGGAGGAGGAGGAGGAGGAGGAGGACAAGAGGGAGGAAATCAAGGGATGCCAACAGACTGTCTCATACCATCTCTTCTTAGACAGGAGGAAGAAGAGGAGGAAGAGGAAGAGAAGGAAGAGAAAGAGTCTTGGAGACGGGAACTGACTAGAGGGGAGAGGACAAGGGGAAAAGCAGACATCCAGACATCCAGACAGACAGACAGACAGAGGGAACATCGTAGAGTACAAGTATCTCATCACTTCCCCTCTTTCATTGGCCGAGAGACGAAGGGGCAAGCACTTTCTCCCCTCATCCTCTCCCTTCAGATCAGTGCCACACACACACACAATCTTCCAGACAGGCCTCCTCCTACTACTCCTCCTCCTTAACCACCACCTCCTCCTCCTCCTCCTCCTCCTCCTCCTTTCTCCTCCTCCTCTTTTCCCCTCAGCCGCAGTAGTTATCCACTGAGTGATTGTTTATAACTGAGGGGAACTCTTTCACTTAATCTTGCTGGAGGTTGCTGATAGTCTCCCCTCTAACTCACGCCACGAGGGGAAAGGAGAGGGGAAGAAACGAGAGAGAGAGAGAGAGGAGGGAATGTGAGAGGTGTGGGGAGGAGAAGGTGGAAGAGGGAAAGATGGAA
The DNA here is from genome assembly GCF_017591435.1 of Portunus trituberculatus. Classification (NCBI taxonomy): domain Eukaryota; kingdom Metazoa; phylum Arthropoda; class Malacostraca; order Decapoda; family Portunidae; genus Portunus; species Portunus trituberculatus. The sequence goes on from NC_059291.1 coordinate 11,440,279, forward strand.
GAGGAAAGATGAGGGGAAAGATGACGAGGAGGGAAAAGGTGAGGATTTAAGAAGTAAGGGAAAAAGAGACAGAAGGTGGTGAGGGAGGGAGGGTGAAGAAGGGAAAGAGGGGAAAGAGAAGGGGGGGGAGGAGAGAGGCGAGAGGGGAAAGTGAATGGCGCGCTGGAAAGAAACTGGAGAAAAAGAAGAGAGGCAAGAAAAAGAGAAGGACAATATGTACAATGACCACAGGGAGGGAAAAAAGAGCTAAACACACACACACACACACACACACACACACACACACACACACACCACACACACACACACACACACACACACACACACATGCATCCACCCACTACAAGAACTAAGCCGTAAACAGAGAGGGGAAGAAAAAAGGAAATGAATAGACCGCTCTCTCTCTCTCTCTCTCTCTCTCTCTCTCTCTCTCTCTCTCTCTCTTAACCTCCCTACCCCAAACTGCTCACAAAAGGCAGGAGGGATAGCGGAGCAGGAGGAGGAGGAGGAGGAGGAGGAGGAGGAGGAGGAGGAAAAGAAGAGAATTAAGAAGAGTGGAAAAGCGAATGAAGACGTGTTTAAAAATGAAAATAGTGAAGAGAGAGAGAGAGAGAGAGAGAGAGAGAGAGAGAGAGAGAGAGAGAGAGAGAGAGAGAGAGAGAGAGAGAGAGAGAGAGAGGATGTATATACAGTCCTTAAAAGCCTCTATCTTTATAAAATCAGCTGACAACCTCCATCACCGCTCCTCCTCCTCCTCCTCCTCCTCCTCCTCCTCCTCCTCCTCCTCCTCCATCTGGAACTCTAATTATTCTTCCTCTCTCTTTCATTCATTTCTGTTTTTGCTCCTCTTTGTCTTTCTTTATCCAAATTCTCTGCTTTATTTTTTCTTTCATCATCTTTATTCACTCTCTCTCTCTCTCTCTCTCTCTCTCTCTCTCTCTCTCTCTCTCTCTCTCTTAAAAATACTCTTGAAAATATTCCTTCAGCCAAAACACTTCAATTAAAAGTTATTTTTTTCTTTCACAAAAATCCTTCACTTCCTCCTCCTCCTCCTCCTCCTCCTCCTCCTCCTCTTTCTCTTCTTCCTCCTACTTCACTTAATTACCTCCTCCTCCTTCTCTTTTCCTCAATAATCACTTCTCATTCGCTCCCTCTCTTATCCTTCACCTCACTTCTTCCTCCTCCTCCTTCTTCTCTTTTCTTCATTTATCATTTCTCATTCTCCTTCCCTCATTCTCTTTTAACCTTTTCATCCTACTCCATCTTCTTCTCTTTCCTCGTTATTTTTCGCTTACCTTTTTTAAACTCCTTCTTCTTCTTCTTCTTCCTCTTCTTCTTCTTCCTTCATCTAACTCCATCATCCTCCTTCTCTTCCTTTCATCTGTTATTTCTCGTCATTCTTTTCCTTGTTTTACTTTTTTTTCTTTTCCTCTTCCTTCCTTCTCTTCCTTCTATCTTCATGTCTCTTTTTTTTTTTCTTCTTCTCCTTTCCTTTTTCTTTCTATACTTGGCCATTTTCATCTCTCCCTCTCCTTCAGTTGTCCATCTCCGTTTCCTCTCTTTCTTGTCCTTCTTTTATTACTCTCCTCCTTTTCCTCCTCCTCCTCCTCCTCCACTCATCCTTAACTTCACTATTTCCTTCTCTTCTTCCCTCATTCTTCACTTAACCATCTCCTCCTCCTCCTCCTCCTCCTCCTCCTCCTCTTCTTCTTCTTCTTCTTCTTCTTCTTCTCCTCCTCCTGTCCTCCTCTTCTTCCTATCATACCTCTTCTAACCATTTCCATATCCTCCTTTCCTCATTCTTCATTTAACTATCTCCTCCTCTTCCTCCTCCTCCTCCTCCTCCTCTTCATGTTCCTCCTCCTTCTTGACTTGTGTTTCCATGGAGATTCGAGAGAGAGAGAGAGAGAGAGAGAGAGAGAGAGAGAGAGAGAGAGAGAGAGAGAGAGAGAGAGAGAGAGAGAGAGAGAGAGAGAGAGAGAGAGAGAGAGAATAGAAAGGCAGGTGGAATGATAAAGATGGGAGGAAGAGCAGGAGGCGATGATGAGGGGAATAGGAGAGAGTGAATATGGGAGAGGGAATGGAGAAGAATGGTGAGAGAGGAAGGGGAGATGAGAACGGAAAGGAAGGAAAGGAAAGGATTGGAGTAGAAATGTGGAAGGTGAAAGAAAAGGAAGTGAGAAGTTAAAGAAAGAAGGAAATAGAACAAAAAAGGGAAGGTGAAAAAGAAAGAAGGGAGTAACAGAAGGGAAGATAAAAGAGAAAGAAATGTGGAATGTTAAGAAAGGTAAGTGGAAGGAAAGATAAAAAAAAAGAAAAAAGATGGAAGGATGGAAGGAAGGAAGGAAGGAAGGAAGGAAGGAAGGAAGGAAGGAAGGAAGGAAGGAAGGAAGGAAGGAAAGAAGGAGAATTTATCAACCTTAAGGAAACAGAACACATAACAAATTTTAGATTAAAAAGTATAAGAAAGAAAAATAGAAAAAGAAGGCAAAAGAAAATGAAAATATCGGAAAAAAAGTGTCGAGAGAGAGAGAGAGAGAGAGAGAGAGAGAGAGAGAGAGAGAGAGAGAGAGAGAGAGAGAGAGAGAGAGAGAGAGCAGGAAAGAACAGAACGAATAATGAGAGAATGAGATTTTAACAACCGTGACAAAAGCAACAAAAGTAACTCACCGTGACACACACACACACACACACACACACACACACACACACACACACACACACACAGGGGGGTTAATCGACAAGCGGTCACACCCACACTAAATATTTATATATCGGAAGCTGGAAAATAATAGAGTCTGTTCACCTGTTCATTCATCCGCAATCACGGCTAATTGGGCAACATGTCACCTGTCGAGAGAGAGAGAGAGAGAGAGAGAGAGAGAGAGAGAGAGAGAGAGAGAGAGAGAGAGAGAGAGAGAGAGAGAGAAAGTTGGTATACAAAATTGTTATTCGCTTCAAGTTTAGTGAGGCGTTAAAATTTACGTTATTCTTTAGCTACATGACATAAAATTCAATAAAGAGTGTTGTTATAGTTGTAATTCGCGTACCAGCTGCCTTTTTATTGCACTGTCACCTGAAAACACTACAAGAATCTATGAAACTTCGGACTTGTACCAAAAAGAGTATATAAAAATTGATAAAGCTATTACTTCTTCTCGTGGCACTAGAAACAAATCTCGTGACACTAGAAACAACTCTCGTGACACTACACAGTCATACATTTAAGGTCAAACAACAATAGAAATTAAGATTAACCACAATATTTTCCCATCTACTCTATTCCCTCGTGTCTTTTTGATAACATGTGGAGTATTCTCAGTCATCTTCACTTTCTCCTTCCCTGAATATTATCCCTTCATAAAAAAAAAAAAAAAAAAAATACGAAGAAATCAGTTTTATACACATCAACAAATTTTCTGAGCATATTCTTCCTTATATATTCCATACTCTGGTGAACACTGGAACTCCCGACCTGCTTCTGTGTTTCCAATTTCCTGTGACTTGACCATTTAAGAGGGAGGTTTCAAGACAGTCACATTTATCCCATTTTTTGGCTAACTCGCTCGAAACTGTGAGAGGATTGGCAACATAGTGCGCCATTTTTTTTTTTTTTTTGTTACCCTTGACCAGCTTTTCCTCTCTTAAAAAAAAATAAATAAATCAAATCTTCTCTATGAAACTAAAATAAATAAAGAAATAATGTTCTCAAGAATTAGTAAGCATCAAACTTATCAAAGCATATTAGAGACGTGTGTGTTAGGATGTCTGTCTGTGACCTGATCTGAAAGTGTGATTGGGGGAATAATGTGTGACAAACTTCCTTTTTCAGTCATTCATTGTACCGTGGACCTTCAGTCAATTGGAACTGACAATTAACTTTTTCTATCTATTTATTTATCTATCTATCTATCTATTTATGTATCTATCTATCTATATCCATCTATGTATCTATATCTATCTAACTACCTAACTAACAATCTGTCTATCTATCAATGTATCTATCTATCTATCTAACTAACAAACTGAATAACTAAATAACTAACCATCTATCTATCTATCTATCTCTATCTATCTGCATAAACACTCCCTTCTATTCCTCATTCAACTAATTATCTATCTATCTATCAAAACATTCCCTTCAGCTCCTCACTTTCCTCAGAGAACTTCTTACCACCACCACCACCACCACCACCAGCACACCTTCACGTCACCCACCTTGCTGTAATTACCAACTGCACTCACTAAAACAACCACACATTCTCTTCAGGCACTCACTTTCCCGCGAGAAACAGTCATGATCACCGCCTCACCGCCTCGCCGTCTTGCAACACCTTCACCTGCCCGCCTCGCCTGTAATTAGTCCTGATTAACATAAAGAAAACCTCCGGAGCACTTCATTACGCGGCCGTGCTCACATCCCATCGCGCCACTGTTCCCCGTGAGCCGCCAAGTAATTAATTAGTGAGGCCTTTAGTTCAGTGCGCCTTGTATCAGTCAGTGCATGCAGCCATCACTCTATTGAGACTCTTTTTTTTTGTTCAGAATTTTCATGTATACCAAATTAATTTCATCTGATCCTCCTTCCCCCGTGTTGAGAGAGAGAGAGAGAGAGAGAGAGAGAGAGAGAGAGAGAGAGTTCATTAGGATCAAGAAGCATTATCTCAGTGTTGACAAGTGTTGGTCCCTTTGTGCTTTCACTCTTAATTAAGCCTCACTTGACGCCCCTCCCACCCCCTCCTTCTCCCCCACCTTCCCTCACCCCTCACCCTCTTCCTTCCTTCCTCTCCTCCGACTCCCCTCCCTCCCTCTCTCTCTCTCTCACCAACCTAACTAACACCTTCTTTTTCCCTCTCCCAACATAATCACCTTCAGTATTCCCTCCTCCCTCCCTCTCTCTCTCTCTCTCTCTCTCTCTCTCTCCCTTTTCATCTCACCTACAAACCACCTCTCCCCGCGCCTCTCACTCATTCACTCCCTCCTCCTCCTCCTCCTTGCCCTGACCTCCCCCAACCCTCCGCGCCTTACGTGTCGAGATTAAAGAAGAATATTAATAACGAGACAGAATTAGGTACCTTGTTTTCTGTTTCTTTTCGCTTTTTTAACTCTCTCTCTCTCTCTCTCTCTCTCTCTCTCTGTGTGTGTGTGTGTGTGTGTGTGTGTGTGTGTGTGTGTGTGTGAGCAAAGGCTAAAGTCATCCATATGGAGAACATGTACACACACACACACACACACACACACACACACACACACACACACACACACACACACACACACACACACACACACACACACCTCCCTTCACCCCCTCCCGGCATCCCTCGCTTGCTCACATCAATTATTAACACAAGACAAAGCTTACTTGTGAGAAAAAACGCTGCAAAAGTTTGTCTAAAAGAGGAAAAAGTAAATCTTTTTTCGATAATGTATTCGCTTCTTGTTGACAATTCTCCTCCTCCTCCTCCTCCTCCTCCTCCTCCTCCAGTTCTCTCTCTCTCTCTCTCTCTCTCTCTCTTCTGCCTCTCCCTCTCCTCCTCCTCCTCCTCCTCCTCCTCCTCCTCCTCCTCCTCGTGCAAGTTGAAGATTAAATATTCATAATGCAAGTATAAAAATCAGGCCGTATAATGGTTTGCCCGGAAAATTGCTTCTGGCTTGCAATAAGGAGCGCAGATGGAAAAAACATAAAAAGCAACAAAAAATAGAAAAGAAAATGAAAAAAAGAAAAAAAAATGGTCTTGTAGAGAGGAGGAGGAGGAGGAGGAGGAGGAGGAGGAGGAGGAGGAGGAGGAAGAAGAAGGGAGAGGGGAAATTCGCGGCTTACTTTTTAATATACATTTTTTTCATTATTTTTCTCTCATTTTCTCGGTCTCCATTTTTCTTTTTTCCTTTTCTTTTTTTTCATTCTTTATATTTCTGAGTTTTCCCCACTGCTTTCCTTGCCCCGCCTCTCCCCTCTGCTCTCCTCTCCTCTCCTCTCTCACTCTCTCTCTCTCTCTCTCTCTCTCTCTCTCCTTACCTGTGCTGTGTCTGTCTCCCACTCGTCTCTTCTAGCTTCCATATTTTCCCCTTTCCTTCTTTTCTTAACCATTCATCGCTGCTTTTCATTCCTTTTATCATTCTTTGTCATCTCGAGCACTGATTTCTACACTCATTTGTTTGCTTTCATATTCCCTTCCCTCATTTTTACTCCATTTCTCTGATTTTTGCTCTTTTTTATTGCTTCTACTGTATATCTAAAGTATTCTTCACTCCCTATTTGTTTTTATATTTTTTTCTTTATTTTCACGCATTTTTAATTTCTTCCTTGTTTTCCTTTGTTATTTGAGCATTGAGAATTTAAACGCTACTTTCTGTCTCCCCTTAAACCCTTCAGTACCATGACACGTTTTTTTAATTTTTTTATACTTATTCATTCAGGTTAGTATTTGGTGATTTTATACAGCTTCAGAAACTTATGTTGGGGGTTAAAATAGTGAAGACTCTGGCCATTAATCTTCTGATCTCCACACACTTCCTAATGTCGATAAAATCTTCAAATCACATCCAAAACTCAAGGTAAAAAAAATGCGTCCTAGTACTGAAGGCGGGTTAGTTATCATTTAAGTTCATTCACCTTCCCTCTGCTTCCAATATAATGAGGTTTTCACTGTCCATCTAACCTCGATATTATTGTCTTACTTCTGCACCATTCGAAACTGTCCTCCCTTACACTACATAAACCTTCTGCAGCATTCAAGAGTTCCCCATTGTTAGTGGTTCAGATTGTAGGGGTAGTTATTGAAATGCTCTTTGTTACAATCTGATAATATTCGCATGGTTTAATTTCAATTGTTTTGGTATACTTTTTTTTTTTGTTAGTGATATATACAAACAGATCACTAGTTTTTTAAATTTCTCTATGGCAGGTGCTAATTTTAACAGTCTCTCAGGTACAGGTGAGAGAGAGAGAGAGAGAGAGAGAGAGAGAGAGAGAGAGAGAGAGAGAGAGAGAGAGAGAGAGAGAGAGACTGAGGATGATAAAGACACTTCCTCATACCTCCTCCCAGCACACACACACACACACACACACACACACACACACACACACACACACACACACACACACACACACACATATCACAAAAATCAACGTGAAATTCGAGGAAGTTAACCAAACCACACCAGCCGTCACATTATTCCTACCCTTTGCAAATCCTCTCTGGGCTGCTTGTTATCTCTCCTCTCCCCTCTCTTCCCTCCTGTCAACCCCTCCTTATGCATCTCAAACCCGCCCACAACCATCCCCCATAACCCTCACCACCTACGCTTCCCCTCACCACGTACCCCTTACTAGAACGTACCTCTCCCCTCTCCGCTCTCCCCTCTCTCCATCCACGACCTCCCCCGGCCCTTCACCTCTCACTTAAGGTAAAAATTTGGAAGGAACGTGACCACAGCGGAAGATTCACTCCCTCCGCTCCTCCCTTTCTCTTATTCCTGCTCCTCGTAACCAGCGGAGAGAGAGAGAGAGAGAGAGAGAGAGAGAGAGAGAGAGAGAGAGAGAGAGAGAGAGATTATTATGACTCATTCTTGTTTTCATTTCACGGTTTTTTTTTTCTATATGGTTCACAAACTTCAACATTCTATCTCTACTTTTTTACGCATTTAAGTTGCTCTGCCAAGTTACTTTCTCTCTTTCTCTCTCTCTCTCTCTCTCTCTCTCTCTCTCTCTCTCTCTCATTGAGATAAGTGGCCTCATCCAAACGCCACCTCAAAACCCAATCGAACAAAAATATGCGACAAGAGTAGAAGGAATAAGTGGTGGTGATGGAGGAGGAGGAGGAGGAGGAGGAGGAGGAGGAGGAGGAGGAGGAGGAGGAGGAGGAGGAGGAGGAGAAATAGAAGGAGGAGAAACAGGAAGTTACATTGCACCGTTTCAACTACACTCTTCAATGGGGAGAGAGAGAGAGAGAGAGAGAGAGAGAGAGAGAGAGAGAGAGAGAGAGAGAGAGAGGCTCAGTGGGTTGGTGTTCCTCCTTCAGGCTGGCAGACACAAAAAGCAACCCCCATCACCCCTTTCCTTCCCCTCACAAAGAAACCCTCCCCTCACTTTGACCCTCCACCACCACCACCACCACCACCTCCTCCTCCTTCTCCTCCTCCTCCTCCTCCTCCTCATGGCACCCTCCTCCCCAGACAAAAGGCCCAGCCAGGCGTTCATTGGCTCACCTCGTCTGTGGCACTGTACCTGAGCTCCCCCCCTCTCTCTCTCTCTCTCTCTCTCTCCCTCCCTGAGCAGTATTACAAGTCTTTCCCCTCGACAGTAAAGAGAAGCGGCCATGTCTTCTCCCGCACTGGCGATCTCAGAAAGGTGTGTTAATTTCTCTCTCTCTCTCTCTCTCTCTCTCTCTCTCTTCTTCTTCTTTTTTTCTTCTTCTTCTTCTTCTTCGTGGTGGTGTGGTTATTGAAGTTACCTGGTTCTGAAGTCACCTGGTGTTCTCTTGGCTGTGTTTTGGTGTGTGGTGTTTGCAGTGTGTGTTGCTGGTTTAAAGTGGTGGTTTTGGTGTATTCTGTTATCTTCTGCTTCTCTTTATTATTTTTTTTCATTTTTTTTTTTTTTTGGTTATTAGTCTGTATTTAGTTTTTTTTATTGTTGTTTTTCAAGTTTTCTTTCTTTTCTTTTTCTCTGATTTTTTTTTTTTTAGTGGTTGGAACGTGTTTAGATTGTTTTAGAGGGTGGTATTAATGTTGCATGGTGATTAGAATGACTGTTTCTTTATTTTTCTTCCATCCATCTTATTATTTGTGTCTAAATAAGATTCTTCTCTCATTATCCCTGCTTATTTTCTTCTCTTTTCCTCTTTCCACCTTCCTTACTTTCTCTTTTTTTTTTTTTAATCATTATCTAGGAGTTGCATGTTGAAGGAATACATTTTCTCTCTCTCTCTCTCTCTCTCTCTCGCCTCTGTTTATCTCCTCATTCTTTTCTAAACCCGTAATATTTTCTCTGATGATTCCCGAGCTTATTTTTCTTTTCCTCGTTTACATCTTCTATGCTTGTGCTTTTGTCTTATTCACTGTTTTTCTTCGTATAATTTAGTTTAATCTTCACTTCCTGCACCACCTATTCACCTTCCTTCCTTCGGCCACATTCAGAAACGTCTTGCGCTCTCACCACGATCATTTCTTAAGTCCCCACAAACGTCTAGCCAGGTTTTCAAGACAGTTTCTTCCTTATGATCAACTAGAAATCTTGGTAATCTATCACTAGAACCATAAAAAAAATACCATTAAAAACACGAGTATCTTCAACTAGAGCCTTTGGAAATAGTCGTGAAAGAGCAAAGCGTTTCTGAATATGGACCCTTCTGTCACCTGTTCTACCTACCAGCTCACCATCTCCGTTCTCCTGCTTCACCATTATCTCCTTCATCTCCCTTCACCAGCTCCCCTTCACCTTCACTTCATATCTCTTGGTCCTTATTCCCTGGTTCCCTTCACTGTCTCTCTTCCCTTTCACTGCCACCTTATTGCTCTTCTCTCCCTGTTCATCTCTTCTTAAATCTTTCCCCTACTGGTTCTCCTTTCCTCTCTTAGTTGCATTTCATTTCCTTCCTCCTCCTTTGCTTTCCTTTCCTCATCACCTTTCCTCCTCCTCCTCCTCCTCCTCCTCCTCTCACTTCCCTCTCCCCGTGAAGCCATTAACTGGACAATTACTGAAGGGCTTAACATAATTCCTGCTCGTCATTAAAAGTGAATTTGCACATCCGGGAACTAGCGGTTATCAAGGATGTAGAACGAATATTAAGGGGAAAATATTATCATTGTTTTGGTATGGTGATTTTTGCTGACGATTTTTTTTTTTTTTTTTGGTGAGGGTAGAAAAAAAAGTTGATGGATTTGAGGTGGTATTAGTGTTTCTCCCCCCTCTCCTATCCTTTTTTTTTTTTTTTTTTTTGTCATTTCCTTCCGTTGTTTATTTTCCGCTGACTTCTGTGTGTGTGTGTGTGTGTTTTTGTTTCGACATCCTAACTGAGTACCTTCCTTCGACCTCTCTCTCTCTCTCTCTCTCTCTCTCTCTCTCTCTCTCTCTCTCTCTCTCTCTCTCTCTCTCTCTGAATATTTTACTCATTAGTTTCGCTTCCATTTACAACTCCAAACCGTAACATAATTCTCTTCCTCTAACTTCAAACTCTCAAAGTCCACCCTATCGTCTCCATCTCTCCTGTCCACCACACACACCACCACACCACACACTCTTACTTTTGCCTTCTGCTTTCCTCTCCCACCACCATCATCACCCCAACACTCCACTTTCACCACCAGTCACCACCACCACCAGCTCTTCCACTAACACTCATCAACACCACAATTCCTCCTCCTTAACCTCTTTTAATCGCAAAAT
>NC_059291.1:11455662-11458162 GCF_017591435.1 Portunus trituberculatus
TCTCATAGCCTTCCATTCCTTTTCCTTCCTTCCGTCAACTCATTTCTCTTCTCTCTCTCACATCCCCCTCCCTTCTTTCCCCCCCTGTCCAGCCGTCACATCTTCCCCAAACGTCCCCCACTCACCTCTCCCTTCCACAGTCCACCTCTCTCTCTCTCTCTCGTCTCGGCGTCACAACAGCCACGCGTCCGTCCAATACCAATAATGAGAAAACGACAGAAATTACCTCAACTTTTAACTTTTTCATCTCAACGTCAGAAGCGGCGAATCACCTCCCATTGTTAGGGGGATGTCCGCCTCTCTGTCTGTCTGTCTGTCTGTCTGTTCCGTGTGTCTGTGTGTCTCTATCTCTGTCCGTCTGTCTCTCTGTCTCTTTCTACAATAAACAGTCACGAAAGAGGATGAAAGGAGTATATGGAATTTTTTTTTTTTTTGAAAGAATAAGAAAATACTGAAAGGGAAGAGGATGATAAAGTAAGGAAGAGTAGGAGGAAATGTGGAAGAGGGAAGAAGTGAGAGGTGAAGGTGAAGATGAAGAAGGGAAGGGAAGAGAATGAAGGGTGAGGAAAAAAAAAATGGGAAAATAATGGCTGTGTCGTGCGCTGGACTTTCTGCCTCGTCATTTGTTTTGCCTACTATTCCCTTTCCCTGTAAGAATTAGTGGTAGTAGTAGTAGTAGTAGTAGTAGTAGTAGTAGTAGTAGTAGTAGTAGTAGTAGTAGTAGTAGTAGTAGTAGTAGTAGTAGTAGTAGTAGTAGTAGTAGTAGTAGTAGTAGTAGTAGTAGTAGTAGTAGTAGTAGTAGTGGGAATAGTAGTAGTAGTTATATACTTTCTCATTCTCTTCTTTATGTAACTATTTCTTTTATTATATTTTTTCCTACTTGCATACCTAACGAGAGAGAGAGAGAGAGAGAGAGAGAGAGAGAGAGAGAGAGAGAGAGAGAGGAGCTAGCTAGCCAACAATACACTGATGACTGAATCGTTGGCGGAATCAGCGGCGTGTGTCACTTCTAATTTCCCTCATGTCAGGTCTATCTGCCTCTCCCTCTCCTCCTCCTCCTCCTCCTCCTCTTCTTCCCAGAATTCCTCACTTCGTCTTTACAAAAATTAATTCCATATAATCATGTACAGTATCTCTCTCTCTCTCTCTCTCTCTCTCTAATATTTCCCACGCCTCCCTTGGCCCAGCGGACTAATCAAAACCCGAGGGAAGAAGGGGAGAGAGAGAGAGAGAGAGAGAGAGAGAGAGAGAGAGAGAGAGAGAGAGAGAGAGAGGTACTGTACACCGTCTTCACTGATTAGCATCATCTACAACATTACGCTTGAATTGCTTTTTTTTTTTTTTTAATCAAGACCTATTTATTTTCTTACAAATTAATAGTTTCCGTTCTAAATCTTCTCTCTCTCTCTCTCTCTCTCTCTCTCTCTCTCTCTCTCTCTCTTTAAGTAGATTCACAGCTGACCGTACAAGAAGCGGGACGAAAGGAGCCAGCCGGAGTAGTGTAGTACAGAATGGCTCTTCTCAACCCTGGGACTCGCTGGCTGCCTGACGCTGGTGGCGCTGCGAGGCCTCACTTCCCCACACACACACTCACTCACTCTGTTTACCTCCCCTAGGCGTCTTGTGTCCTCCTGTGCTTGTTCTGGTGATTTGTTTTGTGTGTTCTGTTAATTCTCTCTCTCTCTCTCTCTCTCTCTCTCTCTCTCTCTCAATAGACCAAACGTAGCTATTATAACTTTATACTCTCCTTTTATGTAGAAACCGCTATAACTAAGAATAAAATAACTCTCTCTCTCTCTCTCTCTCTTCGACTTTACAATTCTTTCGCACCCCACACTGACTGACTGACCGCTATTGCCTCCATCCCTTCCCTTCCCTTCTCTCCCTCTCTCCATCTCGTATCTCTCTCTCTCTCTCTCTCTCTCTCTCTCTCTCTCTCTCTCTCTCTCTCTCTCTCTCTGTTTCCCTCTCCCTCTCCCTCCACGTGACCAATGTTTACAAGCGCGTGGGTGAGCTGGAGGTAAATTGGCTTAATCTCGTTGATGCCTCAAGTTCGATCCGTTTCAGAGTCACGTCCCCGAGAGAGAGAGAGAGAGAGAGAGAGAGAGAGAGAGTGGTGGTAATGATGATGGTGGTAATGGTAATGATCGTGGTTTCGTGAAGGAGGAGGAGGAGGAGGAGGAGGAGGAGGAGGAGGAGGAGTCAGTCATGCGAGTATCTCATTCCTAATACCACTCTGATAATTAGGTGGACCTCATTCATGTTGATTCTGTGATCTCTCTCTCTCTCTCTCTCTCTCTCTCTCTCTCTCTCTCTCTCTCTCTCTCTCTACCTTGCCTTTCCTCCTCGCTTGGTCCTTTTATTCACATTAAATCACTTTCAATGCAATGTTGTCAGTCTCTCTCTCTCTCTCTCTCTCTCTCTCTCTCTCTCTCTCTCTCTCTCTCTCTCACGGTGATTGGGAACGTCAAGAGCACATTCAAATCCTCCTTCCCGGCTA
>NC_059291.1:11463162-11475662 GCF_017591435.1 Portunus trituberculatus
AGAAACCGTGAAATACATATGTAAATTGTGCAATATATATGACAATACAACACACACACACACACACACACACACACACACACACACACACACACACACACACACACACACACAGCCGGAAACAACATGTGTACACAGGTTTGGGACGCTATTATGCAAATTTCACGACAACAGTATTTTTGCATAATCTCGCAATTCACGCGCACACGGCCGCTTGAATCTGTCGGACACACGCACACGCACACACACACACACACACACACACACACACACACACACACACACACACACCTTATCTGTCAAATGTTGGGTATGAAGGTGCTAATTTCTAGCAGTAATTGGAGGAGGAGGAGGAGGAGGAGGAGGAGGAGGAGGAGGAGGAGGAGGAGGAGGAGGAGGAGGAGGAGGAGGAGGAGGAGGAGGAGGAGGAGTAAAGGAAAAAAAGTCTTGAATGAACAATGCGAGAAAAAGAAGAAAAGGAGGAGGAGGAGGAGGAGGAGGAGGAGGAGGAGGAGGAGGAGGAGGAGGAGGAGGAGGAGGAGGAGGAGGAGGAGGAGGAAGAAGAGGAGGAGGAGGAATACTGAGGCACAACAAATACCAGAAGACTTTTATATCTAAAGAGAAAGTATAATGCGCAGGTACAATTTCTAAGAGAGGAGAAGGAGGAGGAGGAGGAGGAGGAGGAGGAGGAGGAGGAGGAGGAGGAGGAGGAGGAGGAGGAGGAGGAGGAGGAGGTTTTTTAGTATCTTTCTCCCTCCAAGTAAGGAAGAAAAACTAGAACAGTCATCGAATGTAATTTCCGACCCTGGGATGTGCTTAGAGAGAGAGAGAGAGAGAGAGAGAGAGAGAGAGAGAGAGAGAGAGAGAGAGAGAGAGAGAGAGATACATTACGAAGTGAAATAAACCATTGAGGATACGAAAGACACGTTAAATTTTCTTTACCGAGAATTCTTAACGCTTGCTGATTCACTTCTAAACCTCTCTCTCTCTCTCTCTCTCTCTCTCTCTCTCTCTCTCTCTCTATCCTGCTTCTCATCTCCTTAACTCACTGCATTTCCTTCTTTCCTTCCTCCTTTCGTGTAATTCATCTCTTTTGAGTCTTCCTTTCCTCCTTCTCCTCCTTCTCTTTCTCCTTACTCCTCCTTCATTGCAATTCTCTTTGATCCATTTCATTTCACCTTCTCACGATCAAATTTCTCTTCTTCTGTTTGCGTCTTCCAATTCTTTCATTTTCCTGCATTTCGTCCTTCTGGAGTCTTGTTTTCTGTATTTTTTGTCTTTCTTTTTTCATTTCTCTCTTCTCCTTCCTTGCAATTAATTTCTTGCATTTAATATCACGTTCTTGTCAACAAATTTGTCTCAGTTTTACAATTTCTTGCGATTCAATTTCCATATTCTTGTTTTGTGTTTTGTGTTTTTTTTTTCTTTTTCTTTTTCTCTTCCTGGTATTCCTCTTCTTCTTCTTCTTCTTCTTCTTCTTCTTCTTCCTCCTCCTCCTTTTCTTGTTTTTTCTCTTCCTTTTCCTTCTTTTCTTTTCGTCTTTCTACTTTTCTTATTTTTCTTTTTCTTTTTTCTTTTCCTTCCTTTCTTTTCTTCTTCTTCCTCTTTTCTTATTTTCTTCTTCCTCCTCCTATTCCTTCTCGTCTTTTTCTTTCCTCTTTTCTTCTTTCCCTTCTTTTTTCTTTTCCTCCTCCTCTTCCTTCTCTTCTTTTCCTTCTTTCCTCCTTTTCCTCTTCTTTCTCTCCTTTTTCTTCTTCTTCCTCCTCCTATTCCTTCTTTTCTTTTACTTTTTCCTCCTTTCCTTCTTCTTTCTCTTCTTCCTCCTATTCCTTCTCTTCTTCCTCTTCCTCCTTCATTTTCCTTCTTCCTCTTGCTTCTCCTTCTTGTCCTCATTTTACTAAACTCAGTCCTGTCAGATTCCACCTCCTCCTCCTCCTCCTCCTCCTCCTCCTCCTCCTCCTCCTCGCAGACAAAGACTCCTCAAAGATCTAATAACTAGAGTGAACCGCCGCCATTGGGAAATCTCGTGGCTGGGCGCGCACATCGATCCTGCCTCTGATTAAAACACACACACACACACACACACACACACACACACACACACACACACTAGTAAACAAACAGACAAACACATACCCCTTATCGAGAGAGAGAGAGAGAGAGAGAGAGAGAGAGAGAGAGAGAGAGAGAGAGAGAGAGAGAGAGAGAGAGAGAGAGAGAGAGAGAGAGAGAGAGAGAGAGAGAGAGAGAGAGATTACCTGTACAAAATTTACGTGAACATGGCCGGTTAATTTCGCAAAACCAGATAAATAAAATACCCCATAATGGATACGAACTAGCAGAGAGAGAGAGAGAGAGAGAGAGAGAGAGAGAGAGAGAGAGAGAGAGAGAGAGAGAGAGAGAGAGAGAGCATATCGCGCTCGCTTCTATTCAGTCCGAACATCCATTAGATAAATCAAATGTGACAATATTGTTCGCGTACTTATGCTGATTGAAGGACAGAATACAGCGGGAGGGGGAGATAAAGGGGGAGGAGATTGGTGAAGAGGGGAGGGGAAGAGTGGAAGAAGGGGAAGAGGGGGAAGAGGGAAAAGAGAGTAGATGGGGAAAAGGGGAGATGGGTGAGGTAAGAGGGATGAGGAATTGAGTGGAATGAGGAGGAGGTGGAGGAGGAGGAGGAGGAGGAGGAGGAGGAGGAGGAGGAGGAGGAGGAGGAGGAGGAGGAGAATAATAATTGAAACTAGTAAGGTTATGCAAGCAACTCGTGTATGTAGAGAGAGAGAGAGAGAGAGAGAGAGAGAGAGAGAGAGAGAGAGAGAGAGAGAGAGAGAGAGAGAGAGAGAGAGAGAGAGAGAGAGAGAGAGAGAGAGAGAGAGAGAGCCTTCCTTTTATCCTCCACCGCGACTCTTGCATAGCCTCAACTGAACAAGGAGGAGGAGGAGGAGGAGGAGGAGGAGGAGGAGGAGGAGGAGGAGGCTGAGAAGAGGAAAAGGGGGAGGATTCAACTTTGTTCAAAAGATACTGAACACAACCTCTCTTTTCCTTTCTTTCACGACCCACCCCAGTGCCTAGAAGGAGGAGAAGGAGGAAGAGAGAGGAGGAGGAGGAGGAGGAGGAGGAGGAGGAGGAGGAGGAGGAGGAGGAGGAAGGAGGAGGAGAAACAGGTAGATTAAAGCTCACCTCACGAAGCCTTTTTTATTCTCGTGCCAGGGCGGATGAGAGCGGCGAGAACAAAGCCCAAAACATTCCTCAAAGGCGAGAACTCTTGAGGTCCCCAAGCAGGTGCTCCTCCACACACCGCGCGGCGACTCACCACCCTCCGCCTGCAGCCGCCGCCACTGCCTCCTCACTCCTCATTCCTCACTCATCCTCCTTCTCGTTCCTAGCTCAGCCGCCCGACTCACCCTTGACGACTTGACTCAAACTTTTATTTTTTTTTTCCCAAGATTTTGTGGTACTTTTCCTTAAATATGTATCAGCTGGAAGTAAATTATGTATTTGTGAAAGTAGCGGCAAAGTATCTGTGGAGGAAATTTTTACGCATCTCAAAATTGTCGGTATATTTAGTGAGCGGGGTTTGGGGGGGGGGGCGTGTTAGCATTGGTGTTAGCGGTGTTGGTGGTGTCTTCTTCTTCTTCTTCTTCCTTCAAAACCGCTCTCGCCTCATCTCGTCTCGCCTCACCTCGCCTCCCTCGGTGATAAAATAAAATACAGCCAAGTCAGGTATTTTCTTCGTACACTTTGAAAAATATTATGCCGTGAAAACTTTAAGAGCGTCTCCAGAAAGATCAACAGATCGATCGCCGCCCTCGAGTGACACTATTCCCGCGCAGACCGAGTGAGCTGAGAACCGAAAACAGCCGAGCCTCCCCCGCGACGCACCTGTTACCTGACGCCGCGAGGAGGTGACGTGTGGCAGGTGGCGGCAGGTGGCGGTGGTGGGTGGCGGGTGGCGCAAGAAAACACTCCACTTTTTAGCCACATCGTATACTTTTCATTTAGCTCTCGCACCTGTCCGTAGGGGAAGGGCTGGAGGGAAGAGATGGGGGGGAAGAGGGGAGGGGAGGAGAGCTGGACGTGTCTTCCCTATACTTTTCTTTCATATACGGAGGCGGGAGAAGGGCGAGGCGTAAAGAACACGGTAGGAAAAAAAGGAAGAGGAAAAGATACAACTTGAGAGTGAGTTTTCGTTTATGGAGGTGTTGTGATTCCTTCCTTTGATGTCTGTGCTTCGAAGGATTGACTGCAGGGGAGGCGATGTTGGAGGAGGAGGAGGAGGAGGAGGAGGAGGAGGAGGAGGAGGAGGAGGAGGAGGAGGAGGAGGAGGAGGAGGAGGAGGAGGAGGAATTAAGGAAAGTTGGAGGAGAACTGCAAGATAATTTGAAGGAAGTTTGATGGAGTGAAGGAAGATGGAACAGGACTACAGCACAGAGGAATATTACTAAACATATCCACTTTTTAGTCACATCTCCACTTGCTAGCTTCACAAAACCCTCCATATCTTTCTCCCTTGGCTTTCCTCTTCCTCTCATCTCACTTCTACCCTTCCTGCGAGAGCCAAATTTTCTGTTCCCTGTCTCATAACACGCGGGAGGGACATTGGAGGGGTCTGGTGGAGGGGAGATGAAGGGAAGTTGCAGAGGAAGCGATTCGTGGATGGATAAAGCTTACGGATATCACAAGAATGAAAACACAACCGACTTCCGCTCCTTGCTTTCCTTTGATAATACCGCAGAGAGAGAGAGAGAGAGAGAGAGAGAGAGAGAGAGAGAGAGAGAGAGAGAGAGAGAGAGGTGGCAGTGAATACATATATAGAAGGGAACAGAGAACAAAAGGTCATGATAACTGCTGGACAATAATGAACGAATTAAACATTATACTTAATTAACGAAGCGCATTCCACTCCCTTTAAATAAATCATGCAGTGGAAAATAATGACCAGCTCTCTCTCTCTCTCTCTCTCTCTCTCTCTCTCTCTCTCTCTCTCTCTCACACACACACACACACAGGGTACGATGGACGCGGAATGACAGATACAAAGAAGCGATAAAAGAGTGACGGAAACACATTGCTTTATTTATGGCCCCTATCAGAGAGAGAGAGAGAGAGAGAGAGAGAGAGAGAGAGAGAGAGAGAGAGAGAGAGAGAGAGAGAGAGAGAGAGAGAGAGAGAGAGAGAGAGAGATTTGATGTACTGCTTTTTCTCCATGCAAACAAATAATGGCTCTACAAATACAACAATAAAAAAAGAAACTAATCATAAAAACATAAAAAAAACGAGAAATCCTCAATAAAACACATCAACGTATAAATTCCCACCTATAATTCACTTCTAGAAATATTCCCTAATGTATCTGCTAGAGAGAGGGAGAGAGAGAGAGAGAAAAAAAAATAGGACTTCAGACACGCATCGCCATCTCATCTTGTAATTCTCGACGTGGAGGCAGCGAGTGGCAAGGTTGGTGGTACAAGGGCAATAAAGTGACACAAGAGCAAGTAGAGAGAGAGAGACATCTGGTGAGTGTATATTGAAACATCTTATTAGCGCTATTTACCCAGCAGGCGGCGTCTCTCCTACTCCCTCCCTCTCTTTCTCTCTCACTCTTAAGGGAAATATAATGACTTTTGCAAACCCGTGCTATACTTAACGAGCAAGGTATGAAGTTTGCCGACGCTTCTTCCTCTTCTTTTTCCTCCTTTCCGGAGTTTGTAATCTGGCGGTGTGTTTTAATGAGGAAAGGTTACAGATATATACACTACAATTAGCAAAAACGAGGAGGAGGAGGGGGAGGAATGGAGGAGAGGAGAGGAGAGGAGAGGAGAGGAGAGGAGAGGAGAGGAGAGAAGGTGGATGTCATGATATAAAATAATGACTGCCGTAAATAAAATCAACTACTACTACTACTACTACTACTACTACTACTACTACTACTACTACTACTACTACTACCACCACCACCACAACCACCACCACCCACCACCACCACCACCACTACTACTACTACTACTACTACTACTTACTACTACTACCACCACAACCACAACCACTACCACAACCACTACTACTACCACTACTACTACTACTACTACTACTAACTACCCCAACCACTCATTTCATGCTCCCCTAAAATGGTCCAGCATCGGACAAATTTTTACCCGCCTCGTCTGTTTCTCCCCGCCATCGTCACTATGAGCATTACTTTTATCTCCCCGCGGCCAGCCACACGCCTCCCTCCCACGCCACGCCAGGAATCCGATAAGTGCCTCGCCTCAAATCGCTCATGAGGGAAGATTCACCACACGTAATTCGCCAAAAAAAAAAAAAAAAAAAAAAAAAGGAAGAAAATAAAAGGAGGGAAAAAAGACCAATTGTGGTTGATGTGTTTGTGAAAAGACGCTGGATTCAAGACGGGACCAGATGGGTGTTGGTGGCTCGTGGTTATTGTAAGGGGGGGTGGTTGTAGGGGTGGTTGTTGGGGGTGTTGTAAGGTGTGGATGTTGAAGGGGTATTGTAGGGGGTGTGGTTGTTGTCAAAGTTGTTATACGATTGTTGCAGGGGTGTTGCTGGGGTGTTGTAGGGGTTGTTATTGTTGTAGGGGTTGTTGTGGTTGTTGTAGAGGTTATTGTAGGGGTTGCTATTGTTGGGCTTATAGGTGGATCGTTGTTGTAGAGGTTGTTGTAGGGGTTGTAATAGTGTTGTGGGGGGTGTTGTATGGGTTGTTGTAGGGGTTGTTATAGAGGTGTTGTAGGGGTTGGTGTAGGGGTGGTGTAGGGGTTGTTGTAGAGTTTTTTTTGTAGGGGGATGTTATTGTAAGTAGTAGTTGTTGTTGTAGTTGAGTAGAATCGTGGGTGTTCATAAAGGTTTGTTGTTCCTCATTAGTCTTTCACATTAAGTTGTGTCTTCGGCTTCTTTTAAAATCACCTCTCTCTCTCTCTCTCTCTCTCTCTCTCTCTCTCTCTCTCTCTCTCTCTCTCTCTCTCTCTCTCTCTCTCCTATGCAGTTCTTCCATTTCTTCTTTATTTGCCTCCATCTTCATTCCTTCGCTTTCATATTTACTTTCAATTCCTCTACTGCTTCTTCCTTCTTTTAATAGCCACCAAACTTGCTCATTTTTGTTTTATACTTTTCCCAGCGTTATTTTGTCTCTAAGTAAAGTACGTACACTGACTATCAGGTCAAAAAAATAGTCATAGTGGTCATCATATCATAAAAAGCTCCCTCTTTATCAACAATTCACTGAAAACAGGGTGATAATAATAATAAATCTATCTAGCCTCTAAGTAAAGTACACTGACGATAAAGTAAAAAAAATATATATAGTCATACTCGTTGTCATACTAAATACAACTAAAGAAAGAAAAATCACTGCTGATAACACTAACAGTCACTTACCGAAGCCAATTAATTAATCCCTTCATGACGCCTTTCCATATTCATTCTGGTGACTATTTGGTGATTTTATACAGCTTCAGATACTCATGTTGGGGGATAAAATAGTGAAGACTGTGGCTATTGATCTTCTGAACTCCATAGACCCTTCCTAATGTCAATAAAATAGTCTTATAGTAAACAAAAACACAAGGTAAAAATGAGTCCCAGTATAGACGAGGCTAATGTTACTTACTTTTTGTTCTCTTGGGGAATTAAAATAGTGAGGACTGTGGCTATTAATCCTCTGACCTCCATAGACCCTTCCTAACGTCAATAAAAAGGTCTTGTCGTACACAAAACACAAGGTAAAAAATGCGTCCCAGTATTGAAAGAGCTAATGTTACTTACTGTTACAATACATAAAGTAGACGAACCATCAGATAACAAATAGAATAAAAATAAAAACATTGGCGTCACTAATTCATCACAAAATCTTTCCTCTTTACGATTCAAATCCTTCAGTGAAAAGGTGAAGCGGTGACAGCAATGAATTTATCTACCGAAGCCAATTAATTAATGAATGGACTGTTGTTTCATTGTTTATTATTAGTCTGTTCACACCTGACTTGCTCCATTCACGGTGGCGGGCCGGGGAGAGGCTGGGAGAGGTAGAGAGGGAGGGAAGGGGAGTGTCCTGCTGCCCTGGAGAGGAGACGGGAGGTGGAGAGAGAGAGAGAGAGAGAGAGAGAGAGAGAGAGAGAGAGAGAGAGAGAGAGAGAGAGAGAGAGAGAGAGAGAGAGAGAGAGAGAGAGAGAGAGAGAGAGAGAGAGAGAGAGAGAGAGAGAGAGAGAGAGAGAGAGAGAGGCACGCTTGATTACACGAGGTGACACAATTCACCGTCCACACACTGAACAATTCTCTTTACTCTCACTCTCCTCTCACTCTTAATTCTTACTCTCCCCTCTTTCCACCTGTAGCTCCCCTCACTGTCACTCTCTCTCCTTCCCCTCACTCCCATTTCTCTCCCCTCAAATCACACTCCCTGTCACCTCCCCTCTCCTTCTCCCTCACTTCCTTACTTTGGCACTCGTCTAATACCCTTTACTTCCTCCCCTATCAGTGCCACCTCTCCCCTCACCTCCCCCCTCTCCTCTCCCTCCCCTCACTTCCCCGATGCTCATTTGTCTCACCTGGAATGAAACACCTCGCCGGATGAGTGACGCTATTCATCAGTTTTGCTCTTATGACGCGAATAAATAATGCTTTTTTTTTTTTGTCATTTTCGCGTGTGAGTTTTTTTCTTTTTTCATTCTCTTTTCATCGTGCGTGTGAATTCCAGAGCTCAGAGAAGAAATTGGTCGTTAGAATATTGAATGCAGAATTATTGGTGATGTAAACTGCGCTGGAGGAAATGATTGGGATGATAAAGAGAGAGAGAGAGAGAGAGAGAGAGAGAGAGAGAGAGAGAGAGAGAGAGAGAGAGAGAGAGAGAGAGAGAGAGAGAGAGAGAGAGAGAGAGAGAGAGAGAGAGAGAGAGAGATGGTAAACTGTAGAGAATGTGTGTGTGTGTGTGTGTGTGTGTGTGTGTGTGTGTGTGTGTGTGTGTGAAATTTTAGTTTTAGAGAAGGAAGATTGTTAAAACACACACACACACACACACACACACACACACACACACACACACACACACACACACACACAGAAAATTGTTTATATATTAAAACACACTGGAAGGAAATGAAAGAGAAAACAAAAATACAAATTAAATACAAAGAAATGATAAATGTGTTTTACGAAGTGTCTTTATTGCTGTGACATCACTATGCATCACACACACACACACACACACACACACACACACACACACACACACACACACACACACACACACACACACACACACGAGTTAATTAAGGAGCATAAAGGAGGCTCAGAAAGTCATTATTCTATTATATACTACTTTAATAACATGCATTTCCTTTAACACTCGTATATGGACCACATTTGACCAGTACTCCCAATCCTTCATCCTTTCTCTGGTAAACTCTGGAACTCCCTGCCTGCTTCTGTATTCCCACCTATACCTATGACCTGATTTCATTAAAAGGGAGGTTTGAAGACATTTATCCCATTATTTCGGCTAATTCTCTCAGACCTGCTCGGGAACATGCATCTCAGTGGGTCTTTTTTTATATTGCTTTTGTCGCCCCTTTGCCAGTTTTCTCTTCTTACATAATAAAAAGTGCATATATTTTGTTCGCGTAAGTTTTCACTGACACACGCTAGGAGTTCATTTTTGTATATTATGTAGTTATATACGCATTTCCTTTGCCACTCACGCATGAAAGACACTTAACCCCTTCGGCACCTGGACGTATTTTCATCTATAGTTTTAAGTGTGATTAGACGATTGTATTGACATTATGAAGGGTCTATGGAGGTCAGAGGTTTAATGGCCAGAGTCTTCACTATTTCAATCCCCACGTGAGTTTGTGAAGCTGTATAAAATCATAAAAAAATAACCAGAATGAGTACGGAAATGTGTAATGGTACTGAAGGGGTTAAATGCATACCGTATGTAGAGTTCAGTACTGACTTAACATCAAGTACCACTGTGAATATCCTTCCACGCATTAACTTTATAGTGTATTCCAGTAACCAGCATTTCATACAGAGTTCTTAAATGTGTATTAAAGTGTACTTCCTGTTGCCTCTACAATTCTCTCTCTCTCTCTCTCTCTCTCTCTCTCTCTCTCTCTCTCTCCTGACCTTTCACTCTCGCCTCCAATCTGACCTCCCCTGACCTCCCTCCTCTTCCCATTCTTACTCTACTCTCTCCTCCCTTAAAAGGAATCTCCGGCCTCCTGCATTTTTTAAAGTAAGATTAAGGAGACAGCAAGGAGGAGGAGAAGGAGGAGGAGGAGGAGGAGGAGGAGGAGGAGGAGGAGGAGGAGGAGGAGGAGGAGGAGGAGGAGGAGGAAAAGGAGGAGGAGGAGGAGGAAGGAAGGAAAATGAAGAAGAAAGAGAAGAGTAAAGGGAGAAGAAATACTTGTAAGGAAAGGAAAAGATAAAATCTCTCTCTCTCTCTCTCTCTCTCTCTCTCTCTCTCTCTCTCTGCAGGACACGTATGCCTATTTGTGCCTCCATATAATGCCCTCCTCCACCTTCCGTGAGAGGGATTCTGGGAGTTTATTAGGCATGAGAACACCCAGTCGTCCTCCTCCTCCTCCTCCTCCTTCCTCTTGTTCCTCTCAAATCCTCTTCTTTCCTCCAAGTCCTCTCTCCTTCATAACGTTTTCCTCTCCCTTCATGGTTTTTTTTTTCATTTTTCCTTCCGAAGTTGATTTTTTTTCCCTCTTTTTTTTTTCGTCTTCGTCGTTCTCCTCCTCCTTCTCACTTCCCGTCTCTCGTTTTTTTTTCCCTTTTTACTGCTTCACCATTTTCTTTTCCTCCACACTCCTTCCTCTGACCATCATTTCTTTTTTATCCTGTCTCCCTCTCTCTCCTCTCTCCTATCCTCCCTTCCCTTCCCTGCCTTCTTCCTTCCTCCTCCTCCTCCTCCTCCTCCTCCTTCTCCATCTCCTGGCTCACTCTTTTTCCTTCGGCCATTTCTCCTTAAGTCTTTTCTCCCTGACTTCCTTCCTCTCTCCTCTCCTCCCCCTCTCTCTCTCTCTCTCTCATGACTCCTCCCTACACACAAAAATAGAATAAATAAATAAATAAATAAATAAATAAATAAGTAAATATATATGTAAATAAAAAGTAAATAAAGGATCGTAAATAGAAGTTGTTGTTTTTACTTTTTTCACAAAGTTTTGATTTATTTTATTTTCATTTAACATTAATCGTAACCTTTTTTTTTTTTTTATTTATACCATGAGGGCTTTTCACGGGAATTTCTGGGCTAAAGGGGGTACTTTTTTGGGTACCCCGTTGCCCTGAGTGAGGAAGCCCAACCTACACTCGGACCGTGGACAGGATTCGAACCCGTGCGCTTGGAGACCCCTCGGACCCCAAAGCACGCATGGTTCCATTGTACCACGGATCTTTGGATTAAGCTGGAGTGTTTTGGTTAGTGTGGATTGTTACGTACGTGCTGTGTGTGTGTGTGTGTGTGTGTGTGTGTGTGTGTGTGTGTGTGTGTGTGTGTGTGTGTGTGTGTGATAATCGTTATGGCGTGGTAAGAAAAATTTTAAGCGGATCATAAACGCGAATATTGGCGAGAAAGAAGAAGAAGACCAAAAGAAGAAGAAGAAGAAGAAGAAGAAGAAGAAGAAGAAGAAGAAGAAGAAGAAGAAGAAGAAAAGAAGAAGAAGGGAAAAGAAAAAGAAAAAGAAAAAAAAAGAACATGAACAAAATCAAGAACATGAAGAGAAAGGGGTAATATATAACACGATAACGAAGGAAAGGTATAAGAAGAGGAAATAGAAAAAAATACAAATGATAAAACAAAAGGAAACAAATGAAAAATACACACAAACACAAAGGAAAAAAAGTAAGAATAATAATAATAAGATAGATGAAGATAAAATGAAGAAAATAGTTGACAAAGTGAGAAAAAGAAGGAAGGAAGGAAGGAAGGAAGGAAGAATGAAGGAAAGAAGAAGGAAGGAAGGTAAAGAAGTAGGACAACAGAAAATAAACCAGAGAAAATAAGGTGAGAAGAAGGAAGGGAGGAAAAAGGACAACATTAAGGAACGAAGGTAAAAGGAAATAGATAAAAATAGGGAAGGAAGGAAAAGAATAAGAAGAAACTAGGATAAAAGAGAAAAAAATGGAAAAAAGAAAAGAAACAGGGTAAGAGAAGCAGAATGTGAAAAAAAATACGGTAAAACGAAGGAACGAAAAAAGAATAATACAAGAAACAAGGATAAAAAGAAAGAAATGATAAGAAAAATAAAATAAATAGGAAAAGAGAAGCAGAATATATAAAAAAAAGGGAAGGAACGAAAAAATGAATAATAATAATAAGAAACAAGGATAAAAAGGAAAGAAATGATAAGAAAAATAAAAGAAATAGGGTAGAAGGAGCAGAATGTGAGCCCATCTTCTCTCCTTTCTGCCTGACACACCGAGGACCGTCCCGGGAGGAAGATTAGCACGCCCACGAGAACACGACCCCTCTCAGC
>NC_059291.1:11480662-11503162 GCF_017591435.1 Portunus trituberculatus
GAAGGAATAAAGCATGACAAGAGATAAGACGTGATAAAAAATGAGATGGAAGAAAAAAAAAAGAAGGAAAAGGGGAAGGACGGAAAGGAAAGGAGTAAGGAAAAGAGGGGAAAAAGGGGAAAAACAAGGCATGATGGGTGATGAGATGAAATGAAATGCAGAAGGAAGTGTTGGAAGGATATAACAACTAGTGGATCGTAGAAATAGGATGAAGAAAGATGGGATATGATGGGAAGGGGTGGTGGAGGATGTAATGGAAGAGAAGCAAAGGGTATTATGGGATGGAAATGAAGTGGGATGGGGATAGAAACGTGATCGAATGGAAGGGGGATGGGATGGGGTAGGATGACATAGATTGAGATGAGATGGAAGTGAGAGGGATGGACTGGGATGAGATGGCAAGAAGTGAGATGGGATGAGGTGGAATGAGATGAGATGGGAGAAATGAGGAAAATAGGAGGAGGAGGAGGGAGGAGGAGGAGGAGGAGGAGGAGGAGGAGGAGGAGGAGGAGGAGGAGGAGGAGAAGGTAAAAAAAAAATGTAGACGGAGGAATAGAAGGAAAAGTAAAGTGAGTGGTTAAGATGAGCATTCTCTCTCTCTCTCTCTCTCTCTCTCTCTCTCTCTCTCTCTCTCAAAACAAATGCTAGATATTTCACTTGTAAATAATTTTCTTTCTTCTTTCCTCTTATTTTACTTCCATGTCCTCCTCACCCTCCTCCTCCTCCTCCTCCTCCTCCTCCTCCTCCTCCTCCGCACTTCCTCTTGTGGGCATCTTTTCCTTCACATCCAAGAGGAAATCACCAATTACCTCCATAAGGCCTGAGTTGGTAATAAACCCCTCCCTCCTTCCCTCCTTCCTTCCATTACCTCCCTCCCCCTTTCTCTCCATTCCCCCTTCCCTTCCTACCCTCCGCAGACGAAGACTAAAGGGTCATCCGAGAGAGAGAGAGAGAGGAGAGAGGAAAGGCAGGGTAAGGGAGGTGTGGAGGGAAGGAAGGAAGGGAGGGAAGGGAGGGAAGAGAGGGAAGAGGTCACACAGAGGTCAGGCAGAGTGTGACCCAATGAAGTCTTGAGGTATATGAGCGTGTACTGTAGACGCGCACGCACACACATACACACTCACACGCACACACATACACACACACACACACACACACACACATTGGTAAAGTAGAAAAGAAATGTTAATAGAGATAGTTGGATATTATTGCTGTGATGAATAAGAAAAAAAAAAGCAAAAAAAAAAAAAACAATGCAGGATGTAAAGTAAATGTACAGATATATAAAAAAAAAAGTCACTAAGATATATAGGAAAAAAAAAAAACATCAGTCTTTAATCACAGAACAATCATTATTATTAGAAAAAAAGGACAAAATACACAAAAACCAGAGAGAGAGAGAGAGAGAGAGAGAGAGAGAGAGAGAGAGAGAGAGAGAGAGAGAGAGAGAGAGAGAAAGCAATTACCCAGACAATATACATAAATTACAATAAAAAAACAAGGAAAAAAAAAAAAAAACGAATCACGAAAAAAAAAAAAAAATAAAAAAAAACATGAAAAAAACTCGTGTCTCATCACCGGGCGAGTTAATAATGACCTCTCTCTCTCTCTCTCTCTCTCTCTCTCTCTCTCTCACAATAATAAAGTCATTAGTCACCTAGTTTTCCCTGTGCCCACATTTCCCACCATTTTCACATCCCATTCCTCCTCCGTCATCACCTCTCCCATCCCCTTCCTCCCACCTCTCCCCTACCCCCCTCCCATACCTTCCCTCTCCCTTCCCTTCCATCTCCCATACAGCAGCTCCTTATTTATTGTCGTGGGGAACAAAGGTCTTCCGTCCCATTCAAACTATGGGAAGCAATGAGAGAGAGAGAGAGAGAGAGAGAGAGAGAGAGAGAGAGAGAGAGAGAGAGAGAGAGAGAGAGAGAGAGAGAGAGAGAGAGAGAGAGAGAGAGAGAGAGAGTTTGCTTCATATTGTAACTCCTTTCTAAAATTTTATGTTATTTTATTTCCTATGATCGATTTTAATAGTAGAACATACATACATACATACATACATACATACAGACAGACGGACAGACATACATAGATAAGGAGATAGACAGACAAACAGATAGACAGAATGACAGACATAAAGAAAAACAAAGACAAACAAAAAACAGACAAACAGACAGACAGACAGACACACACACACACACACACACACACACACACACACACACACACACACACACACACACACACACACACACACACAAAACGAGAGACATAATGATTCTAATCTAGAACACCATTTAAACTTTCTCTCTCTCTCCCTCTCTCTCTCTCTCTCTCTCTCTCTCTCTCTCTCTCTCTCTCTACCAGCGTTAATGAACATCACTCCCTTCACTGATACTCTTTCTCCTCCTCCTCCTCCCCTTACTCTCATCCAACATCCCCCTTCCCTTCCTCCCCCTCCTTCCCTAACTCTCCCGCGTGATCCCTGGCCTGCCACATGTGAACTACCTGCGTGCTAATTAAGAATGTAAACCTGAGCCGACGCACTGACGAAGCCTCTCGGTAAACTCCATAGAGAGATAGAAATGTAAATGGAAGGAGAGGGAAGGCTAATAGATCACTGTCTGTGGGTGGATGAGTGGGTGGATGAGTGGATGGATTAGTGAATGGATGGGAAGACAGACTAATGCACTGATTGATACATAGATAGGGTTTAAACACTGGCTGATTGATAGATAAAGAGGTGAAAGTTTAGGGCGATAGACACAAGAAAATACAAATAAAGATCGATATATTGAGAGATAAACAGAAAGGCAGACAAACATGCACGATAAATAATATGCACGTGAGTAGATTGAATACACAGTAGGGGGGACGAATAGACAGACAGACAGACAGACAGGCAGGCAGGTATCTCATTCAGTACATGCATAATTCACACAGGCGACTAAATGAAATGGGCGGACATGCGAGATTCTAAACACAGATAACCTTACGTGCTACATTAGATATGCATGATGATGTACACACACACACACACACACACACACACACACACACACACACACACACACACACACACACACGACGCTAACGAGGTTTATGTGTATATACCCGTCTAACTTCGGGGTAGACATAAGTACACATGGTCACCTAAACACACACACACACACACACACACACACACACACACACACACACACACACACACACACACACACACACACACACACACACACACAGGTAACCCTTTGACCACATGACTCAGGAGTTCCCTTCCCCCTGATTGGTTGACGGGGGCTAAAACTAACACTGCAACTGGTCAGCCTTAATACTATACTACTACTACTACTACTACTACTACTACTACTACTACTACTACTACTACTACTGCTACTGCTGCTACTACTACTACTACTACTACTACTACTACTACTATCACCACCAGCACCACCACCACCACCAATACTACTACTACTACTACTACTACTACTACTGCTGCTACCACCAATATCGCCACCATCATAATCATCATCATCATCTTCATAATCACAATTGCATCATCTTCACCATCACCACCACCACCACCACCACCACCACCACCACCACCACCACCACCACCGCCACCACCACTAATAACATCATCTTAAAGTAGCAAGAATAACAACAACAAGAAACGTACTCGCCACCACACACACACACACACACACACACACACACACACACACACACACACACACACACACACACACACACACCACTAATAACATCATCACTGGCAACACCACCACCACCAACAACAACAAAAACAATCACCACAACCACTAGAGAAAAAAAAAAACACTACCACTACCACCACCACCACCACCACCAGTAACAACAACACTCCCTCTCACCACCACCACCACCACCACCACCACCACCACCACTACGAGAACAGCTCCCAGTAACAACAAAATCCGTGGAGACATTAGACCCCATTAACTGCCTTCCCCTTAGTAATACCATTAGGTGCAAAATTAGAGGTTAACTGAGGCTCCTCCTTAGTTAAGCTAGTTTACGAAGGACGGGGGAGGACTAGGAGGAGGAGGAAGACCAGGAGAAGGAGGAGGAGGGAGCAGCAACAGCAGGTCCAGACTTCAGAGTATGGTAATGAGACAGAGGAACACACCATAACAGACAACACCATCACAACACCATCACAACACCCTCATTTTCCTGCACGACTGTGTGTTTAATGAGACGGGGTGTTGTCAGGGGCGTGTGTGCCTCCGGGGTGCGGCTGGGGGGTGACGGGAGATGATGATGGGGGTGATGGGGCTGAAGGGCGAAGGGAGGCACTGAGCGGGAAGAGAAATGAAGGGCGGAGGCGAAGTCGGTCTCGTGAGATTAAGAAAAATAGGGAGACTGTGAGAAGAGAGGAATAAAAAGAAAGAAAATGTTGAAAAGCTGACGACTACGTGAATAAAAATGGATGATCTAGTGAATGAATGAATGAATGACTGGAAGGAAAAATGGAAAATAATTGTGAGGGTGGGAAAGGTGAAGGCAGGAGGCATAAGTAATGGAAAAAAAATGGGAGAGAGAGAGAGAGTGAGATGGGAGGAAAAAAAGATAAAAAAAAGTTAGGAAGCTGACAACTAGAACAGAAAATAAATGACCAAATGACCAAATGAATGAAATATGGACGAAGATAAAAAAAAAAAAAGATGAGGAACAAAAACAAGTGAAAAAATGAGAAAAGTAAAGAGAGAAAGAGTAATAAAGATACAACATAGTGAATCAGTAGACGAATGAAGGAATATATAAATGAATGAATGAATGAATGAAGAATAAAAGCAAAACAGCAATTAAGAGTACGAAGAAGGACAGACGGATGTATAACTTTGACAAACTGCGGACGAGAGAATAAAGGGAAGAGGAAACGAAAGAGGACGAGAAAAATATAGAGTATAAAATATTGGAAAGGGGGAGAAATGAAAGAGGAAAAGAGAAACTGCGATGGCGCGGCAAATTTCAGAGAGAGAGAGAGAGAGAGAGAGAGAGAGAGAGAGAGAGAGAGATGAGAAAGAAGAGAAGCACGAAACCACTACTCTCTCTCTCTCTCTCTCTCTCTCTCTCTCTCTCTCTCTCTCTCTCTCTTCGGTAGCAAGGAAAAAGTTGGCACGGTAATGGAATGACGCTCAAGCCCCTCCCCTTCCCCTGCCTCTGCCCCTCCCCTTGACCTATCTTCATTCCCTCACCCTGCCTGCCTGCCTGCCTGCCTGCCTGCCTGCTGACTTGCTGGGGGCTGGGCGGGGCGGGGAGAGGAGAGGCCAGGGAGCAAAGGAGCACAGGGAGGGGAGGAGGGGGGAGATGGAGAGTGTAGTTAGAAATATGAAAAAAAAGAAAAGTAAAAAAATGAAAGTGGATGAGGTGCTGGAGGGAAATAAACGAGATGAGGAAGAATAAGGAAAGTTTTGCCGTGATGAAGGAAGATGAAATGAAATGAACGAAGCGGAGAGAGAGAGAGAGAGAGAGAGAGAGAGAGAGAGAGAGAGAGAGAGAGAGAGAGAGAGAGAGAGAGAGAAAGAGGCCTCGCTTGGCACACATTACCCACCATATAGGGCGGAACAGACCCCATCATCACCTCCATCACTACCTTCCCTTACATCTTCATCACCTGCTGGACTCCCGTTATAGCGACGCCCTCCCTTGGCCGCCCAGTGCCCGCCAGTGTGCCGCGTCGAGCCTCATTCGTCTCAATACTTTATAATGATAACAGTATCGCTGAGTCTCCGGCCTGGCCATTGGTGGGAGCAGATGCCTGGGGACTGATCGCCGCTTTCTCTGACACTCAATAGCCGTATCTTTATTTCTAACTGGTCTCAATGATGGTGTTAGAAGCAGAAAACACTCTTAATCCCTTCAGTACTGGAACGCATTTTTACCTTGAGTTTTGGGTATGATTAAACGATTTCTTTAACATCAGGAATGGTCTATGGAGGTCAGAAGATTAATGGCCACAGTCTCCACCATTTTAATCCTACATGAGTTTCTGAAGTTGTATAAAATCGTCAAATAATAACCAGAATGAATAGGAAAGTGCGTCATGGTACTGGAGGGGTTAATCTTTTCAGTTCGATACGCATTCGAAAAAAAAAAGTAAATAAATAGATAAGGGGATAGAAAGGTGATATTTTGCAATTTCTAGCTAATACAGTGTTTACATGCGGCTACTGAATACAAAAAAAAAATGTCTTAGGAAGAGAAGTAGTTTGACGTGTTCATTCCTGCCAATCAAGGGAAACACTCAATCTTTTCAGTACAGCATGCAACAATTCGCAATATTTTAAATAAAAAAGGTAATATTTTGCAATTTTCAGCCAGTGCAATGTTTGGGTGAGGCCACAAAACACAGTAAAGATGTCATAAAGAGCAGCGAAAGGTTTAAAGTCACGAATGAAATTATCTGTAAGGTCTTGGAATGTGGTGAATTAAACATCATATTCTCTAACGTTCTGGATTTCTGTCTTTACTTCAGAGTCTTGTGAGAGTTGTTGATATTTTTGTTTGGTGTTTTGATGTTGTTAGTGATACTTTGACATGGGTTCTGAATGTCGCATATCTAAGTGTGTTCTCATGATGCCAGTTAATGTTTGGTATAGATTCTCCTTCACTAATGAAAATCCACTTGAAAACTCAACTATTCCTGTGGGTTTTTGAAAATAGTCAACTAAATATGTTACTGAGACTTTTAACCCCTTCAGTACCACGCCACGTTTTCATATTCATTGTTCTCACTATTTGGCTATTTCATACAGCTTCAGAAACTTAGGTGGGGGATTAAAATACTAAAGACTCTGACCATTAATCTTTTGACCTCCAGAGACACTTCCTAATGCAAATAAAACTGTCTAATCATACACAAAAATCATGGTAAAAATGCGTCTCAGTATTGAAGGGGTTAAGAGTGTTCCCATTCTTCATTAATACTAAAAAGAAAAGCAAAATCACTACAAATCATATCTGTAATGTTAACGGGAGATCCTAAGAGCGTCTTCATAACACCAATGATTAATTTGACACATTCTCCACCAATGGGATAAAAATAAATGAGTAAATAAATAAATAAGTAAAAACACATCAAATATTGTCAGCGAGGTTTCGAAGACAAGGACAATTTTTCCTTTTTTCTTTTATTTATACCATGTGGGCTTTTCACGGGAATTTATGGGCTAAAGGGGGTACTTTTTTTTTCGGGTACCTCCTATCTCAAAGCCTACCCGCTAGGAAACCGTTGCCCCGAGTGAGGAAGCCCAACCTACACTCGGACCGTGGACAGGATTCGAACCCGTGCGCTTGGAGACCCCTCGGACCCCAAAGCACGCATGGTTCCACTGTACCACGGCGGCCCCACTATTACGAAAGCAAGAAAAGGAGCGGCGTCTAATCACCACCGTCATTAGGGCCACACAAAGCGTTTCATAAGACGGGCCTGAGACACAAAGAGCGACAAAGAAGCCTTACATAAATAGGCAGGTCTTGTTGAAATGTTCAGATGAAGACTATATTCTTTTGTGTCGCCTCTCCTTCTCCGTGGCCTAGATAGATGTGCGCCGCGCGATGGCCAGGTGGAT
Source organism: Portunus trituberculatus (assembly GCF_017591435.1). Lineage (NCBI taxonomy): Eukaryota > Metazoa > Arthropoda > Malacostraca > Decapoda > Portunidae > Portunus > Portunus trituberculatus. The sequence continues at coordinate 11,488,282 of NC_059291.1, forward strand.
ACAGGTAAATATTAATTAGCCCAGGGTGAGCGACAGGCCAAAGACAGGTTTACTTTCCGTGTGTCTTTGTTGGTTTGTTTATGTGTCACTCTGCCTGTCTATCTGTGTGTGTGTGTCTGTCCGTCAGTGTGTCCGCCTCCTCCTCTCTTTCTCTCTGTCTCTTTCTGTTTATGTGTATGTGTGTGTGTGTGTTCATATACTACGTCACCTCCCGCCCGCACACACGCGCACACACACACATCATATCACTCCAGCAACTTACTCTCAACTTTCCTCACTTCACTGCCTTCCTTCCCTATCTTTTCCCTGCCTGTCGCCTTTTGTCTTCCTCGTACTATCCTCCTCCTCCTCCTCCTCCTCCTCTTCTTCTTCTTCCCCCTTCCTGCCTCCCCCCAATCTCTTTCCTTTACGCCTGTACACGAGGCAAGTTTAATTGGTTAAGGTAAGTTTAGAGAGGGGCGAGAGAGAGAGAGAGAGAGAGAGAGAGAGAGAGAGAGAGAGAGAGAGAGAGAGAGAGAGAGAGAGAGAGAGAGAGAGAGAGAGAGAGAGAGAGAGAATAACATAGAGGAAAAGTTCAGGAAGTAAATACAGAGGACGAACAGATAAGACTGAAAGTAACTGGGGAGGAAATACGTGGAAGCATAAAGCACGGAGGAGGAGGAGGAGGAGGAGGAGGAGGAGGAGGAGGAGGAGGAGGAGGAGGAGGAGGAGGAGGAGGAGGAGGAGGAGAAAATGAAAGCAGGGAGTAATAGAAGTAGGAGGAAGAAGAGAAGCTGGAAGAGCAATAAAAGGAGGCGACGGCTGCGAAGGGGGAGGAGGAGGAGGAAGAAGAATAGGAAGAGGACGAGAGGCAGAAGAAGGAAGAAGAGTAGAAGGATGAAGAGGAGGAAGAGGCGGAGGAAGAGACTATAAACAAGAAGATAAAGGCGGAGGGACAAGATAAACAAGAAGGGAAACATAGGGGCAAGACTGGAGGAGGAGATAAACCAGGAGGAGGAGGAGGAGGAGGAGGAGGAGGAGGAGGAGGAGGAGGAGGAGGAGGAGGAGGAGGAGGAGGAGGCGCCTATATATCGAGCCCAAAGCTACGAGGTGACACGCCCGTAGATCAAAGTCTTGGTCACAATGGCAGTGATTGTTGGGTGTGCAAAACCAGGACTCCCTCTGCCTCTCTCTCCTCCCTCTCCCTCTCCTCTCTCTCTCTCTCTCTCTCTCTCTCATCTCCCCAAAGACATCATGGTTCCCTATTCTCCCTCTCCCCATACCCTCCTTTACCTCGTCTCTCTCTCTCTCTCTCTCTCTCTCTCTTCATGTTCACCCAAAAAGGCTTATTTCTCCTTTCATTTCCTTTCATGTTATCATTTCCTCTTCTTCTTCTTCTTCTTGGTCTTCCTCCTCCTCCTCCTCCTCCTCCTACTCTTCCTCCTTTTGCTCCTTTCTTTTCTTTCTTAGCTCTCATTTTCTTTAATATTTTCTCCTCTCTTTTACTTGGTCTCGTTTCGCTTCGTCTGGTCTAGTGCAGTCTCTCTCTCTCTCTCTCTCTCTCTCTCTCTCTCTCTCTCTCTCTCTCTCTCTCTCCTGTGTTCTCTTTCCCTATTTCTTCCTTTCCCTCACACTGTCATCCATTCGTTTCCCTACACCCTTGCCATTACTCCCAACTCTCTCTCTCTCTCTCTCTCTCTCTCTCTCTCTCTCTCTCTCTCTCTCTCTCTCTCTGCATTTTCTCACTTCCACACCTCTACAGATCACTTTTCTTCCTTTTCCTCCTCCCTCTCCTCCTCCTCCTCCTTCTCCTCCTCCTCCTCCTCCTCCTCGCATACACGGATAAGACCATATATTCAGCACATTTTCCCTCATCCGGTCACTCATTTCCCCTCATCCGCTTCTATCCTCATATTCATTAGCTCCCCCCCCTCTCTCTCTCTCTCTCTCTCTCTCTCTCTGGCACTTTTCCCCTCTTCCCCAAAATTTTCCAGGGTCTAAAAATACTGCCCTCTCTTTCTCTCCCCTCACCCTCTCACACTCACTTCCTTCCCCTCTCCATAGACACACGCCTTGCCTCCTCTTTGCCCTCTCTCCCCTTCTTCCACTCATCCTACCTTGCCCTCTGAGGAAAATTGCAGGGATGGCTAATTGCACACACACACACACACACACACACACACACACACACACACACACACACACACACACACACACACACACACACACACACCGTTACATTCACTTGAGTGCGTTTGTATATACGTGCATACACACAAACATACATAACAAAGAAAGCGCCTATCCTAGAGAGAGAGAGAGAGAGAGAGAGAGAGAGAGAGAGAGAGAGAGAGAGAGAGAGAGAGAGAGAGAGAGAGAGAGAGAGAGAGAGAGAGAGAGAGAGAGAGAGAGAAATTGGATAATGACCACAGGAAGAATGCAAATAATGATGAATAATGATGATGATGATGATGATGATGATGATGATGGTGGTGGTGGTGGTGGTGGTGGTGGTGGTGGTGGTGGTGGTGGTGGTGGTGGTGGTGATGATGGCGGTGCTAAGAGACATCAAAGAGGAAGAAAGGGAGGCTGAGGGGAGGTGACATGATGATAGGTGGATATAGAGCAGGAGGAGGAGGAGGAGGAGGAGGAGGAGGAGGAGGAGGAGGAGGAGGAGGAGGAGGAGGAGGAGGAGGAGGAGGTAAGAGGGGTAGGAAAATCATTCTTGCCTCTTGTGTTCTCTCTCCTCCTCTCCTCCCTTCCCCTCCTCCTCCTCCTCCTTGCATCCTTCAATTCCTTCATTAGCCTTTCACACCTCCTCTCGTCTGAAGTGAAAGGGGAAACGAGGAAATAAAAGAGAAGGCTAAAGGTGAAAAGAGAGAGAATGGGCATGTGCGAGGATAATGGTGGAAGAGAGATGAGAGGGGAAAGGAGGGAAAGAAAGAGAGAGAGAGAGAGAGAGAGACTACAAGGAGCGGGAGGTATGTAGAGGAGGGAGAAGAGGAGAAGGAGGAGGAGGAGGAGGAGGAAGAAAGCATTTTGGGCCAATTTTTTTTTTTTTTTAAGTTTCCACACCAGGCGGGGAGAAGAGAAGGGAGACAAGGAGGGAGGGAGGGAGGGAGGTATGGTAAAGGGAGGGAACAATGGAGGTGAGATGGAGGGAAGAGGAAAACTGGAAGATAAAAGGATGTATGCAAGTGTTCTAGTCAAGAGCTAATCCAGGAATGGGCTTCAGATACTCCTCTCTCTCTCTCTCTGTGTGTGTGTGTGTGTGTGTGTGTGTGGGATGTAAATGTAAACGAGAACACTAATATTTTCCTGCCGAATTGTGTACGTCCATGCATATACAAGTGCACAGATAAAGGAGAAAGGAGAGGGTGAGTCTTCTGCGTCACTTAACACGAAGGCGAGGCGTCAGAATGGAGACGTAGGAAGCAAATAACAAGCAAGAGAGAGGAGAGGAAAATCATGTAAAGAAAAGCTGAATACTATAAAGAGAGTGAGTAGAGCGAAGGTTTTTATAATGATGTAGAGAAATAAAGCAAGATACGTATAGAAAGAGAATGGAGATGTAAGAAGAGAGAAGAAAATAAGAAGGAAGAGAGAGGAAAGGAAAATCATATGAAGAAAAGCTGAATATATGGAGAGAGTGAACAGTGAAGGTTTTTTTTTTGATAGATGTAAAGATATGCTAGGAAAAAATAAAAGAAGAAAAATAAAGAAAAAAAGAATAAAGATAGAAATAAATAAGAAGGAAGAGAAAGGAGAGGAAAATCATGTAAAAAAAAAAAAGGAACAATATGGAAAAAACGAATAAAAATGAAATGTTGAAAGAAAAAAGAAGAGAAAAAAAATATAAATAAATAAAAGAATCGTACACATTTTAAATACTACAAAGGGATTGAAAAAAGTAGAATATTCTCGACTCCATAGTTTGTTCAAGTCTTTGTGGTAATGGAGGGGAGAAGCAAAAGTGCACGAGAGTAAGACATGTATAAATCCTGCCCCCCCTCCCCCCCTTGTCCCCTGCCGTGTCTGTGCGTCTTTACACACATTTAACGAGGGCAGAGAGAATACCATCTGTCTGTCTGTCTATCTGTTTGTAAGCAACCCCGTCTCGCTCTGCAGTTCCTTCCTTAGCATCTTTTTATACACATTCTGTCCCTTTCTCCTTCTGGCATTTTTTTTTTTTCCTTTTCTCAGTGGATACATTTTTTCCTCATACTTGCATCTAATTTCCTGGGTGTCTTTTCATCCCGCAGCGGCTTCCTCCTCCAGCGCTTCCTCCTCCAGCCTTCCTCCTCCAGCCCCCTCCTCCTCCTCCTCCTCCAGCCTGTCTTTTTCGCCGCTCGTTTCGTCCAGGCCTCTTCCCAGATTTAATACAGAAAGTCTAAGAAATATGTGAAGAAAAGTGCGCGAGTCACGTTGGCTCTTGAGTCTTGTGAGATCTTCTCGGTGCTGGAGACTCCTTTAGACGAAAAACCTCCTTTAAACACTGCAAAAGTCTCTCTCTCTCTCTCTCTCTCTCTCTCTCTCTCTCTCTCTGTACACCCCAGCCTGTTCCATAGCACTGTACATGCATGCTATGTACTGTACTAATACCAGCTGTGATTTAATGTAATACAACCATTTACACTACGCCGTAAATTTCATTGCCAATGGCGGAGAACTGCACTAGTGAGCACACACACGCATACATACACACACACACAAACACACACACACACACACACACACACACACACACACACACACACACACACACACACTAATACTACTACTACTACTACTACTACTACTACTAATAATAATAATAATAATAATAATAATAATAATAGCAATAATAATGCCACTATCACTTGTGTTACTACTACTACTACTACTACTACTACTACTACTACTACAACGAAAACACCACCAACACCACCACCACCACCAACAACAACAACATCAACACCAGAGACACACACGGCCACCCATCACCTCCTCTCAACTCCTTCCAAAAGTTAGGACACTTGAGGCTGCGTCAGGACCATTAAAGGGCCTCGCGGTGGTATCAGGGCGGCGCTAACACCCTTACTATGGGCGTTAAGGGCGCGCCTAAAGGGAACATTAAGGGGAGGCTGTGGTTTTAAGGGGGGTATCCAGACTCTTAGCCTTTCCAGTATAGTGTATAATGTTTCCATCCACAATTTCATAGTAAATAAAGGAATAGATTAATTAAAAAAATGCTTATATAAAAAAGGCATTACGTGTTTTCATTATTATTGAGATTTGTGTACGATTAGACCATTTTATTGACATTAGGAAAGGTCTATGGAGGTCAGAAGATTAATAATGGTCACGGTCTTCACTATTCTAATCTCCCACAGAAGTTGCTGAAGCTGTATAAAATCACCAAATATTGAGCAAGAAAAATTGTAACGAGAAAATGAGAACATGGTAAAGGTGACTCAAAAAAGAGAATATCAAGTTTAATAAGGGAAGGAAAAAAAATAATAATAAAGACACAAAAAGAAGATAGAGAAGAAAGCAAAGAAGATACGAAAGAAGAGAAATGACAAAAGAACAAAAGAACGAAAGAAAGCAAGAAAGACGCAAACATAAATGAAGGAAATGAAGAAAGAATGGATGGACACACAAGGAAAGATCCAGAAAAAAAAAGAAGAAGAAGAACGAGAAGGAAAGAAAAAGCAAAATAAACAACGAAAAAGGAAAACATGGAGCTTCAATAAAATCAGAGAGGAAAAGAAGAAGAGAAAAGTTAGACACGAGGAAGAAATTGTACCGAGGAAGAGAAAGCTGAAGAAAATTGGGAAGGAAATAAAGGAAAATGGAAAAGAAAAACACGAGAAAACAAAACAAATATAGTAAAAGGAAATAAGAATAGACGAGAGAGAGAGAGAGAGAGAGAGAGAGAGAGAGAGAGAGAGAGAGAGAGAGAGAGAGAGAGTAGTAAATATATGAGAGACATACCAGCTTTACCTCACTGCCTTCTTAAGTTTAATGTCTAAGGGGAATGGGTCGTTACGGGTGGAAGAAGAGGAGGAGGAGGAGGAGGAGGAGGAGGAGGAGGAGGAGGAGGAGGAGGAGGAGGTCGCGGTCTCGTCAAAGGAGAAGGTTTTACGTCGATATGGACTGACAAATTGCAACTCCACCGGAAATCTCTCTCTCTCTCTCTCTCTGCATGGCCAGACGTGCGTGTGTGCGTGCATGTGCGTGTGCGTGTGCGCGTCCCCCCTACACCACGTGGAGTCGCTCGTAAACACAGCGCTAACAAAAAATAGATGTTCCCGTAAGTGGAGGGGCGGACGTGGGCGGGAAGAGGAAGAGGAAGAGATGAAGACATGGAGGAAAAGAAGGAGGAGGAGGAGGAGGAGGAGGAGGAGGAGGAGGAGGAGGAGGAGGAGAGTTTCTTTGAGGAGGTGAAGGTATAATCCATGCGTCTTCACCACTTCATTTTTACGAGGCGGTGATTGGCAAACACTCCATTGAGGGCACGGGTCACAAGGAGAGGAAGAGGAGGAGGAGGAGGAGGAGGAGGAGGAGGAGGAGGAGGAGGAGGAGGAGGAGGAGGAGGAGGAGGAGGAAGAGGAGGAAGAGGATGACATGGAAGGTTTAAGTCTGAGAGATTGTTTTCATATATCTTGGATCTAAATATCTGAGAAGAGTGAGGAATTATGAACGTGTTTCTATTGTTTCTTTGTGTTTCATCATTGCCAAAAACTAAAAATAATGATGATAACAATACAAACAACAACAGCAACAACAACAACAACAACAATAACAACAAGAGAGGTGAACCAGAACGAAAAACGACGCCAAGAATAGGAAGAAAAAAGTAACAAAAAAATGAAAGAATTAAAAAGAGCAAATGGAAAGAAAAAAGTGAGGAATATATCAACGACATACATTAATCACTCCTTTCAAATTCACGAGGCATAAAAAAAGAGGAAATTGAGAAAAAAAAACAAAAAATCGGAGGGAGGAGGAGAAATAGAAAGAAAAAAAAGATGGATATGAGGAAACAAAAATAAATAAATAAAGGAAAAATAGAACAAAAATATAATAGCGACAAAACGAAAGAGGATTAGAGAAAATTGGAAAGAGCACATATGAATCTCTCTCTCTCTCTCTCTCTCTCTCTTGCATGACTCCCCATTTGTCATCGGCGTCTGACTCTGCAACGCAATGAGACGTGGCTGTTTCTGTCTAAAATGTCTGTAAAAGTTAATTGGGCACTTTGGCAAACCACTAACAGCCACCACCACCACCACCACCACCACTACTGCAGTCCGCCCCTCCACACTCATAAGAAAGGCATCTCAATGTTACGGCTCACTCAAGGGGAAGCTGCGGTATATCCTTTTCTCTCGTAATGTCTCTCTCTCTCTCTCTCTCTCTCTCTCTCTCTCTCTCTCTCCATATCACCGCTACTGGTGTTGAGTATTATTGCTATTGCTTTTGTTATTGTTGTTGCTATTGTTGTTTTTAATGTTATAGTTGTTATTGTTGTTATTATTATTATTGTTATTATTATTATTACTACTACTACTACTACTACTACTACTACTACTACTACTACTACTACTACTACTGTTACTATATTTCTGTTTTCGTGTGTGTGTGTGTGTGTGTGTGTGTGTGTGTGTGTGTGTGTGTGTGTGTGTGTGTGTGTGTGTGTGTGTGTGTTTATTTTGTTGTTTCTCATTCTTTCCTCCCTTTCCTCTCCCTCCCTCCTTCTCCCTTTCCTCTCCCTTCTTTTACTTCTTTTCCTCCCTAAACGTAAACGCGCAGAACAGGAAGTAAGACCAGCAATTAACACTCTCTCTCTCTCTCTCTCTCTCTCTCTCTCTCTCTCTCTCTCTCTCCTGTTAATACGTTATCTTAATCTCTCTCTCTATCTCTATCCAATACCTTAAACTTTATCTGCATTTAATTTCTTTTACACTCCAATCTTTTTCTTTCCTCTTGTTCCTCTTGATCTGAGAGGACTCCGGAGTGAAGAGGAGGCAAGACTGCTGATTGGACAGTATTCTAGGTCAAGGAGGACAGCGATTGGTCAGGGAAACGACGAATCAGCGAGATTGAATCGGACTAATGAACAGGAATAAAGAAAGCGATAGGAGGAGGAGGAGGAGGAGGAGGAGGAGGAGGAGGAGGAGGAGGATATACAGACAGGAAGAAGATATGTGATAACTGATAAAAGGCAACTAGGGAATAAAAGGATAGAAGGAATGAAAGGATCTCTCTCTCTCTCTCTCTCTCTCTCTCTCTCTCTCTCTCTCTCTCTCTCTCTCTCTCTCTCTCTCTCTGTATCTTTTACCCAGTCCAAACATAAACACAAAATCAGCACTCTTTCTGTCCTCCTCCTCCTCCTCCTCCTCCTCCACGTCCTCTTGATCTCATTACTCACGGGACAGGACCTCAATTCATCACCAGCTTAGGAACACCAACAAGATCAAATGACCACCACCACCACCACCACCACCACGCCTAGACCAGCCCAGCCCTTCCTCACCTTGCAGACACAACGCGGCACTGCAGCAACACTGGCCACGGTTCCTAATTGGTGGTGATGGTGGTGGTCGTCAGTAGCAGTGAGTGAAAGGGAGGAAGAGTCACGTGTAGGGATATGGAAAGGGAGGGGGGTAGGGGTGGTTGGAGTGAAGGGAAGGGAAGGGAAAAGAGAGAGATAGAGAGAGAGAGAGAGAGAGAGAGAGAGAGAGAGAGAGAGAGAGAGAGAGAGAGAGAGAGAGAGAGAGAGAGAGAGAGTGGCAGGGAGGATAGGAAAGGGAGAAAGGGATGTGGAAAGGAAAGGAAGGAAGAGAAGAGAAGAAAAAGAAGAAGAGAAGAGAAGAGAAGAGAAGAGAAGAGAAGGAAGGGAAGGGAAGGAAGGGAAGGAAGGAAGAAGAAGAGAAGACAAGAGAAGTGAAGGGAAGGGAATGAAAGAGGAGGAATAAGGAAGGGAAGAGAAGGGAAGGGATGAGAAGGGAAGGGAATGAAAAAAGAAGAATACGGAAGAGAATGAAAGAGAATAGAAGGGAAGGAAGGGAGGAAGGGAGGAAGGGAAGGAAAGTGGGTGGAGGAATGTGGTGGAGAAGGAAAGGAGATAAGAAGGGATTTCCTCAAGTAGATGAATGAAAGAATGAAAGAATGAATGAAGGAAGGAAGGAAGGAGTGGAATGTGAGCTGTTAATGTGATAGAGAAATGGGAGGAGGCAGTAGGAGGGAAGGAATATGAGAAAACGGAGAGACTAAAAGGAGACAGCAAATAAAAGGACGAGGAAAGGAGACGAGAGAGGACTTACTGAATAAAACAAGATGTGAAGAAGAGGAAGGAAGGAAGGAAGGAAGGAAGAAGGAAGAAGGAAGAAGGAAATAAGGAGCAGGAGAAGGAAGGAAGGAAGGAAGGAGCTGTTTGTGGTTAAGGGAAGTGAAGGGAAGGAGGAGGAAAAGCGAGGCAATTTTTCCATATAAGCTAAGGTTCAATTACACGAATCAGTTTGTTGCAATTTGTACCTTCAGGCCGTTTCTTTTTTTATTCTCTCTCTCTCTCTCTCTCTCTCTCTCTCTCTCTCTCTCTCTCTCTCTCTCCCTCTTTCTTTTTCTATTCTCTCTCTCGTATACACTTTTTTTTCCCCAGGAAGCGAAACTGAGGACTTTTCACTTATTAATTTATCTATTTCTTATCAGTATTTTCAGATTTAGTTCAGTACCCACAAACATTAACCTCTTCAGTACACCATGACACGCTTTCCTATTCATTAAGCTGACTATATGGTGATTTGATATAGCTGCAGAAACTTATGTGGGGATTAAAATGGTGAAAACCGTGGCCATTAATCTTCTCACCTCCATACACACTTCTTAATGCAAATAAAATCGTCTAATTATACTCAAAACAAATGGTAAAATTGCGTCCTGGTATTGAAAGGGTTAAAATTGCTGTATAAGATAAATAAAATCCTTTCTCTCAAATGTATTTAGGCATATTTCTATTTATCATTACAATTCATCTATAATATTTTGGAAAAAAAAAAAAAAACATTATCAATTAACCTTTTTTATCTGATCCATTTCTCTTCCTCTTCCTTATCCAGTCTTCTTCATATACGCATTAACCCCTTTCAGTACTAGGATACATCTTTACCTATAGTTTTGGGTACGATTAGACCATTTTATTGACATTAGGAAGGGTCTATGGACGTCAGAAGATTAATGGCCAAAGTCTTCACTATTTCAATCCCTCCAGGAGTTTCTGAAGCTGTATAAAAACCACCAAATAGTAAGCAGAAATACTGAAACGCGTCATGGTACCAAAGGGATTAAAAAAAAAGTATCTGGCAGTTGAAATGCATAAACGACTCATTATTTCTCTATTCCCAGCAGTCATACCCGAGAAATGACTGACGGATGAAGAATTGTCTAACCCTTCCTGTGTTTCCTCGCGTTAACTGCCCCGCTGAGTCATTACGAGTCCTTAACAGGGAAGTAATATATTTTTCTTTTATTATTGCTATTTCCTCCTTTTAATTTGAAGGCTTAGTGGCCAAATAGAGCCGTGTTTACCTTTCATATGTCTTTTTCCTAAGTACTTCCGGCTTTGTGTGTGTCTTTCCCCCGAACACACGCACACGCACACACACACACACACAACTTTTCACGATATAACATTCCATACCACCCACGCTTCAGACTTTATCTTATATCTACACACACACACACACACACACACACACACACACACACACACACACACACACATAATTCATCACACTCGTCTTATATATATTAGTGTGTGTGTGTGTGTGTGTGTGTGTGTGTGTGTGTGTGTGTGTGTCAATCTTTCCTTTCTTTGTCCATTTATGTTTCGTCCCGAGAAGGAAAACAAGGTAAGGTTAAAAAAGAAGAAAAAAAAAGAACTTATGAAGACAGGAAACAGAAGACAAGGGAAAGAAGACAAGAGGCGAATGACTTTTTCCTTTGTCCTGCTCTCTCTCTCTCTCTCTCTCTCTCTCTCTCTCTCTCTCTCTCTCTCTCTCTCTCTCTCTCTTCCTCCAAATTACTCTATTATTCTTTCCTTTTTTCCCTCTCTGGTTTACTCATATCTTTCATAATAATCTCTCTCATTGTTTTTCATCTACATCACCACCACCACCACCACCACCACCACCACATCCTCCTCCTCCTCCTCCTCCTCCTCCTTTTCCTCCTCCTCGTAAGGGTTAAGGAGCCTGCTGATGTTTGTTCTTCCTCTGTGTTCATTTGTGTTCTTCGTTCTCTGAGTCTGGAAAAAAGTGGAAGAAAAAACCATCTCCCTAAGGCTTCCAGCATCACAGGAGTCTATTGTCTCAGAACACGACATAATCTAGGCCGAGGAGGAGGCTTGTTCGTGCCTCTTCAACTCTCTCTCTCTCTCTCTCTCTCTCTCTCTCTCTCTCTCTCTCTCTCTCTCTCTCTCTCTCTCTTTCCTTCCAGACTTGTTGTGTCTTCTTTTGCTCTATTCTTTTTTTTTCTATTGTTTGTGATATTGTTCATATTTCTTGGGGTTTAATGTTTTTCTTGGTTGCCTCTCCTCCTCCTCCTCCTCCTTCGTCTCCTGCTCCTAATCAATTTTCTCCTCTTCCTCCTCAAACCACCACCACTACCACCACCACCACCACCACCTCTTACTCCTTCATATCCTCGTTCCCTGTATTCATTTTCTCCTCCACCTCCTCACTCTCTCTTTCTTTTATCTTTCTCATCTCCCGCTTCTCTTCCTCTCGCTCTCTTCTATCCCAGACACATGCAATGAAAAACAATGAACATGAGACACAAACAGAATAAGACGAAGCTCACGTGTCACCTTGCAAACACTCCTTCCACACACACACGTCCTTCACTCCTCTGCGCTCCACACCTGCGCTCCACACTCACCTGCAAGGGAGAGAAAGGGAATGAGTACACAAAATCATCATTATAATCACAATACCTGCAGCGTACACAAGGTAGCCATGCTGTCCCTGTGAAATTAATGACCAAATAGGATCACCAGGCATTGACACGTGTTCTGGTAAATAGTCTTAGCAATATGACGGAATAAATGGGTGTATGTGATGTAAAACTCCCTCGATACTTGAGCTCTGGGTGAAATTCAAGTATGCAGAAGGCAAACCAAAGAGAGAACACACAAGTTGCATGCCTCGCGATGACTGACAGGAGGCGTATCCAAGACAAATTTATACAGGAACTTTGGAGAGTAGAAGTTTTAAGCGGAGATAGACAAGTAGATACATACTGGATGATCCTGACGCTACTTTTAATAATAATAATAATAATAATAATAATAATAATAATAATAATAATAATAATAATAATAATAATAACAGTAATAATATATTTTTTGAACTGATACGCGAATCATCAAAGAAACAAATATCAATGAAGGAACAATGAAAGCCGATAAGAGATAAGAGACAGGAAAGAGATGGGAGGGAGGAGGGAGGCAGACTGGAGGGAGACGGAGAGCGGGAGAGAGGCGGCCTGTCTGTCTTCTCCCAGACACCTGGCGATAACAGACACAGGTGCGAGGGAGCAAACACCTTAGGAAATTGAAGATTGAATGAATGGACACGAATGGTTATGTATATTGGCAAGGATATGAGATACAGTCGAAGAAAAAGAATGTTCATATGCTTTAATCTTTTCCATTAAATTAACCGTGTCCTTTCGTAAATCCTTCCACGCGTTGCCTGTCACCTTACGAAACCTGAGAATCAAGAAGCGCTGAGATCGGATGGCGTGAGACTGAATGAACACAGCAAATACAGGTGAAGTGGGAGCGTCAGGTTACAAGAGTTCTGGCCATGACTATACATGTAAACCAAGGCATTACATTCACTGGTTTTCAAATCAAGGAAGACGGACACACGAGACGACTTCAGAAAATACGACTTTTGATGAGTAAATATAACCGCGTATACTACAAATTGTGACTAAAACATGAAAAAAAGAAGAAAAAAAAAAATCAGTCGTGGATTTTTGAGTTGCGGAGGAAAAACAGAGAAATGAAGGAGGAGAATTACATGAGAGAAAGAGAGAGAGAGAGAGAGAGAGAGAGAGAGAGAGAGAGAGAGAGAGAGAGAGAGAGAGAGAGAGAGAGAGAGAGAGAGAATAAAGACAAGACGAAAAGTGAGTGTGTGTGTGTGTGTGTGTGTGTGTGTGTGTGTGTGTGTGTGTGTGTGTGTGTGTGTGTGTGTGTGTGTGTGTGTGTGTGTGTGTGTGTGTGTTCAGATAAGCCATGACACTCGACATACTTATTATGTTCGTAATCTTCGTCTTTTATCGAAGAGCATGTCCTTGTCTACGTAAGATTCTACCCATTACTCTCTCTCTCTCTCTCTCTCTCTCTCTCTCTCTCTCTCTCTCTCTACCCTCCCACACCATGCATTGCCGTAAATCTAAGGGGAAGGGAAGGAAGGAGAGGGAACAGGGAGGGGAAATGAGACTTCACAGTACTGCAACCCACAAACTTTGCCACTAATCAAGACTAAGCGACTTTCGACCTTACCTAGAAGCTACAGAACGGCTTTCATGAACTGAGGCAGGGTGATAAAGACTTAATAGGGGCTAGGAGGACTGGGAAAAAAGAGGGTAATGGGAGACAAGAGCAGAGAGGGAGCTATAAGGGGAGGAGGTTTAAGGAATATCATTAGTTTAGTCCTTGAATCTCCTACACAGAAGCCTGGAAGCACTTAGCCACATGCACGGAGAGTTTAAGACACTAGAGTGGTTCAGGTACTGTGCCGGAACCTATTACGCTGGCCATGGAGAGAGAGAGAGAGAGAGAGAGAGAGAGAGAGAGAGAGAGAGAGAGAGAGAGAGAGAGAGAGAGAGAGAGAGAGAGAGAGAGAGAGAGAGAGAGAGAGAGAGAGAGAGAGAGAGAATATACCTCGTAGTGTACTTACATATACATACACACAAAATACGCTCCCATACCAAAACGTACCATACACTTCCCCTACCTCCCCTTCCTCTCCTCCCCCTTCCTTCCCGATTCCCACCACGATTCCTCCCTTCCTCTCCTTCCTCCCTATTCCTCCCCCTCATCCCCCCACGTCCCGCCATTCCTCCCTCGCGGCCCCATCTATCGCGGCGGCCATCACGGGCGGGACAAAGTGGCTGGCGGCCGCGGGGTGTAACACAGACCACTTAGTCGCCATTACCTCGCTTGATAAGGTGACCGAGGCGCCGACCCTACCCTGCCCTGCCTTGCCCTGCTACACAAACTACCCTTTCCTACCCTACATTACCCTGCCCTGCCTTGCCTTGTTACATAAACTACCCTTTTTCTACAATATCCTGCCCTGCCATCCTCTGCCCTGCTACATAAACTACCCTTTTCTACCCTACCTTGCCCTGGTATCCCCTGCCATGCCCTCCTCTGTTGTCTACCATCCCCTAAATAAACTGTCATATTCTAACCTACTTTACCCTGTCTTGCCATTTCCTGTTCCTTACTCTGCCCAGTCCTGCCCTGCTAAATAAACTGCCACATTCTCCCCTTCTCTGCCCTGCCCTAACCTAACCCTACTACCCTGCCATGCTCTCCTGTGAGACCGACTAATAGATTGACAAGGAATGCGAAATAGTTTAGGAAATGCAGAAATGTAAAGTGTAGAGAGAGAGAGAGAGAGAGAGAGAGAGAGAGAGAGAGAGAGAGAGAGAGAGAGAGAGAGAGAGAGAGAGAGAGAGAGAGAGAGAGATACAAAGGCTATTATTGCAGCGAAATAAGACAAACATACGTAATAAATAAGAAAAAAAGATGTATATATTCATTCTCAGTCTTTATTACTTTCGTTTCACTGACAAGCGTAACAAACAATGCAATAAAAACTAACATAAAGGATAACAGAGT
>NC_059291.1:11508162-11518162 GCF_017591435.1 Portunus trituberculatus
TCCTCCTCCTCCTCCTCCAGCAGCTACCTCTGATCCTCGCTAATTATATTCTCGGGTTACCAAGGCGCAGCTCATCTTACATTCTCTCTCTCTCTCTCTCTCTCTCTCTCTCTCTCTCTCTCTCTCTCTCTCTCTCTCTCTCTCTCGTGTCGCAATCTTGCCATGAAATGAATCACTAAACTCCGCGGCAAAACACTCTATTGAATTCAGGATATTTTCAGATTTTCCACTCCCGTTGCAAAAGCGAGAGAGAGAGAGAGAGAGAGAGAGAGAGAGAGAGAGAGAGAGAGAGAGAGAGAGAGAGAGAGAGAGAGAGAGAGAGAGAGAGAGGAAGTGTTGAAAGCGTTTGGAGCCTTTAATCAATCAGCACAGATAACAACACTGCAGATAGTAACACTCCATCCACTTCTCCCGTGACACACACCGATACGTACGTACTGCAGAACCTTCCTCTTCCCCTCCACTCCCCAGACGGTCTCCTCCACCCCTCCCTCCTGCTCCTCCATCACCCGGTAAATGACGATGTGGAGTGCCAGGATGAGGAAGTATGGGAAGTGGATATATTGTTTATGGATGCAGGATGTGTGTAGAAGTGGATATTTTTTATTCTATTTCTTATTTCAAACGGTTTTTATCTCTATTTATGTGTTTATTTATTCTCTGGTCTCTTGTGTGCTCTTGTGTATGAAGGAGGAAGTTTGGGAGGTGGATATGTTGTCTCTAGATGCATGACTTGATTTAATTTTAAGGGGAGGTTTCAAGACATTTATCCCTTTCTTTTTCGTGGGTAATTCTCTCGGACCTACAAGAGAACTGACAATTTAGTGGGTCTCTTTTTTTTTTTTTTTTTTATGTTGCCCTTGTTTCTGGATGCATGACTTGATTTCATTTTAAAGCGAGGTTTCAGGACATTTATCTCCCTTTTTTTTTTGTGGTAAATTTTCTCGGACCTACAAAGGAAGTGGCAACTTAGTGGGCGTTTTCTCTTCTCTCTCTCTCTTTTCCCTCTTGCATAGAAAAAAAATAATGTATGTAGAAGTTGATTTTTTTTTCATTTCAAACGATTTTTACCTGTTGTTTAACGTTTTCTTTTGTGTGTAAGTGAAATAAGTTGTATAAGTCACAAGAATAATCAGGAAAAGAAAAGGAAAATTCTCCAATGAGGAAAAACCATTTTGCTAATATTTCTTTCTTTTTTTTCCACTTTTCTTCCACTTTTAAACAATTTTGATATATATTTATTATCTTCTATATTTTTGTATGTCAAAGAAATAATTGCCTAGAAGCTGAAAGAAAGAAAGATAGATAATTATTATGATTTGTGTTTCTTGTATACTTTGCGTGTGAAAGAAATTGTCCCAGAGCTTAAAAAAAAAAAAAAATAAATAAAAACAAAAATAATCATATAGTAAGAGTAAAGAACAGAAGAAAAGAAAAATAAAGCAGCAGAATCGGTTTTGGATACTCTTAAAGACTAACAAATTAAAGAACTAACACAAAGAGACACCACACCAGAATTCACAATATCAGACCACAAAAATGTTGATGCAAATGAAAGAAATAAAGCTAAGCAAAACACCACACAAACAGCTTCAGGGACCACTGATTATTGATGGAAGGGAAAAACGTTGTATACTCTGTGGATTGACTCACTAATTAGTACACTGATTTGAGGCACGACAGCAGCAAGCACGGGACATCGAGAATTCAAAGGCGAAAAATGTTGTGAAGAACCAGATCAAATAAGGGAAATATTGTGAAGAACTAGATGAAGGGAAGAACCAGATGAAGGGAAAAACCAGAGATGAAGGGAACCAGGTGAAGGGAAGAACCAGAGAAGAAGGGAACCAGGTGAAGGGTACTAGATGATGGGAACCAGATGAAGGGAAGAACCAGAGATGAAGGGAACCAGGCGAAGGGTACTAGATGATGGGAACCAGATGAAGGGAAGAACCAGAGATGAAGGGAACCAGATGAAGGGAAGAACCAGAGATGAAGGGAACCAGGTGAAGGGTACCAGATGATGGGAACCAGATGAAGGGAAGAACCAGAGATGAAGGGAACCAAGTGAAGAACTAGATGAAGGGAACCAAATGAAGGGAAAAACCAGAGATGAAGGGAACCAGGTGAAGGGTACTAGATGATGGGAACCAGATGAAGGGAACCAGGTGAAGGGTACTAGATGATGGGAACTAGATGAAGGGAACCAGATGAAGGGAAGAACCAGAGATGAAGGGAACCAGGTGAAGGGTACCAGATGAAGGGAACCAGATGAAATATAGTGAAGATCCAAATGAAATGTGAAAAATAATAGACGACATGTTGTGAAGAACTATATGAAAGGATGAACCAGAGATGAAGGGAACTAGATGAAGGGTAGAAGCAGGTAAAATAAGAGAAATATTATGAAGAACCAGATGGAATAAAGGAAAAAAAAAAAAATCACACGACAGGGAAGTTTGTGCGGGAAGGGAAGTAATTAAGGTAAGGCAAGGTAAGGCAAGGTAAGATAAGCGTGTTTACTCCAGTTTGCATGTCAAGAGAAGTGTGAAGCGTGCACGTACGAAATGAACGTAAAGTTGAGGAATAGCGAACGTGCATACATATTGCGTGGAGGTAATGAAGTGTGTTGGGGTATGTATAATTACTGCAATAACGAAATCATTTTACAACCTTGGACATTATAAACCCGAGGAGAAATGTTGCACTGGTGGCGACAACATCAACAACAACAACAACAACAACAAAACCAACATATACATAGCATCGGGCAAACCTGCAAAATTTACAACGGTGGAAAAACAACACATAAAGCTATACATTTTCAGCAATAATTTAGTTCCAAGTAATTACACACACCTGTTTGCAATTAATGAGGCATGAGGCAGGTAACAAGGGTGCACGGGGTAGCAGGGAAGCACCTTGTTCCTCTAATTACGTCATTAATGAGGCTGTAATTGTAATCCTGAGAGGAGGAAGAGGAGGAGGAGGAGGAGGAGGAGGAGGAGGAGGAGGAGGAGGAGGAGGAGGAGGAGGAGGAGGAGGAGGAGGAGGAGGGAGAAAGAGAGAGGAGGTAAGAGTAAGAGGTAGGAGAGACGAGGTGGTGAGAGGAAGGTGAGAGGGGAGGCACACAAGAGAGAGTAAAAAAGAGGTAAAGAGAGAGTGAGGTGAAAGTGGGAGTAGTGAAAGGTGGGAGAGAGAGATGAGAGGGGAGGAGAAAGGGTGAAGGGTGGCGGGGAGGGAGTAAGGAGGGGAAGTTTATAGCTAAACAATATAAATGTTAATTAATGGATTGTGTGGGCGGGGCGATGGAGGAGCGGCGTCAATGGCACAGGGAGGGAGAGAGGGAGAGAGAAGGGGGAGGGGGAGGAACTGTGGAGCATATGAAGAGCCAAGCATGAATATCCAGGGAATTTCACGCTCCGAATGAAAAACTGTGCATTAGGTGGATGATGCGATACAGGAAGAAACACGGCGCAGTGAATAGTGACGGCATACAGCAGTGAGAGAGAAAGGAACCGAAGAAAAAGGAAAATGAGTTAATTAATGAGAGGATGAAAAAAAAAATGCCACAAAGAACAAACCAATGAGCAAAGAAGACACACCAGAGAAAATAGAATAGTAAGAGATAAGAAGAATTACTGAGCCATGCCTACACAATAATGAGGTTCGGCAAAAGAAGAGGAAGAAAAAAAAAAAAGAATGAAGACAGAGACGGAAAAAAAAACGAGAGAGAAAAAAAGAGAAATAAGAGGTACAGTCACAAGGGAAAACAGTCAGGCAAGATAGTGAGAAGGAAGAAAAAGACAGACAAAACAGCTAAATAAAACAAAACGGAGAGAGAAAGAGAGAAAAAAAAAGAACAAGATACAGAAAAGGAAGACACTTAAGAGGATGAGAAGAAAAGAGAAACAAGAGACAAACAGACAGAGAGAAACAAGAGACAAACAGACAGAGAGACACAAGATAAATTTCAGGTAAGAGGCAGCAGCATGGACACAAGTTTTATATCCCTTCCACTCCGATGCCAGCCAGCCAGCGAGCGAGCGAGCGAGCGAGCGAGCCAGCCAGCCAGCCAGCCAGCCAGCTCAGCCTGCACCCCATAAATTGGCGGTCATGCATCACACTTATGGACTTACGTCAAATTATTATTCACGCTGTGGATTTAGTACTCGCCATTACCTGCATCAGTGAATAACCATGAAGCTTTCCCGTTCGAATTATGCAACATGGACAGATATTATTCACTGCCTGCTGGACGGGGAGGGGGGGGGAAGGGTTAGAGGGATGCTATGGTAAAGGGGTGTGTGGAGGCGGGGGTCAAATGGGAATGAAGGGGTGTGTTGGGGGTAATATTTATTTATTTTCTATCTGTATAATGGCGCAGGGAGGCTCAGGTTAGGCGTCCGGCGGGGTAGGGGGAAATATAATGGGAATTTTGAAAAGTGTTGAAGTGTGATGGGGTGAGAGGAGGAGGTGCATGTGTGTGTGTGTGTGTGTGTGTGTGTGTGTGTGTGTGTGTGTGTGTGTGTGTGTGTGTGTGTGTGTGTGTGTGTGTTGAGGGGCTGGAATGCTGTGGCTTGTGTTTGCTGGTCTCATGAACCGACTCTGCCTTACCCAAATGTATTTATGTATGTGTGTATGTAGTTATGTGTGTGGTGTATATGTATTTGTGCTTCTGTGTGTGTGTGTGTGTGTGTGTGTGTGTGTGTGTGTGTGTGTGTGTGTGTGTGTGTGTGTGTGTGTGTGTGTGTGTGTGTGTGTGTGTGTGTGTGTGTGTGTGTGTGTGTGTGTGTCTACAGTACATGTATTTGTTTATCGCACGGTCCATCTGTATCTTTGTTTATTCACCACACACACACACACACACACACACACACACACACACACACACACACGAGTATGCACTTACTATTTTTTATCATGCACGTAAAACCCACCACCATCATCTCCATCACCATCATATGACCGCCGCCGCCATCACCACCACCACCACCACCACCATTGCAGCAGCTCTCGTAAGGGCGCACCACCACCACCACCACCACCACCACCGCTACCACTACCACATCCACCACCACCATCACTACCAAACTCTGCCATTACTACAATACAATGATAACTAATGCTATCTATCAATCAATCAATGTTTACTCATAAAAAAAAAAAAAAAAATTCTCTACTTTTTTTTACATCAGGTCCACAACAACATGAAAACCATCCCTCAGATTCAAAACTACCCCATCTCATCTCCCCTTCCTCCCATCTCCCCTTACTCCATCTCCCTTCCTTCCTATCTCCCATCCCTCCAGTCTTCCCTCCCTACCTCCCTCCCTCTCCTCCAGCTTTCCATTCCCACCCCATCTCTCTCTCTCTCTCTCTCTCTCTCTCCTCCTCCTCTCTTCCAGCCTCCCATTTCTCCCTCCCTCCCTTCCAGCCTCCCATTCCCCCCTACCTCCATTCTTCTTCCCTCCCATTTCAACCTAAATCATAATCAAGATTTTGACCGTAAAATAAATTCTGCAGGTGATCAATATTACAATTACCCATGAAAATGAATCCTGAGAGAGAGAGAGAGAGAGAGAGAGAGAGAGAGAGAGAGAGAGAGAGAGAGAGAGAGAGAGAGAGAGAGAGAGAGAGAACACCAAGAGAAATTGTTGAATGTCGACGAAACACACACACACACACACTCTCTCTCTCTCTCTCTTTCGCTCTCCCCTGTCTGCCACTCCTGCCACAAGCCGCTGTACAATTTACGAGTGGTGAGGACTTCAAACTGTGTAAGTAGCGCGCCGCCAACACCGCGGGCTGGAGGCGGCGGCGGGACACGGGGCGGCGCACAGGCAGGTCACGTCTGGCTTCTCCGATGGTAAATCTTATCGAAACTTAACGAAGAGTGAAGCCTCGGTGCTGGGTTTTAATGAGGTCTTGTCTGCTGCTCACTCGCTCGCTTCCTGCCTCCCTCACTCCTTTGGCTGCTGGTTCACTCCCTCTCTCCATCTCTTTCTCTTCCTCTGCTTCGCCAGCATGTGTGTCTGCCAGTATTCAGAAACGCTTTGCTCTCTCATCATTAACTGTTTTCAAAGCCATTCAGGTGATTAGTCGGGTTCTCAAGACTGTTTCTCCTCTTACTAAGGAATATATTTGGTTAATCTGTCGCTGGAACAATAAAAGTACTATCGAAAAATCATGTAACTTATTATAAATTTATATTCTGAAAAGCATTGGTCTGTGAATCACCATGACTATTTTCAAGGGCCACAGAGATGATTGGCCGGGTTTTCAAGACTGTTTTTCTTAGTAATCTGTTGCAAGAACCCTAAAAAAAGACTTTACAAATCAGTGTAGCTTCAAGCAGTAAAGTCTTTTGAATATTGTGGAGTTGTGTGGCAAAGGAGTTTAAGAATTTGTTCTTGAAAGTGCGTTAAGTCAGTATTGCTTATAATGATAGTTCAGCTCTCCGATATATATGTGTGTGTGTGTGTGTGTGTGTGTGTGTGTGTGTGTGTGTGTGTGTGTGTGTGTGTGTGTGTGTGTGTGTGTGTGTGTGTGTGTGTGTGTGTGCAAGAAGTGTTGAGGTTTATATATTTTATCTATTTTCTTTTTTTTAGGTCGACTCTAGTTATGTGTCTATCTCTCTCTTCATCGGTATGTGTGTGTGTGTGTGTGTGTGTGTGTGTGTGTGTGTGTGTGTGTGTGTGTGTGTGTGTGTGTGTGTGTGTGTGTGTGTGTGTGTGTGTGTGTGTGTGTGTGTGTACGTACGTGTGTATTTTTTTTCATTTTTGTTCTTCGGTTTACGTGAGTGTAATATTTAGTCAATGTCTAAAGAAGTGTACATTTTGCAGCAGCTTCTTTTGCCTGTCTTGAATCTCTGGGACTGTTAAGGCTGCCCACTCTTCACAGGTAAAACTATGCGGTTCACGAGAGAGAGAGAGAGAGAGAGAGAGAGAGAGAGAGAGAGAGAGAGAGAGAGAGAGAGAGAGAGAGAGAGAGAGAGAGAGAGAGAGAGAGAGAGAGAGAGAGAGAGAGAGAGAGAGACTCGGGAAAATCTTAAAAGCACCACGATAAAAGCATTTCCATGAAGAAGGAAGAAGAGAAGGGAAAAGTGTCAGGAAGTCTAAGTGTTTCTACACCAGCTGACTCTCCTCCTCCTCCTCCTCCTCCTCCTCCTCCTCCTCCTCCTCCTCCTCCTCCTCCTCCTCCTCCTCCTCCTCCTCCTCCTCCTCTTCTAGCAGCTGGGACCCGCACCAGCTGTCCGAAAGGCGTGATGACTGGCGCCAGCTGCATCGTACGAGAGAGAGAGAGAGAGAGAGAGAGAGAGAGAGAGAGAGAGAGAGAGAGAGAGAGAGAGAGAGAGAGAGAGAGAGAGAGAGAGAGAGAGAGAGAGAGAGAGAGAGAGAGAGAGAGAGAGAGAGAGAGAGAGAGAGAGAGAGAGGCTTTACATGTAACGCCTGCATTTCCTTTCTGTCCCTCCCCTTCCAGGTTAATTAACTTGAGGGTCAGGTCACGAAAGATAAAGTGGGTCACTAGATTTGACAGAAGGGAAGGCTGAGAGAGAGAGAGAGAGAGAGAGAGAGAGAGAGAGAGAGAGAGAGAGAGAGAGAGAGAGAGTGTGAATGAAGGAGGGAGAAGAAGGATTGAAGTTATAGAAAATCGTCAAGAGAGCAGATAAGGGTGAAGGAATGGAAGGGAGGATAAGATGAGATGATTCTAAGGAGAGAAACACAAGGAATGAAGGATGTATTAGTGAAGGAAAGGAGGAGGAGGAGGAGGAGGAGGAGGAGGAGGAGGAGGAGGAGGAGGAGGAGGAGGTGGTGGTGGTGGTGGTAGTGTCAAAACGCTATATAATAAGTCTGGCGCAGCTGGAAGAACATCAAGATATAAAATGAGAATAAAGAAAAAAAAAAGAATAAAGAGAGAACACAAAGAAAGAAAAGACGTACAGATACATATCATATTTCACTAAACATTCCGAAATAGCTTGAAAAATCACACACACACACACACACACACACTTATACAACCTACGAAATAAGTATGAAAGGGATGGAGTAAGAGTGTGGAGGGGACAGTAAGAGGGTGTAATGGAAGAGGGAGAGGAGGAGGAGGAGGGGGAGGATGGACGACACGACACTCTCCCCTCCTCGTCATTCAATGGATAATCCTGCTCTTGTTAATCCCGATCCTCCACCTTCCTCCTCCTCACCTTCCCAAATCCTGCCCTAAGGTGTCACAGGGATTAGCACTCTCATGTCCCGCCGCGTGAAAGAAGGGAGAGGTAGGAACAGAAGTGTCATGTGGTGAAAGGTGAACGATTGATGAAAAGACAAATAAGTAAATAAATAAAGTAGAAAGAGTAACAGTGCTTTTTTTTTTCTCTCTCTCTCTCACCCTCCCCTCCCTCTCTCTCTTTTTTTTTTCTTTCTTATGCATAATTCACGATTTCTTTTCAATAGAGTTTCATCTTCGACTTTTTTCTTCATAAATGTCACTCAAACAAATCTCCTTTCCTCTTCTCCCTAAACATAAAAAAAAGAGAAAAGAAATCTTCAGCCTCTCCTTTCACTACACCCAACACTCGCATCCTTCCTTCCCGAGCTTGGCATCTTCCCTAAACCTCCTCATCTGTATCCTTAAATAGCAATACCAGTGCTCACTCGATCCCTTAAACCAGTGCTCCAGTCCAACGCCCCACACACTTCCACATCCCCGCACCAAATGATCCTAGAAAAAAGAGTAGGTAGGGAGCTTAAAATCGCACAAAACATACCGAAAGATGAGCCTTCCTTCCTGCCTAGGCACACACAAACATGTTTACTCAGCAGTGTCTTGGCGTGGGAGTGTCGCCCTTACTGCTGGTGATCCGTGGCTCTATCTTGCCCCGAGCACAGGTATAGCCAGCCTCCCCTCACTGGGTATTCAGGTAAAGTGGTCATTCTGTCTATTATTCCTTCTCAGATGGTGTTCATGGCCGAATGAGGATTGGGATAAGGAGGAGGAAGAGGAGGAGGAAGAGGAGGAGAAGGGTTTGGCTGGAGGAGGACGTAGAGAGGGAGGGGAAGTAAGGAGCGTTATGGTGCAGGAAGTCGGTCAATACAGTCTTGCTACACACAAACCACTTACTTTTCTCAAACATTCTCATCTGATGCAGCCTCCGCGGACTGAAGCAGGCAATGATGCGCACACGTTACCTAGCATCCCGCCCCAAACCCGCAGATTGAGACACACTGCACGAGGGAGGGATTCAGGACACAGGCGAGGCTCAGGGAAACACTTGCAAATACACACGCAGGCAAGAATTCTACCGGCGTTATTATGAGTGTTTTCGTAAGCGACTGGCATCATCAGAGGGTCTTTTTCTTCCCAGTTTTGTTGCTTTACCTTTACGTGAAAATAAATGATAAAATAGGTCAAATTAAGATGCCAGGTAAGAAATTTCATACACGGGTTAAACTTAAAGAAAATAAATGAACAGATAGATGAAATTACGGTCAGGTACAAAATAGATAAAATTAGGACGCCAGGTACAAAATTTCGTTCACGGGTTTAACTTGATGAATAGATAAGTTATAAAGGAGATGTGTGAATATAGAGTAGAATGAAAAGAAAGTCTAATAGGAAAGCGTGACAGAATTACCGTACAGAGAATAACATGTAGTGTGATATATTTTTTTTTTTTGCAGTATAGGTTATAATAAGAAGAGAGTGCTTGTGTGTTTAGCATTTTATCATTTGCGATTTGTTATTCATCATCATTTTCATCATTAAGTGTTTTATATAAGTAGTAGAACCATTAAGAATTAGCTCCCGGTAATATTAACATGAATAAGTGTAATGCATATTGTAAAGTTGAGGCTAATAAATACTACTACTACCACTACCACTACTACTACTACTACTACTACTACTACCACCACCACCACTACTACTACTACTACTACTACTACTACCCACCACCACTACTACTACTACTACTACTACTACTACTACTACTACTACT
>NC_059291.1:11520662-11523162 GCF_017591435.1 Portunus trituberculatus
GAGAGGATAAAGGAGAGAAGAACAGCCCGCCAACCAAGTAAATGCAGTCAGTCATGCAGGCAGACAGGTAGGCAGTCATGCAAGTTCGAGGAGGGAGGGAGGGAGGGAGGGTTGGAGGGAGGGGTGGGTGGGTGGGTGGTTCGGTGGGTGGGAGGGAAGGAAGAAGAGCGACAAGCAGAAAAACCAGGCTGAGGGAAAAACTAAAAATTCAGAGACACTCAAAGGAAAAGAATAAATTTTTCAACCTCTCAGAATATCAATATTGCATTTATTATTATTGAAAGCAGAAATATCAATAGTAGTAGTAGTAGTAGTAGTAGTTTATTTCCAGCATACCGTTATTATTAATTGCAACAACCACCACCACAACCACAACCACAACCACCACCACCACTACCAAGACCATCACTACTACAACATATTCCTAAACATTTCCTCGCCACTCTACTAAACACCACCTCCTCCATCACCACCTCCACGTAGATCAATCAACACCATTCATCTCTACACGAACAAGGGAAGGCACCATTTCTCACCTATTGCAACCTGTAGCTGTCTGTGTGTGTGTGTGTGTGTGTGTGTGTGTGTGTGTGTGTGTGTGTGTGTGTGTGTGTGTGTGTGTGTGTGTGTGTGTGTGTGTGTGTGTGTGTGTGTGTGTGTGTGTGTGTGTGTGTGTCCCTTCCCAAGTTCCATTCAGAGACTCGTAACAAGACGGTAAACTTTTATTGTTATTGAAATTTGGCTGAAGTGTTTTAGTCGTGTTATTCCCCGCGTGGTTTTACACTCTCTCTCTCTCTCTCTCTCTCTCTCTCTCTCTCTCTCTCTCTCTCTCTCTCTCTCTCTCTCTCTCTCTCTGGAGTTGAGGAAGCTATCAATCTTCTATCATCTCTTATCATCCGCTTGGGTCACACACTCACACGGGAATCTGTACTACTCTCTCTCTCTCTCTCTCTCTCTCTCTCTCTCTCTCTCTCTCTCTCTCTCTCTCTCTGTCCACCTTTCCTTCTCCTCCCACTCTCTTCCTCCCGTCATTACAGCTACTTCGCCTTCCTTCTGCAGTCGAGAGAGAATCAGAGAGAAGAGAAGTAAAGGCCATGAAAGGAGGAGGAGGAAGGAGGGAGTGAGAGGGAGTGAAGGAATGGAAGGACTGAGGGTAGGAATGCAGAAAGAGGTGAAGGAATTAGGATGAAGAAAGTATGTAAGTAAGGAAAGAAGGAAGGAAGGTAACTAGGAGGAGAAGATAAGGAGTAAGAGAATGAAGAAGTCAAGATGTAAAGGCAGAGATTGTGAAGGAAGTATGATTGATGGATAAAGAGAGAAAGAAAGAAAGAAAGAAGGAAGGAAGGAAGGAAGGAAGGAACAATTACGGTAGAGGGATGCAAGGAGAAGAAAGATGCGCAGAAAAAAAAAAAACGGAAAGAAGGAGGAAGAATGAAAATAATAGATGACAAGAATGAAGATGGAGGAAAAGAATGCAGAGAGATAGGAATTCGGATGATAATGACATGGAACGAAGAAAAGAAGAAGAAGAAGAAGAAAAAAAAAAGAAAAGAAGAAGAATGGAAGGACGGAGGTAAGAAAAAGGAAGAAGGGGTAAACAAGGTGAACAGGGAAAGAAGGAAAGAAGGAAAGAATGGAAAAAAGGGAAAAAAAACAAGGTGAACAAGATATGGAGAGAGAGAGAGAGAGAGAGAGAGAGAGAGAGAGAGAGAGAGAGAGAGAGAGAGAGAGAGAGAGAGAGAGAACCAGACATGAAGGAAGGAGGAAGAAAGAAGAAAAAAGAAAGGAAGATCGAGAACTTAAATAAAATATAGAAGGAAAGAAAGAAGGAAGCGGAGAAAAAAGCTGAAGGAAAGAAGAAGGAAAGAAAAAAAAGAAGATAAGGAGAGAAAAGAAAGATAGAAAAGGTGAATAGAAGATAGAAGGTAAAAAAAATAAAATAAGCAGGAGAAGGAGGAGAAAGAAAACGGAGAAAGAAGAGAGGAAAGGAAAAAGGAAGAGCATAAGGCATTAACTATAATCTCTCTCTCTCTCTCTCTCTCTCTCTCTCTCTCTCTCTCTCTCTCTCTCTCTCACCGCCAAAATGATACGATAACTTGTGAAAGAAGGAGAGAAAAAAACACACACACATCGGCGGTCACACCTTCAGATAAACTAAAATCCAGTGGACATATTTGGACATTGGCGAGAGTCTGGCGTCTATTGCAAGTAAAAATGGTGAGGTCTTCAGTGCCCGGCCAGGAAAAGGAGGAGGAGGAGGAGGAGGAGGAGGAGGAGGAGGAGGAGGAGGAGGAGGAGGAGGAGGAGGAGGAGGCAAGAAATGTTACGACAATAAGAAAAAAAATAAAATAAAATACACTTAAAATAATTCCAACGTAATTATCTTTATATTATTTTTTTAAGGGTATTTTTAATTTATTTTTATGCCGCGACCTAAACACCAATTACGATTCTGCCTATTAATGAGCCGGGAAGGGAAGAAACGTTTAATTAGCGTAAC
>NC_059291.1:11528162-11533162 GCF_017591435.1 Portunus trituberculatus
TCAGGTGAGGCAGGAGAGAGAGAGAGAGAGAGAGAGAGAGAGAGAGAGAGAGAGAGAGAGAGAGAGAGAGAGAGAGAGAGAGAGAGAGAGAGAGAGAGAGAGAGAGAGAGAGAGAGAGAGAGAGAGAGAGTTTCTTACACGATGAATACACAATTTCTCTTGCATACATTTGGAAAATTAAATCGATGAGTAAAATAGAAATAATGTCTTCTCTTCAGCTATACAGTGACTCACCCCCCTTCTCTCTCTCTCTCTCTCTCTCTCTCTCTCTCTCTCTCTCTCTCTCTCTCTCTCTCTCTCTCTTTACGTGACCTTACCTCAATTTTCTTGGACGTAACGTACTTCCTAACCAACACAATCCTCTCTCTCTCTCTCTCTCTCTCTCTCTCTCTCTCTCCTCCTGCTCTTCTTCCTCTTCATCCTCCTCCTGTTCATCCCGTATCCGCATTCACCTCACTTCTCCAGTTCCTTCTTCCGCATCCTCTCTCCTTCCTCCTCCTCCTCCTCCTCCTCCTCCTCCTCCTCCTCCCTGGTAACCTGACTCACGCAGCAGCCGGAGACCAT
Organism: Portunus trituberculatus; assembly: GCF_017591435.1. Taxonomy (NCBI): domain Eukaryota; kingdom Metazoa; phylum Arthropoda; class Malacostraca; order Decapoda; family Portunidae; genus Portunus; species Portunus trituberculatus. The sequence goes on from NC_059291.1 coordinate 11,528,727, forward strand.
CGTAATATAGGCGGATCATGGGGCATTTTTTTGTCTATAAACACGGAACTTTTGTATCATGTCGTTCTACTGACTTGGGATCTCCGGGGCAGCTGGAGGCCGAGAAGGAAGGAAGAAGGGAAGGAGAGAAGGAGGGAAGGAAGAAAGGAAGGAATGAAAGAACGAAGGAAGGAATAAGGGAGGGAAGGTAGGTAGGAATGAAGGAAGAATTAATAAGGGAAGGTAAGAAATAGAGAATGAAAGAAGGAAGGAAGGAAGGAAGGAAGGAAGGAAGGAAGGAAGGAAGGAAAGAAGATGGGAAGGGGAAAAAGAAAAGGTAGATAGATGGATGACTTGATGAATGAGAGGAAGAAGAAGAAACTGGTGGAAGGAAGGAAAGAAGGAAGGTGGAGAGGAAAAGAGGGAAAGGCAAATAAATAAGGGAAGAGAAGAAGAGATAACTGTGTGTTGGGGGAAAATAGGTAAAAACAGAGAGGTCAAGGAAGATAGGATGAGAAAAATAGAAGGAAAGGTGTGTGGATGGGGAAAGAGAGGAAAATATATATGGGGTAGTAGATGGAAGAGAGGGAAGAGAGAGAGAGAGAGAGAGAGAGAGAGAGAGAGAGAGAGAGAGAGAGAGAGAGAGAGAGAGAGAGAGAGAGAGAGAGAGAGAGAGAGAGAGAGAGAGAGAGAGAGAGAGAGAGAGAGAGAGAGTTGAGCTTGTAGGAGTGCGTGCGATCTAAAGACACTAAGTAGCAGCAGTGTTGTTACGTGCAGGGAATACGAAGGAGATAGAAGGAATTGTGTTACTCTTCTTCTTCTTCTTCTTCTTCTTCTTCCTCTTCCTCTTCCTCTTCCTCCTCCTCCTCTGCCCACCCACCCACCAACTCCCCCACCCACTGCAAAATTACCAGAGTTGCACAAATATCTTTTTTTTCCCTTCCGTGTTTTTATTTTTCGCTTTCCCATGCTACGTTATTTTGTTGGTTTATTCTGAAATGACTAAGTTGCAGGGAGAAAATTACTCGTGTTGTTGTTGTTGTTGTTGTTGTTGTTTTGCTTGTATTTTCGTGTTCATATCGCTTTTTCATATTTTGTTTTGTGATATTTTTGTTATTTCTTGTAATAGTTGTTGTTGTTGTTGTTGTTGTTCATTTTTTTTTTTTTTTACTTAATTTAGTGTCTCTCTATAAAGAAAAATACATCTCCGTGAGTCATTCTGTTCCTGCAGTACTGTATAGCACTCTCTTTCTCCTCAAAGGTATGGGAATCTTCTCACGTCATTAACTCTCATTTTCACTTGGACATGCACGTCTGTCTACCGTCACCTGTTGCCCCTCACTTCCCTTCCATGACAGGCACCCATCACTCCCCCATCACTCCCATCACTAACCCTTTCTCTACTCTCACCCTGTCCTTCTCTATGCCTCACCCGTTTCCATAATCATATAATTTATCCTCCCCTTTCCATACACTGCTCCCATTACTCCCATTTCTTCACTAACACTATTCTTTTCCCTTTTCTCCCTTCCCTACACTGTCCATATCACCATACATTTCCCACCATCCCTCTCCATCCTTCACTAATCTCCATAACCATACAATTGCTCCTCCCTTTTCCATGCACTGCCCCCATCACCTATCCATTCCCTATACTGTCCATACGACCTTACATTTCCCTTTATCCCTCTCCATCACCCATCACCATAACCATACAATTTCTTATCCTCTATTTTCCATATATATACCACTTCCACCTCTATACCTCTTTATCCTTCTCCCATTCCCATGACCTCTTCACCCCCACCCATCGCAGCCTTCACCGCCGCTAACCACAACCCCCTTCCTTCCTTCCCTCGCCTCATTAAGTTGTTGTCCCATCGCTCCAGACAGACACGCGGAATCTCAAGGTAAGGTAGAGTCCCTCCTGCTGCTGCTGCTGCCGGACGCTACTTGATATCCTGGTCTTGTGTCCCTCTGTCCCTTCCTGCGTGTTGACAACTGACTTGAGGGGTGTGTGTGGGTGAGTGAGGGAAGTGGGTTGGAGGGTGGAGACTGGAGAGATTGGTTAGTGGATGGGTGTGTGTGTGTGTGTGTGTGTGTGTGTGTGTGTGTTAGTTTATTATCTTTTTTCTTTAGTTGTGTTGTTCTATTTTTCTTTTCTTTTTTTTAGTGTTCAGATTTTTGTATTTCTCTTAATTTTTTTGCAGTATTTCAGTTTTATTATTTTTTTTTAATATATGTGTTTTTTTATGTTAGTGTTAGTTCAGACATTGGATTTTCACGTGCGCATGTAAGTTTCGTGCGTTTTGCTCAGTAAAGTGTATTTCTGTGTTCTTTTACCACTGAAGTTATATGATTTGCAATTTTTATCAAGTGATCTGTGGTCAATAAGTGATTTGTCCTTGTGTGTGTGTGTAAGTGGATTATGTGGTGGATGACGGTGCACTTTTGCCTTCCTGCTTTATTCATGTGTAGGGGAAGTGGAGAGGAAGAGGCGGCAAAGGAGCAGCAAGAGAGAGAGAGAGAGAGAGAGAGAGAGAGAGAGAGAGAGAGAGAGAGAGAGAGAGAGAGAGAGAGAGAGAGAGAGAGAGAGAGAGAGAGAGAGAGAGAGAGAGAGAGAGAGAGAGAGAGAGAGAGAGAGAGAGAGAGAGAGAGAGAGAGAGAGAGAAAACCGAACAGAAATAAACCTACAGCAAACGCCAATTAGTACCTATGAGTCCACCTACTTGATCACCTTACCAATCACCACTAAATCCTACAACCTATGAATAACACACATCCAGCAAGACCAACGCACTTCAGAACATGCGGCAAAAAGTGACATGATTACCTCCTTAAAAGCTCCTCGCTATGAAGTCCCGGATTGCGGCTTCAGTGTTCCCAGAAGCGCATTGGTAAAGATGAACTCAACATATTTTTTTCCCTTTTCATCGTTCAGTGATCACGATGAGTCAGTGCACATGTTCTTACTGTTCCTCATCCCTAAGTGCATGACTCCGCAATTGTCGAGAGCAACGGACATCGAACCACTCAATAATCTTGCCTGGATCTTTCTGGCTGACCTCTCAGTGCCTCGTGGCAAGCGTGGTAAGTGCTCCTTCATCCTCCCTCTTGTCGTCTACAAATTGAGAGACATTACAAGTACCGAGTCCATCTTCAAAGTCGCCCACGTATATCATGAGGAGCAGGGCGCCCGGGGGTGACTCCTGTGGTCGGGCCATCAGTGACAGGTGGCCGCACCAAGGTCAGAACGTTCAGTTTGGCCCATTGTGTACTGCGGAGACTACCGACTCACTTTCTGGTCCACGCACGCAGCTTGTCTCCTATTACAGAAAGGACCGGGAGAGTTACGAGTCTCGCGTGAGGGAGTGTGCCGCCGGCTGTCCACTCCAGTCACTCCGCTGATACACGTATAACATGCCGATAAAATTTGTGAATCGTGGTTCTCATAGTAAAAACTGTGAGAAAAATTCTGCAGCACATACAATTGGCGCTTCATAGTGTTTGATTCTGATTCTGTCCTGCTAACCTCAACATACGAGCGTGTCATTGTATTCTGAAAACATGACCGCTAACATTTGCTTTTTCTGGGTGAGGATTTTCAGTAGTTACCGTCACTGTTTTATCCTCACAGTTTAGTAGCACGAAAAGGAAAAAAATCGGGGGTTACATTTGCAAGTTTCAAGGTTTTTGGATATCCAGCTTTATCACCGGCCGGAACACAGTCCAGCACTGCCTGGCTGCTGGCTGAAACACTCACTACGAATTCTGACCCTATAAACTCCGGGATCCGCTCCTGTGTGTGTGTGTGTGTGTGTGTGTGTGTGTGTGTGTGTGTGTGTGTGTGTGTGTGTGTGTGTGTGTGTGTGTGTGTGTGTGTGTGTGTGTGTGTGTGTGTGTGTGTGTGTGTGTGTGTGTGTGTGTATGTGGGCGACTCACTTGCTAATGTCAAGCGTGGCAGTTCATTTTTTTTCACCTCATGATCAAATATTTTTCTTCCCTCTCTTTTTTTTTTTTTTTTTTTCTGAGAGAGCTGTTCCATTGCAGTCTGAGATGGGACAGGTTGAGGGGCGGCAGCTGGGTTGGTGGCGCGGGTGCAGGAGCAGACGCTTGGCTGAGGCGCGCATCTATATTCTTATTGCCATAGATGAAGTCCCCCGCTCTTGTCTGCCAGCGCGCTCAGTATTACCTTAGATTTTCCTTCCTTTTTATACTCTTCTACATGTAAAGGACGTTTCCAGATTACTTCTACTTTTACAGCCTATGAATAACTTTTCCGAACTGGCTGGCACCTTTTGCTCTGGAAGTCAGTAGAGAGAGAATATTTATGCAAGAGATTCAGGCGAAAGAAAGCTTAGAAACTACACACACTACTCGCAATATATTCTGCAAAGCTTCAGTTATAAATGCAAAAAAAAAAGAAAAAGAAAAATTTGGAAAGTGACAATGTGAGA
>NC_059291.1:11538162-11540662 GCF_017591435.1 Portunus trituberculatus
AATTTATTGTCAGTTTTCATTTATCATCTCCTTCCTGTTGCCTTTTTTCTCATCATCCTTTGCCCTGTGTATTTTCTGGTTTTTCTTTGTCTCCTTCTTAAGTGTATTGCCTAGTCCCCATTTTGTGTGTGTATAGTACGTGTGTGTGTGTGTGTGTGTGTGTGTGTGTGTGTGTGTGTGTGTGTGTGTGTGTGTGTGTGTGTGTGTGTGTGTGTGTGTGTGTGTGTGTGCGTGTGTGTGTGTATCTTTCATTCACAACTACGATCCAGCTACAAAAATTAACAAATAAATAAACAAAGTACGAAAGATAAAAATGAATAAGTGTCTCTTCCTTCCTCCCCTTCTTGACAACACCTTACAGTCTTCCCACGCTCTCCACGGCTCAGCAGCGCGGCGGCAGAGGAACCAACCACCCAGGAATGAATGGGGAGAAGCAGCTCAAATCCCATCACTTCATTCAACCGGAACATTACTTCTCAATTAATACTTTCATCTTACCTGAGGGACGTGACTGTCACACCGCAGCTCATCATCCGCGACTCACCTGCAGGCAAGGCAAGACAACCATTAGTATTGATTAAGGAAACACTTCGCCTGCTAGACATTGAAGGTTATAGCTAAAAGATGCATCATAAGTGTATATTGAAGGTAGATACTTGAGGCTTGTGAAAATGTACGAGATTGAAGTCAAGAATGTGTTAACGTGAATAGATATGCAATAACGAGCGTTTATATTAGAAGGAACATAAGAAAGAATAACCAAGCAATGAAGGTTAGTCTGAAAAACAAAAAGGCATCGTTAGAATATAGAAGAAGGGGAAATAGACACTTCAAGCTTATAAAATGTTAGACCTTCGAGACAAAGGATGTGTTAACAAGAATAAATACTCAATGAAGAGCACGTATATTAAGAGAAGCATGAAAAAAATAAATAAATAAAACAGCAACTATTACGATTCATTCAGGAAACACTTCACTTATCAGGCAGTGAACGTTATCGCTGAAAAGTGAATCGTAAAAAGCCAACAATATTAGACGTTTGGTGGCCGCAGTATTTACGAGCCGGAGTGACGGGTGCACCAAAGGATGTGTTAACAGACATACATACTCAGGGAACAGTGCGCGTATATTACAAGAGAGATACAAATAACAGGTATACAAGCTGAATGTATTGGGCCATCTCACCACCATCACCACCACCAACACACCACCACCACTATCTTCCTGTCTAAAGGTGAAAGAAGTAGCAGGAACTCACACACAAGACAAAGACGCGGTGGAGAGAGTAAGGAGAGAGAGAGAGAGAGAGAGAGAGAGAGAGAGAGAGAGAGAGAGAGAGAGAGAGAGAGAGAGAGAGAGAGAGAGAGAGAGAGAGAGAGAGAGAGAGAAAGGGTGACAGCAGCAGGTAAGACGCAAGAGAAACCAAGAGGAAAAATGTTCACAGCAATAGGAGAGTCTGAAAATGTTCTCACCAATATGAACTCTGCAAGCGTCACAAAAGATTTTCTGATGTCCAATGGAAAATATGTTATGGTGATCACTACGTACAATACACACACACACACACACACACACACACACACACACACAGAGACACGATGTTTCATGCCAGGAAAAGGAAAATAATACAGTCCAACCACAAATATTCGTAATAGAAAATCAAGAGAAAGAGAAGAGGAAGAGGAGGAGGAGGCAGTTACGAAGCGTCAAAATTCCACGACTCTACCTTATAAATGTCAAACACATGGACACAAAAACTAAGAGGTAGAAAAACTCATTATAAGGAAGTTCACCTTCACTCCCACGACTCATCTTCACCACCACCACCACTACCTCCACCTCCACCACCACCATCACCACCACCACCACCATCACCACCACCACCACTCAATATTCAGCGAGTGTCGGTGTAAAATTGTGAAGGCAGTGGTGGGAAAGTGGAATGAGTGTAGAATGAGTGTTACGTTACGAGAGAGAGAGAGAGAGAGAGAGAGAGAGAGAGAGAGAGAGAGAGAGAGAGAGAGAGAGAGAGAGAGAGAGAGAGAGAGACGAGGTATTGGTATGTATGTGTGTTTACTATGACATACTTTTCACAGCACTAAAGCTACACACACACACACACACACACACACACACACACACACGCTCCTGTTCCCTCGTCTGCTTCCCACAATTTATCGTATTTCCTTTTGAACCTATGAATATTTTGCCGCTCTCCACTCTTTCCTCTCAACAATTTTTTCCTGCTTTCCTATTTCCCTCAAAAAGAATCTGACAATTTTTTTTCTCTCCTTGGCCTTCTTTTTTCCCTTTTTTTCCTTCCCTGCTTCAAATTCCCCAGGTGTTAAATTGGATCAAATTTTCACTATCGAGTCCCTAACAAACCAATAAGACTCTAATTGCACGTTAATTCATCTTGTTCAGTCTCCCGTTACTTTAAAACATCGGTCGTTCAAGGCACCTTTTTGCTTCGTATTTCCTTTGTATTTTGTGCGCCAGA
>NC_059291.1:11543162-11558162 GCF_017591435.1 Portunus trituberculatus
ATATATATATATATATATATATATATATATATATATATATATATATATATATATATATATATATATATATATATATATATATATATATATATATATATATATATATATATATATATATATATATATATATATATATATATATATATATATATATATATATATATATATATATATATATATATATATATATATATATATATATATATATATATATATATATATATATATATATATATATATATATATATATATATATATATATATATATATATGTAAAGGGCAGAACACCACCTGACCATCAGCCCCTCGTTCTGGATCGTTCGGCCACTCCCGAGCGACACTTCGCTCATTTCTCTCTGCCACGTATGTCTCGAAAACCCTGCTTCTTCCGGTCACTCCACGTCTCGAGGCCCCAGTGAACACCTAACCGAGTCTACCTCGAGCCTCGTCAACACCCAGACGGCAGAGAACTTCCTGGACTCTCAAGGACTGGTCTCTCCTCTGCTGCACTGGCTTAACCCTCTGTCTGCTTCCCGACGCCGTCAACGAATCTGCCTCCAGTGTTGGTGAGATTAGTGTTCCTGTGGCCCTCGCTCGCTTTGGAGGGAGTCTCATGGTGAGCCTGGTGGTGTGCAAGGTGTCCCTGTTGTGTATACTTATGTGTTTTTGCAACTCGAAACTATTCGAAGGTGTTTATTATCGCCCCCACCGGGTTGTGTAGTTCATCCTGGGCCCAGTTTAGAGGGGCAGGCCAGTGATGGCGTTTCGCACCTTGCCCCCGCAACAGAGTAAACTAGTAAGTTATTACGAACATTTTGGCGAACGCACCTGGATGTTGAAGTAGACTCTTTGGGGTGTTAAATGTGTTAGTGCCGAGTTGCGAACTCTTGTTTTCCTATGTGCCGAGGTGTTTCAGTGGTGCAATGTTTTTCCTTCTCGGACGTATTATTGTGTAGTTGTACGTTCGGCCTCCGTGAACTGGGGAAGATTAGGTGCAGACCCACGTGTCCTCTAATCTACACTTAAGTGGAGGTCCAGTGCCTTTTAACCACCCCTCGTTCCTTGAACGAACAGCCGCTAATCTGGGGATTTCGGCTGGTTCACAGTACCTTACTGTGGTTTGGGCAGCGGAATATTTTGACCGTCTTATTTCGTCGCCTAAGAGTAATTGTGGAGTAGTCATTGCTCCTACAGAGGAACCAGTTATGCTCAGTGTGCTTGCCAGTCAGTGTTTCTGTACATATGCTTGTGCTATTTATGTATACGTTTTGCTTGGCTGTATGTGGGTAAGTTCTTTCTATCTACCTGAGATATTTGATCCATTTTTTGGTGTGGTTGTGCACTTGACTAATTTTTCTACCCCAACCAGAGAGATATTTGTATACCCCTACCTGTGAGATATTTGTAATCTAATTGGGTGTTTGTGCACTTCATCAATTTTACTACCCTTGTGGCTTATTTTGTACATGCATAATTCATGTGTGCGTGAGAAATTTTTGAGTGTTTTCATGGTTGCCTCAAGTGTCATGTTAAGGGATTCCCGTCTCTTAGGTTTTTTTCAAGTCTGCGTTGTTGGGTTTTTTTCAAGTCTGCGTTGTTGGGATTGTTAGTTTCGGTTCAAGGGATTCCCCTGTCTCTTAGGTTTTTTCAAGTCTGCGTTGTTGGGATTTAGTTTCGGTTCTGTCTTAAGATGACTACTTTCGCTGAGCTTACAGAACAAGCAGTAAAGCTCGGCCTTCTCAGGAGATACACACCTAAGAACTCCAGCAGAGCTACTGGGAGATTTATGGTAGCTACCATAAGAGGGCCTCAACATCTTCTGAAAGGGGCAATGAGGCCATTAACGCTAAACCGGACTAAAGAAGCTACTCCCGGATGGTGAAGTGTTATAACTGGGGAAGAAGGTCATGTAAGTAAGGTCATAAGTGTCCAAAGAATCCCAGAGCCTTTCAAGAACCACAGGATAAATACAAGGTAAGATTTTGTATGGATGAGCGGTCTCTCCCATATTATGCAGTTGCCGGCACGATCAACGGCTCCTGGGCTACTACTGTTGCCAGCACGATCAATGGCTCCTGGCCTACTACTATTGTCAGAGACACCGGCTGCAACTGCGTGATCGTCTGAGGAGGCAGTGCTTGATGCTGACGTCTCTCGGCGACCTACGGTAGTAGTAGAGGACGATCTTGGACGGGGAGATATTTTTCCAACCATTAGGTGCTATATAAGATGCCCATGTTTCGAGGGTTGGATTGATGATGCTATCCTAGCTCCTATGAAGCGCGAAGGTGTCCTCATTGGCAACATCTCGGGAGCTCGTAGTCCTGATGAGCCGTCTCTCGTGAATAGCAAAGCACCATCCTCCTTGCTCCAAACCTCAGTCAGTGATTTGGCTATGCTTCTGTCTTCTCTTTTCACTGCCTCCTCTTTCCTCCAGCCTCAGAAGAGGAGCCGCAATTAATGCGAGCATATGCTGTAGAAACCCGCAGTAGCAGAATGGTGCGTGTTCATCCTCTAGTTTTGCCAGAATTGCAACCCTTGGACGTGACTCCGGAGGATTTCTTCGTCTTCAAGAAGTGTCCGTCTCTTGGAAATCTTAGGAACAAAGTTAACACAAGTGAAGAGGAGCGGACAAAGGACCGCTCTACTTTGTAACCTTCGCTGTACAGGACTTCACTATCGGAAGTGTTTGACCTCGAAATATCCATTAAGGTTGGTAAGCTCATTAAATCTTGTTCCTAACGATTGTCGACCAATAATCCTGTCTGTTGGCCATGTAACCCCCTTTTATAAGTCATTTCTCTCGCAGAAAGATCCTGTGACGTCTGTCAACGAATGTCTGCCAAAGGTTGAGTCCGACCAGCACCTCTCCATCCTCTTCCAGAGTGGCGGTCAATTTGGTTGGACCACTGTCTCCCCCATCCTCAGAAGGCCACAGGTACATCCTCACTTTAATCGACTACGCCACTGGGTTCCCAGAAGCCGTGCCACTGACGGAAATAGACTCCATCTCCGTTGCTGAGGCCTTACTCTCCATCTTCGCTAGAGTCGGTATACCATGAGAAATTCTCACTGATCAAGGTACCCAATTTACATCTCGATTAATGCAAGAACTTCAAGTTGTTAGTCAATCCTTTATTTACCACTCTAATTTCATCCTAGCACTAATTGGTCGCATTGAACGTCTACATGCGCCACTTAGAGCTTCCATACGAAAGCTCTGTAAGGACCGTCCTCGAGTGGCACAGATACTTTATTCCTACATTATTCGCCCTCAAATACCCAGCGATAGAACCGGTTTCTCCGCCTTCGAACTTCTCTATGGAAGGACTGTTCGGGGACCTCTCCGCCCTTAGAGATCTATGGGAGGACCGGAACCTGAAGGACGACGACCGATCCGCTTTCCGCTACGTGGTAGAGCTACAGAAGAAGCTAGCAGAGACCGCGCAGATCGCCGCCAACAATGCAGACATCGGTGCCTCGAAATATAAGACCTACTTTGACATCAAGAGTCAAGATTGCCAGTTGCAACCTGGCGATGAAGTCCTTCTTCCCAGCGATTCCAGCAAGCTTCTTGGAAAGGACCTTGTACAGTTTTAGAGCGACGAGGTAAGGTTGATTACCTAATTGATTGTCCCCAAGGTCCGAGATTGTACCACGTCGACCTCTTAAAACGTTACATCCGTCGTGCTAGTTTTGCCGAAGTCTTAGACGAAGTGTCAACACCTGAAGAGACCGAGTCGGAAACACCCGAAGCGGAAGAGTATGTCCCGGAGAACAACCACCTTATTTGTGAAGACGACGTGAAGACGACCCCGAGGACGAGTGCTACTCTTTGCCAGTGACACCTGATGGCTGCTCTGACAAGGATAGACGATCCAGGATCAACCTGAATTTAACTTCAAAACCAGCTGACATCGAGTATCTCTTGTCAGTTTGACGATGTTTTCTCTGATGTTCCTGGGTGTACATCCTCTGTTGAACATAGTCTTAACTACCACTGGCTGCATCAGCACAAAGATTTACCCTGTCCTTGTCCATCTAAAACGTTTCTTTGAACAGGAAGTCTCTGACCTTTTTGAGAAAGGAATCGTACGACGGTCTTCTCAACATTGTTCGCCAGTCGTGATGGTTCCTAAGCCAGACAACACTTATCGGATGGCCATCGACTACCGTCAACTCGACAGCTACAGTCTTCTAGGCTGAGCCCAGCTGCAACATTGAGGAAGATATGTACAAGTTTTCCAGTTCAAGATTCTTCCCCTGAGTTGGATCTCTGCAAGGCTTATTACCAAGTCCCTTTGACAGAGAGAGCCATGCTGACAGCCTTCCCAACCCACTCGGGCCTAATGGAGTTCACCAGACTACCTTTCGGCCTGGTCACTGCTTGGGCCACCTATATCAAGCTCTTGCGCATTGTTCTCTCGAGACGCGCAAACATGGTATTTTATTTTGATGTTTTCATATACTCTCTTCAGACTGGGCCCTGCATATAAAGACCCTTCATGCCGTACTGGACAGGATCAGGACCCATGGACTTAGACTCAAGATCTCCAAGTGCCATTTTGGATTCCCTTTCATTTTATACCTTGGATTCATTTTGGGAGGTGACTGTCTTCAACCCCAGCCTGACAAAGTGGAAGCGCTCTGCAAGATACCACCACCGTCCACTAAGAAACTTCTGCGAGGATTTATTGGAATAGTGAATTTCTACAAGTCTTTTATCACTCAGGCATCCTTCCTCACTGGCCCTCTGACTGATCTGCTAAAAATGACTGTTCGTGAGCCCCTTCCCTGGACGGACGAGTTGCAGGCCTGTTTCGACCAGCTCAAATTAATCCTCTTCTAACCCCATACTTCGTCTCCCTGATCCTAGCCGTCCTTTTGTACTTAGGACGGACGCTTCCACCCGAGGGATTGGAGCGGTTTTACTTCAATATCATCTTGGCATTCCTCATCCGGTTGCGTATGCTAGCAGAAAACTGCTCCCCAGGGAAACCCGGTATTCTACCATTGAGAGGGAATGCCTAGGTATAGTATTCTCCATTCTCAAGTTTGATTTTTACCTCAGAGGGAAAGAATTTATTTTGGAAACAGATCACAAACCCCTCACCTATATGCACACCTTCAAAGGCAAGAATGATCGCCTTCTCAGATGGAGTCTAGGACTGCAACCATACAAATTCAGGGTCGTTCATGTTGCTGGAGCTGACAATCTATGTGCCGACCTCCTCAGTCGAGTTTAGATATTTTCTTCTATCCTTTCTTTTCTCCAGAAGGCATCGTATTCCCTAGGAGTGGTGTTCTACAAGACTACCGTGGCTAGTCTCTTGGAGAGGGGAGTAGTGTAAAGGGCAGAACGCCACCTGACCATCACCCCTCGTTCTGGATCGTTCGGCCACTCCCGAGCGACACATCGGTCATTTCTCTCTGCCACGTATGTCTCGAGAACCCTTCTTCCGTCTGCTTCTTCCGGTCACTCCACGTCACGAGGCCCCAGTGAACACCTAACCGAGTCTACCTCGAGCCTCTCCAACACCCACACGGCAGAGAACACTCTGGACTCTTCAAGGACTGGCCTCTCCTCTGCTGCCCTGGCTTCACACTCTACCTGCTTCCCAGCGCCGTCAACGAGTCTGCCTCCAGTGTTGTTGAGATTAGTGTTCCTCTGGCCCTCACTCGCTCTGGAGGGAGACTCATGGTGAGCCGGGTGGTGTGCAAGGTGTCCCTTTTGTTGTTATATTGTGTATGCCTATGTGTTTTTGTATGTCTAGTAAACTTGGAACCATTCGAAGCTCTGTTTATTACCGCCCCACCGGGTTAAGTGTAATTCATCCTGGGCCCAGTTTAGAGGGGGCAGGCCAGTGATGGATGGCGTTTCGCACCTCGCCCCCGCAATAAATGGACTAAACTAGTAGGTTATTTATTTATATATATATATATATATATATATATATATATATATATATATAGTATTATATATTTATATTTTCCTCTTTGCACCACTAACGATCATCTAAACTACCTTTCATCACGGTTCCTCTTATCTCTTCCATCCCAAACCGTCCATATCATTATCTTTCCCCACCAAACTCCCAACAACTTTTACAGTTTTTTTCTCCCTTGCACACTTCCACAACTAAACCTTTCCCTTACCAAAGCCTCGGGTGGCGCCACAACACTACAGAGAGGACACGAGTGGAATCAAGTACCATCTGCAGCCATACCTGTTCCTTTAGCATCCCTTCCCTAACCTTATATTCTTCCCCTTATCCCTTTGTACCTTCCAGCCGCCTCCTGTCCAGGCCGTCTTGTTGACAGTAATGGATACGCAGGTGTTGTGTTAAGGGCCCGGGGGTGCAGGTGAGCGGCAGGAGGGGTGAGAGGGAAGTGAGAGGAGGGAAGTAAGGTATGAAAGGGCAGCAGGTGTGGTTCCGTTATATGGTTTGTTCTTGTTCCTGTCGTCGTCGTTGCCTGTGTGTACTACACAAAATAAACACGCACACTTCTTCCCTTCAGGAGAACAACAAACTTGTACTTCATTCCGGTTCCCACTGACAGCCCTTCTCTCTCCCCGCCTCTCCCTCTCTCCCAGCCTTGTTCTGTGTGGAAAGAACACAGGACGCTTCACTGCTCCCTGCGCGTTATTTTACTGGGAGAGAGGAAGAGGGAGAGCGCTTACTCTTCGATACAGTACATCATCCCTCAAACTTCAAATAACAGACCTTTAAAGAAAACAGAATCGTTTTATAAGATATACTACCACCAACACTAAGACAAACCTAGACATTCTATACACCCCTTCTGTACCATGCTTTACACCCCTTCCGTACCATGACGCGTTTTCGTATTCATTCTACTTAACTATTACACCCCTTCCGTACCATGACGCGTTTTCGTATTTTATACAGCTTCAGGAAACTGGGGAATAAACTAGTGAAGACTGTGGGGCATATTAATCTTCTGACCTCCATAGACCAATCTCAATAAAACACTCTAATCGTACCTAAATTGAAGGAAAAAAATGCGTCCCAGTACTGAAGGGGTTAAGTACTGTACAATTCTGAAGGTTCTTAGGTCTGTATATATTCTAGTATCTACACACAATACTTCCTGAACAGATACAAGACTCATTAACACCTGGAGACACGCATCAGACTCATTAACACCTGAGGACACGCGTCACACTGTACAGGTGAGGCTAATGGGACACGCGACACCTGGTTGAATGCACCGCACTCAGGGGATGGGCAGGAGTAGGAGGAGCAGGAGGAGGTTTAGAACGAGTGAAGAAAAGGGACAATGAATAGGAAACAGGCGTGTGTGCGTGCGTGCAACATGCGGTTATGCTAATGTGTGCATTTACGTGCCCAAATCTAAAAGGCTCTCTCTCTCTCTCTCTCTCTCTCTCTCTCTCTCTCTCTCTCTCTCTCTCTCTCTCTCTCTCTCTCTCTCTCTCTCTCTCTCTCTCTCTCTCTCTCTCTCTCTCTCTCTCTCTCTCTCTCTCTCTCTCTCTCAGTAAAATAACGCGCGGGGAGCGGTGAGGCGTCCTGTGTTCTTTCCACACAGAACAAATGTGTTCCTATGAAAGCAAAAGTAATGACTCTTCTCCTTCCCTCTGAGTACTTGCGCGCCTTTTATCTGTGAATGCTTCTCTTCCGTACACACACACACACACACACACACACACACACACACACACACACACACACACACACATCTGGTTTACCAAATTAGAAGCACCAAAAATGAAGAAAGAGTTGCAGAAAGAGGAGAGGAGGAGGAAGAGGAGAAAAAAAAAGGTAAACAACAAATTGTAAGTTACATACGTTGGCATTTGTTAGAATCACAAAAAGACTTGTAGAAACGGAGAGCTAAAAAAGACTGCGGAAAGAAAAGAGAGGAGGGGAGGAAGGGAGGAGGAGAGAAGAGGGGGCGAGAGAAAGAGAGACAGAGGGGGAGAGAGGGAGAGTAATAGAGAGGTAGGGAGAGAGTTAACGAGGAAGGGAAGAAGGTTAGTTTTAAGGAAGGCAGGGACAGAAGGGTGAAGATGTGAAGGGAGGAGGAGGAGGAGGAGGAGGAGGAGGAGGAGGAGGAGGAGGAGGAGGAGAGAAGAGCCGATTACATTACGAAGCGGCACTAATGTAAGGGGTCGTGTATGAGACTGTGTGTAAGGGAGGAGGAGGAGGAGGAGGAGGAGGAGGAGGAGGAGGAGGAGGAGGAGGAGGAGGAGGAGGAGGAGGAGGAGGAGGCTATCTATACCCTCCCCCACCTATCACCTGAAATGTGTAATAAATTTCGTCTTAAAGAGGTGTGTGACTACTACTAGTGTTCCTCCCCTCTTCTCTCCCTCCCTCTCCCCCTTTCCTTTTCCTTCTTCTCTCCCCTCCCTCCCTTCCTTCGTCTTTCCTCTGCTGTCTTACTTATCTACTCTCTCTCTCTCTCTCTCTCTCTCTCTCTCTCTCTCTCTCTCTCAATTATTTACAGTCAAAACATAAGATTATTCAGAGAGCAGAAAAGAAATATCGAAAACTAAAGATGGTGATGTGGTGGTGGTGGTAGTAGTAGTAGTAGTAGTAGTAGTAGTAGTAGTAGTAGTAGTAGTAGTAGTAGTAGTAGTAGTAGTAGTAGTAGAAGATGAAAGAAAAAAATAAAGAGGAGGAGGAGGAGGAGATGAAGAAAGAAGACAAAGAAAATACGCAGGATATGAATAGAAGAGGTGAGGTGAGGTGAGGTATGCTGAGGAGGAGGAGGAGGAGGAGGAGAGAGAGAGAGAGAGAGAGAGAGAGAGAGAGAGAGAGAGAGAGAGAGAGAGAGAGAGAGAGAGAGAGAGAGAGAGAGAGAGAGCAGCATCCCGTCACGATACAATCTTATTATATCGTCAGGACAAAGCAGAGACGATACCCCACAGCGCTCTGGACTAAGCTCGGCCGGCCAGCCCCCCTAAACCAGCTCCAGACATCCTCCTCCTCCTCCTCCTCCTCCTCCTCCTCCTACCGCCGCAGACATCCTCACTCCTCCTATTCCTCTTCTTCCTCTTCCTCCTCCCAATGGTGCATTCAGGCCCATCCTCCACATCGTACATTCAGAAAAACCTCCAATATCCTCTTTCTCCTTCACGCAAGATAGACAGACTCCTCCTTCTCCCTCCTCCTCCTTCTCTTCCTCCTCCTCCTCTCGTATAATCTTTCCAAACGTACGCACATATTTTCATGCCAAACAATATGCAAACGACTGGGAAAATTTATGAACGGTGTGGTTTTGGTTATACGAAATTGAACTACAGTGTTAAGGGAAGGTGTCATGAGTGTTAGTGTAATTGTTTTCAGAGGCAACTTATGTTAGCGGCGGAAGTGTTATGAGGGGGAGCCGCTACTGCATCATTCACACACCGGTAATGGCATCCTCTTAACATCTATCCTCTTACTGCACGGACGATACTTTTTTTTTTTTTTTTTTTAGTCTTCTCGTAACCTTTCGCACAAACCTAACCTAACTTAATCTAACTTGACGAACGTATTCTTTATATAACCTAACGTAACTTAATGTCTTACTGCATTGAATAGTACTTTTTTTCTTATTCCAGTATACTTGAATTTATTGTTGTCTTCGTGTAATATTTTGCACAAACCTAACTTAAACTAACCTAACCTAAAGAAACCAACCTTTATATAGCCTTATCTAACTTGATATCTTACTACATGGAAAGATATATATTTCTTAATTAATTCTGGTATGGCATTTATATTTTTGGTGGTCTTCCTGTAACCTCTTCAACGCACCTAACCTAACCTAATCTAACCTAACTTAATCTAATGAAACGTAACACCATCCTCTTACACAACGATATATTTTGTTCCTAGCTGGCATTTACGGTCCACGCAATTTGTCTCCTCGCAAACTGCCGTATATATATAAGCACCTCCAAGCTAACGTAACGAACCAAACCTGTACATAACCCAACGTAACAGTTTATTCTTGGAGTTTATTTATATTCGTGCTCCCAGCGTGTTGTTTCCTCGAGTACAAGCCTTCTGGACATATCTCATACAGTTTTCCTGCGTGTATCTTCTTGTTCATTGCAGTGTACTTGTAGCATGTTTATGTGCACAATAACGAAGATACAAGACACGATACACAAGAAGACACGATACACAAGGAAGATACAGGACACTATGCATAATAAGAGAGAGATCCAAGACAAGAAAGATGCAATACATGATACTTGTAGCGTGTTTACGTGCAAAATATTATAGGAAAAAAAAAAAAATGCAAGCCACGATCAGACCTCCACGTGGCAGTCCCTGTATGAAACCTTTCTACCTGTCATCCTCAACTATAGAAAGTGTCCAATCTTCTTTTACACCCTGATGATTCACCACTAACAACCTGGTCACTCTACTTGCATGTTTTCAATATTACACTTTAAAGGAGACTCATTTTGTATACATCTGCATATTACACCTTTTAAACTTTTCATTGCATTCGTACACATATACTTAAAGATGTATTCTCCATGAAGCAGTTAATACACACACACACACACACACACACACACACACACACACACACACACACACACACTATATATATATGTTTTCTTTCCCAGTATGTACTCGTTAATCAATAAATGCGCACCATGGCCACTTGATCTGTATATTTCACCTTTTTTTCTTACATTTAGGACAGTATACTAAAACCCTTCTGCGCCTCATCTCCACCATTTCAAGTCTGTATTTTAAGTTACCCGGAGTTTCATGAGAGCCTTTGCGGTATTAGTGACAAATCAACACCATTTCTACATTCATTACAGAAGAAACAGTACTGGGAACCCTGCAAATCATCTCTGTGGTCTCTGAAAACATTTGTGGTGTGGGAGCAAAGCGTCTATGAATCCTTAGACACATACATTAACTCCTTCAGTACTGGGACGCATTTTTACCTTGAGTTTTTTTTTTTTTTGTATGTGTGTGTGTGTGTGTGATTAGACGATTTTATTGGTATTAGGAAGAGTCTATGGAGGTCAGAAGATTAATGGCCACAGTCTTCACTATTTCAATCCCACCACATGAGTTTCTGAAGCTGTATAGAACCGCCAAATAGTAGCCAGCGTGGATATGAAAACGCGTCACTGTATTGAAGGGGTTAATAGCTACCTTTCATGAAGTTCATTTTGTATCTCCACACATTCTACTCGTACGTACTGGTGGATTGGGATGGGTACTATACTGAGTTCGTTTTGCACATTCACACTTCTACGTATTTTTTTTTCACTAAATTCATTGAGGTATATTGCTAGTCTCTCTCTCTCTCTCTCTCTCTCTCTCTCTCTCTCTCTCTGGAAGGACTTTATAAATCACCACACATTCTCAATCTATGTTCTCTTCAGTACATACTCGTGAACCAGCAACTCCACTGCAAGGCGACTTGTTCAGCACATCCACACATTTCACATCTACTTTTTCCCTCCTAAACCTTGGCGTTGGACGCTCCACAACGGTAAGTGCCACACATTCCCGGGCCTCTTAACGTTAAGCTTCCTAGCAGGCCCGGCACACACACCACCTTCCCGCCTGGAGTAATCATCTAAATGGATATGATACAGATAAACAGATAACAGCCCCAAGCAGGTACGTACACAGGTGAGGCGTGGTGCATCTGGTGTCCCTTATAGTCTGCTTCTGTACTGTTGCTTTTGAGTTGTGAAGGAGGAGTGTGGAGAGTAAGGGTGGTGTATTATGTGCGTGTCTAAGTGTTGTTATTATTATTGGCATTATTGTTATTGCTATTATTATTATTATTATTATCATTATTAGTATTGTTATGTGTTTCATTTTAATTCTGGAATGTTAAGGAAAGTGTATTACGTGTATGTGTGAGTGTTCTGATGTGTTCTTAATTCCTCTTAATTCATTTTGGCCTCTGTTTATGTGTCACTTTCAACCTAAGGACATTATTATTAAAAAAAAATGTTCACAACTACTTACGTACATTGATATCTACATTTTTTTTTCATTATAGATATAAAGATAAAATTTTGAGAGGAAAGAAAAGTCCAGCGTTTCTGATACTCTAAACAAATGCCTCAACCAAAACTTTTCTCCATTTTTTCGTCACACAGCTAAACAGAAAAAAGAACATTTGCACAAAGTCTCTCCTCATACAAAGCTAAAAAACCAAAGAATCAAATACTTAAAAAAAAAAAAAGGAGCAAAGATTCCACTATATCATTCTGACTTTTCATTAGCGTCTATCACCGCCAGCACCTGTCAGTCAGTGTTTACCTGTGACACGACACGACGCGACTCACTACCGAGACGCGATACGCCCAGGTGTTGTCTTCCTGCTTACCTGCGAGCGTGGCGTCAGGTTATCAGTCAGTATCAGTGAGTTTATGGAGTGGTCTTATTTTCTAATGTGGCCTCGTAATTCCTTATCTGTTTACCATGGACTTGAAATTGAGTGCCTGGACTGAAAGCATCGATAGAGAAAGACCCTCAGTATACTCTCTCTCTCTCTCTCTCTCTCTCTCTCTCAGGATTGGCGTTGACGTTGGTATTAAAATTATTCACCGCTGCAAAGATTATAACACCGGTTTCTCTGTCTGTTTATATTTGCATTTATTTGTCATGCTATTTTTTCCAGAAGTGCAGCCAAGCGAGAAAGATTGGCGAGAGGAACAGCAGAGGAAGAAATAGGAGGAGGAGGAGGAGGAGGAGGAGGAGGAGGAGGAGGAGGAGGAGGAGGAGGAGGAGGAGGTGGAGGAGGAGGAGAATGGCCAGGCTTTAATCTGGGAGGGAAATGTGTACTCTGCGGCGTGGTTAATGAGGTGGTAATGTGTGGGTGTTGTGTGCAGGTGAGGGGGAAGGTGGTGAGAGTAATGACGGGGTGGTGGTGGTGGTGGTGGTGGTGGTGGTGGTGGTAAAGGTGGTGATGCTGGAATGGCTGGTGGTTACGACTTGCGTGTATGTCTGTGTGTGTGTGTGTGTGTGTGTGTGTGTGTGTGTGTGTGTGTGTGTGTGTGTGTGTGTGTGTGTGTGTGCGTCTACGCCATACTGATCCCAACATTACAGTAAGTCAAGGTTCAAAGGATCATTTTCGGTGTCACTCGCGCAAAAATCGAATGAAATGTGACTGAGCTTTTTTACCTTCACTCTTTTCCCATGTTAATTCCACCTTATCTCCTCCCTACACTGCCAAGAACCTGCCCTTCCCACCCCCTCACACTCCTCTCTTTCTCTCTCTCTCTGTCTTTGCGTCTCTAATCACCTTCACTTCCCCTTCTCGTCCTGTATCTCCTCCTCCTCCTCCTCCTCCTATAGCTCCTGGCCCCTCCCATCCCCGCAGTGCTGTCATGGAGTGCGCTGAGGGCAAGCTGTGTAGTGTTCTCCCACAATCAAAGCCTCAATCATAACCTAAACTCCTGTGATTATTTTGTTTTTCCTTTTACATTAGTGTCGAGGAGTAATTGTGTTTTATACCTGTCACTCTTTTTCCGAGACACGTTCCCCTCCTCCTGCTCTCTCTCTCTCTCTCTCTCTGTGTCTGTCTTGCTCTCCCTTTCCTCACCAATCTTCCTTCTTGTGCATTTCTTATTTAGCTTTTCTTTCCTGCGTCTCGGTTTACGTTCGTTCATTAATTTCCTTTGTTTCCAACCTTCCTCTCTCTCTCTCTCTCTCTCTCTCTCTCTCTCTCTCTCTCTCTCTCTCTCTCTCTCTCAGCTGCGATTCCTTTTCAATTCCATATCAACGCCCCCTTGCTATCCATTCTCCTCCAAATGTTCGTCTGTCACTTGTTTTGCCTCTCTCTCTCCTCTCTCCTTTCTCTTGCTCTCCCCTGAACCTACACACACACACACACACACACACACACACACACACACACACACACACACACACACACACACACACACACACACACACACACACACACACACAGCAGATGAAGAGGTGTTGCGGCTGTTGGCAGTGCGGAATGCAAGGTGCTATGAGGCAATTCAGGGAGGGAGGAGAAGCAGAAAGAGGTAAGGAGAGTGAGAGAGTGAGAGGGAAAGAGAAAGAGAGAGAGGGAAAGAGAGATGGAGTGGTGAACAGAGAGGAGAGGAAAGGCGATGGAGGAAACGGTGAAGGAGGAAAGAGGAAAGAAAGGGATGTCTGTCTGTCTGTCTGTTGTCTAGGGAGAAACGAGGGATGGAGGAGGAGATGGTAAGCTTTATTCATTTCCTTTTTCCTTTTTTTCTTTTCCTTTCCTTGCAAGAGATCTACCGACGTTATTGTTGTCTAAGGGCCTCTCTCTCTCTCTCTCTCTCTCTCTCTCTCTCTCTGATAACCCTTACGCTTTTTACTCCATGACAACCACTTCCCCTTCATCGCTGCCCTCCTTCTCTCCCTCCACCTTCCCTTCACGTCACCCTTTTCTCAGTAACTCCTTCGTTCCTCCATCCTGTCTCTCATCCGGCACCCTTTTCTTACTCTTACTCTCTCTCTCTCTCTCTCTCTCTCTCTCTCTCTCTCTCTCTCTCTCTCTCTCTCTCCGCCGCGCCTTAAGTGAACGACATTGCCACAACACGACTCTCTTTCAGCACATGACTAAAGGTGAAAGAGATTAAAGAAAGAAAGAAAGAGAGAGAGAAAAAAAAGAAAATTAATAATCAGATCAAACAGCGCCGACAAAACTTGCTCTCCCTCTGCTCTCTACTCTCTACTCTCTCTCTCTCTCTCTCTCTCTCTCTCTCTCTCTTCCCCAATCATTCCTCTGTATTTGTGGTACATATTCCCCGTCGCTCCCCAGCCTTTGTCCTCGTAGCAGCGGCAGGAACCTGTCAGGGGCGGAGATAAGGAAGATAAGACGGGAAATGAGCCGAGGCAACAGGGGAAAATACAGACAGAGGCGGAGAAGGAACAAGAGGAGGAGGAGGAGGAGGAGGAGGAGGAGGAGGAGGAGGAGGAGGAGGAGGAGGAGACAAAGAACAGAGTAAGGGGATGATATACTGAGGAACAG
>NC_059291.1:11560662-11615662 GCF_017591435.1 Portunus trituberculatus
TGCGGAGGGAGGAGGAGGAGGAGGAGGAGGAAGAGAAGGGGGAGAGAAGAGGGGAGGAATATTTCTAAAGGGGGGTCATGTTTGCCCAGGGTCTGATGGCGGCGCTTCAAAGACTCCTACCTTCTTTAATGTTTCTCTCTCTCTCTCTCTCTCTCTCTCTCTCTCTCTCTCTCTCTCGTCACCCCAAATCCAGGATGAAAGTCAGATGTGGGTAGGGGTGGAGAGTGGGAGAGAAAAAGAAAGCTTAAGATATTCTCTCTCTCTCTCTCTCTCTCTCTCTCTCTCTCTCTCTCTCTCTCTCACCTTTGATCCACCTCATAGTCAAAATACGATGAGAGGAAAGGTGCAGTAATTGGCTGTGAGGAAAATGAAAACAGAAAAATCATCAATAATTCAAAGATAAAACTCCGCCAAAAGAGGGAAAAATGATGTTACAAATGCAGAAAAAATGGACACCTAGCAATGATTTTAAAAGAATGGACACGTAGCAATGATTTTAAAAGAATGGACACGTAGTAATGATAAAAAGACGGAACACGTAACAATAACTTAAAAGATGGACACGTAGGAATGTAGCAAAAATAGATACGTAGCAATGACACAAAAAATAAATAAATAGACGCGTAGCAGTGACAAATAAAGAATAGACGCGCAGCAATGACTAAAAAAAAAAAAAAAAAGAAAAGAATGAATGAACACGTAGGAAGGATTAAAATATGGACAGTAGCAATGACAGAAAAAAGACAAACAACAACTGACAAGTAGCAATAACAAACAAAACAGTGTATGAAATGGAAAGAAAATGTGTATAGGAATGATTAGAAACAAAAAAAATTGATATGAGGGAGAGAAGAGAAATGTTGATAGGGAGAGAAATGTTGGTAAGAGAAAATGAGTGGTTAGCCAATACTGATGTAGAGAAGGAAAGTGTATGGAATGAGTGACAAGGAAAGTGTAAGAAGTGAATGGAAAAGATTGATGTTGCGAGAAAACACGGAAAATGTAGGAGGTTTAAAAGTAATCAAAATGAGGAGGGGAAAAATTATATTACGAGAATGAAATAGGAAGTGAATCAAGAATAAAAAAAAAAAGACACTACCTAATGAGGGAAAACGATTCGATATTACGAGAAACAAAGATAGCAAGCAAATAGTTATTGTGGGAAAAATGGAAGTGAAATTAGAAATACATAAAATAACAATAAAAACAATGAACAAAATAAAAGGCTGACAAAAAAAAAAAAAATGATCGCAAATGACTAGATGAGAGAAAAAAAAAGAGAAAAAAAAGAGTAACACAATTATGCAAAATAAAGCAAGAATTAACAGCTGCCACCGGAACAACAGTAATGTAATTAATGATGAATAATAATTATATATCATATGCAAATTTTATGAACCCAATTGTGTCTCATTTTTTTTTTTTTAAACGTAAATATTAGATCATTCTGAACGCGCAGCTCAAAAAAAATAAATAAATAATTGAATAAAATAAATAAAAAGGCTAATTATGCACACCCACCTGCCAACCTTCACTTCTTTCACACGCAAATGTTCAATACGTAAACTTGAATAATTTTAATCAGTTTCCTTCGTTACTTTGATGTGTGTCGAAGAAATGAAGAGCGTGCGTAAGTGAGTTTTCTTTCAAATACTTACATTTATCCATTTTAGACTCAAGCTTAGAATCCAGAGAGAGAGAGAGAGAGAGAGAGAGAGAGAGAGAGAGAGAGAGAGAGAGAGAGAGAGAGAGAGAGAGCAAATATACATCTAAACAGACATAAAAAAAAAGATCTCACGTCATCCAAAAGATCTCACGTCATCCATTAACTCTCTCTCTCTCTCTCTCTCTCTCTCTCTCTCTCTCTCCTCCAGGGAACACCGAAAGCATGACATACGGATAAGAGGTGACATGGAGGGAGGAGGAGAGGAGACAAGGGAGGAGGGGGGGGCGGTCAGGGGAGAGGTGAAGGGTGGGGCACACACACACACACACACACACACACACACACACACACACACACACACACACAGCCTTGCCACACCTTCTCTCCGTTACCATCACCCTCCCCCATCTCTCTTACCTCCATCCTCTCTCCCTCTCTCTCTCTCTCTCTCTCTCCTTCCCACCCCCGCACGCCCCACACCTGCTGTCCCCGTGGCTTATACTGTACTAGTGGTATTTTGCCGCGCCTCCCATTCATTTTGTTCGTTTTATCTGCTTATTCATTTGTTTGATCTTATTTTTATCTGTTCATTCTTTAGTATATATATTCTACTTATTTTGTTCTATCTATTTGTTTATTTATTTCATTCACATTATCTAGTTTGCTTCATTCATGCAACATTTTTTTTTTTATTTGTCTTTTCGTCATAAGGGGAATATTTTTCTTGCTTTTTTAATCTGTATGTAAGTAATTTTCCTCCATACTGTACCTCTTTAGCTCTTGCATTCTCTACATTCAGCAGCATTCTTAATTAAAAGTGTCCTAAACGTACCAAGACTATTTATTTTCAACCTTTACGTCCTAAAGTACAGAAACACCTCACTTTTACTCTATCAACAGCTGCTTCTTCTTCGTTTTGTATAGATACCACCACTTATATTTAGCTACGTAGTGAGAAATACTTAGCGTGTGTGTGTGTGTGTGTGTGTGTGTGTGTGAAAGACTAGGACAAGCAGCGAATCAGGCTTCATAAAACCTTGCTAAATCCTGTCAACTTGTTATCCTACGCGAGCCCTGATTGGTGAAGCCTCAGAGAACGCGTGACCAATAGGATGTTTAGAGAGAGAGAGAGAGAGAGAGAGAGAGAGAGAGAGAGAGAGAGAGAGAGAGAGAGAGAGAGAGAGAGAGTAAAAAGCTTCCAATAATCACTGTGTTGTTTAGTTCAATTTCATTTTCTTCTCAAGCCGTACATGAATTTTTCGCATCATTTTCAATTTGACTGACTTATACGTAGTCATTGCTCATCATTTCCTTTCGTCGGCCTTTAATTTATGCATCCATTTATTTCAATCATGGACACCTTTCTCTTTCATCACTGGTCATTTGAAGTTTTCCTCGTCGTGGTTGCTTCCTGAAAAATGCATCCTTCATTTAGACAATCACATGTTAGAAGGGAGAAACTACTACTACTACTTGCTGTTTTCCTCCTCCTCCTCCTCCTCCTCCTCCTCCTCCTCCTCCTCCTCCTCCGTCATGGTAACAATTTATGGTCAGATTGTTTAATGAACCTTTCAGATTTTACTTCATGTAACATTTTTTTTTCCAATCAGCAGCAACATTGCCAGGAGTGAGAGAGAGAGAGAGAGAGAGAGTTACTTAAAACCATCTCTCTCTCTCTCTCTCTCTCTCTCTCTTGGGGCCCCGTTGTAAACCTGTTCCTTTTATCTTTTTCGATATCAGAGGTCGAAGGTCGTCTAGCTTGAGACGGACAGGGAGATAGAGACAGGGGAAGCCAGCCACCCACCGGACACAGAGACAGGCAAACACACAGACACGCAGACGCTGAGATGTACACAAACACACACGTCACTTACAGAAATGAGATAAAGAGAGAGAGAGAGAGAGAGAGAGAGAGAGAGAGAGAGAGAGAGAGAGAGAGAGAGAGAGAGAGAGAGGTGGTTTTAAGTAACTCTCTCTCTAACAGAAAGAAAATAAAAAAAAAGATAAATAGGTAGATGAATTAAGATCGCATAGGTATACAAGCAGACTTAAAAGACATACAGACATACAGACAGACACTGAAATGTACATAAAATAGGTATATAAAGAGAGAGAGAGAGAGAGAGAGAGAGAGAGAGAGAGAGAGAGAGAGAGAGAGAGAGAGAGAGAGAGAGAGAGATTACGAATAGCCACATGTCAGAGCACTGATTAGAAAAAAAAAGAAAAAAAGAAAAAAAAAGAGAAAGAAAGAGTCGGGTAATCATTAAAGCCGCCACATTAACTTGCTCTGGTTTAATTCTCTCGTTCATTCCGCCCACACGTCCCTGCAAATCTCCCTCTCCCTCTCCCCCTCCTCTCTCTCTCTCTCTCTCTCTCTCTCTCCTCTCACTCTCCCCAACACACCTCACTGCACCTCCGCCCTTCACAGCCTCGCGATACCTCGAAATTTTTATCTTTCTTTGGGCCAACTCTGCCATTACGTTACCGCACGACTGAGAGAGAGAGAGAGAGAGAGAGAGAGAGAGAGAGAGAGAGAGAGAGAGAGAGAGAGAGAGGAGGGGGAGTCTCGCCTCTACGATGACGTCGATAAGAGAGGTTAGTAATGGTAGTGGGAACTGATAATGATGAAAGTAGTGGTGGTGGTGGTGGTGGTGGTGGTGGTGGTGGTGGTGGTGGTGGTGGTGGTGGCAGGTTGCAATGGTGGCGGTGGAGACAGTCGTGGTGGTGGTGGCCGTGTTGGTGGTAGCGGTGGTGGTGGTCCCCTTCCCCTCCCTACCCCCCGGCACCGTCCCGCAAGGCACCTGCCCTCACAATACCCTCTAGTACCCGCACCCCCGCCCCCTCTCCAGGTATTCCCAGCTCAGCCATTCCCCCTCACCTCACTCCTGCCCCCTGCCGCACTCCAGCCTCCGTAACCCTTTAGAGTACTGTAGATTTTTATTAATATAGAAAAGTACACCCTTTCTCTCGCCGCCGTCTCCTCCTCGTCCCCTCCGCCCCTCCACCTTCTCCTTCTCCCCCTGGCGAGCAAGTTGCACAAGAGCGGTGGTCACGCATCGGTGGATATTGAAGCTAAACTTTTTGAGAATGGAGGTAGCGGGTGACCTCCTGCCGGCACATGGGACCCAAATGCACAAAATTTCGGGTGCGGGCGTCTCTTCTTCGGCTGAGTGTGGGCGGAATGTGTTAAGGTGGCGGGGAAGAGGCGCCCGTGAAGGAGATCTAGGCTGGGTAGAGAGAGAGAGAGAGAGAGAGAGAGAGAGAGAGAGAGAGAGAGAGAGAGAGAGAGAGAGAGAGAGAGAGAGAGAGAGAGAGAGCACATTGCTAGGGTCCAAGCTGCTAATGCATTGTAAAGGAAAAGCCAGCCAGCCAGATATGAAACGTGTGTTTTTATACCACGCTGACCACCACCACCACCATCCCCATTGTGTGTGTGTGTGTGTGTGTGTGTGTGTGTGTGTGTGTGTGTGTGTGTGTGTGTGTGTGTGTGTGTGTGTGTGTGTGTGTGTGTGTGTGCTCGCGTAAATTATAGTGTGCGAGTTACTGTAAATATATACTGTGCCAATCTCTGGAACTGTCAATGTCTAAACCAGTGCATGCATTAGTGTGTGTGTGTGTGTGTGTGTGTGTGTGTGTGTGTGTGTGTGTGTGTGTGTGTGTGTGTGTGTGTGTGTGTGTGTGTGTGTGTGTGTGTGTGCGTTGTCGTCACAACGCTATACAGTGACAACATGTGTCTCCCGGCCGGCAGTGTTATCGCGGTGTAGGTAGCGGGGAGGGCTGGGGGCGGGGTAGCGGGGCTTTGGGGCAGCCGGCGACATGGACAGGCCACCGCCCTCCATACACTGCCCAGCGCTCGGCCATTCACGCCTTGGCATTAGCACAGATTGCGCCGCGAGACGTGCTGCTTTTGAAGCCGCGTCGCATTTGAGTCTTGTTGAAAGGCTCTGACGAAAGAAACGTTAAAAGAAGACACCTACGTTCATTTAATCCTTAAGAACACGACAGAAGTGGCGGGATTAACAACAGTAGTAATAAATAACAACTTGTATAAAAAATGCACTAATCACTTGAGATTATGAAGTGTTCTGGCGTTAACAAAAAGCGAAAAGCTAATGAAACAATCAATGTATTAAAAAACACGCAAAAAATCAAACTTTACCAAACACGAGAGAGAGAGAGAGAGAGAGAGAGAGAGAGAGAGAGAGAGAGAGAGAGAGAGAGAGAGAGAGAGAGAGAGAGAGAGAGAGAGAGACCTTTACTCACTGGTCAGGTAGCGGGAGATTAAAAAAAAAATGTTAATGAGAAGCTAAAGTTACCTGTGCCGGGCAGGGTGACAGGGGCAGGTGAGGCGGTGACGTCACGACACTGGGACGGAAAGCGATTGTCTATGAATGAAGCAGTGAGAGCGAGAGCGAGAGAGAGAGAGAGAGAGAGAGAGAGAGAGAGAGAGAGAGAGAGAGAGAGAAGAGATGGACAAGGAGTAAAAGAAATGCAGAATCAGAAACCGAAAAATGGAGAGATGAAAAGGCTTAGAAAGAGGGAAGGAGGGAAGGGAAGGGAGAGAGAGAGAGGGAGAGAGGGAAGGAAGGGAGGGAAGGAGGGAGATTGTGAGGTGCGGCTGCTGTGTTGACGCAGGTGTAGCGATAAAAACACAGGCATCACCGTCGCGAATTTCTCTCCCTCCTTTCTTTCCTCCATCCCTCCCTCCTTCCCTCCTTCCCTTCTTTCTCTCCCCACCTCCTCCATCTCTCGTTCACTTCTCGTCTCTCTTTTCCCGCGTCCTTTATGCTTTCTCACAATTGATCAAAAACAGACGATATATTAAGACACTAAACGGAAGAAATACAAACGGCAAAATATAAATCGTTCGAGTCACCGCAAGAAATTTCAAATATAGGACAGGAAAAATCTTCAAATTCATGATAAAAGAAGACAAAACGAAAATATAGACGAAAATAGATACATAAAGACATAAGAAAAGAAAGGAAGGAAAAAGAACGAGGGATGTGTGCATGTATGTGTGTGTATTCATGTTTCTAAAAAAAATATATATATATAGGACAGGAGAAATCGTAAAATTCATGATAAAAACAGACAAAAAAGAAAATATAGAAGAAAATGGACACGTAAACACATAAAAAAAAAAAAAAAAAGGAAAAGAACGAAGGATGTGTGTATGTGTGTATGTAAGTGTGTGTGCGTTAATGGTTCTAAAAACACTATAAACACAGCCACATCATATTATAGAAGTGTCTTAATCTCTTTAGTACCAGGACGCCCTTTCATATTCATTCTAGATACTATTCAAAGATTTTATACGCTTCAGAAACACATGCCGAGATTACAACAGTGAACATTTTGGCCAGTAATCTTTCGACCTCCATAGACCCTTCCTAATGCAGATAAAATTGTCGTAAAAATGCGTCTCGGTATTGAAGGGGTTAAACACAGCATCCAAACACAGCATCTTTGAAGACCATCACAACGTAACATCACCGCAGTATTCAATTATAACATGCCAACACAACAACTGAACAGCGATCAAACACAGCTCCGCAACACAGCCTCCCACCAAACTATCCCAATATATCCTTTCCACAGCGTCACAGCATCTTTAAACACCATCACAGCGTAACATCACCACAGTATTAAATTATAACAAGCCAACACAAAATTCTACACAGCAATCAAACACAGCACCCCACCAAATGATCCCAATATATCCTTTCCACAGCATCACAGCATCTTTACACACCATCACATCGAAACATCACCACAACATTCAATTATAACATGCCAACACAGCATCCTAAACAGCAATCAAACAGCTCCGCAACACAGACCCCCCCCAACCGATCCCAATACATCCTTTCCACAGCATCACAGCATCTCAACACAGGCAAGCGATCCAAAGGAAATATGAGGTGCATCCAGCCAGAGAACATGGGGAGGGGAGAGGAGGGGAGGGGAGAGGAGGGAGGGGAGACGATGGGAGGGGAGGAGGAGAGGGGAAACTGGTGGGAGGAAGCCTTGACCAGCCCGCCCGTGAAAGTTTGGGAGTAATGGGAAGAGTGGAGGTGGAGGGGGTGGATGAGGGGAGGAGGAGGGATGGATGAGGGGGACAATGTTTCAGAAGAGGAGAAAGACAGGGAGACAGGGAGGGAGTGAGAGAGGAATGATAGAGAAATAGAGGAGGAAGAGGAGGAGGAGGAGGAGGAGGAGGAGGAGGACAAAGAGACACCTGTTGATGTTGCAGATAAAGGATACTGGGGAAGGAGGAGGAGGAGGAGGAGGAGGAGGAGGAGGAGGAGGAGGAGGAGGAGGAGGAGGAGGAGGAGGAGGAGGAGGAGGAGGAGGAGGAGGAGTTGAGAGGTGAAGAAAGAGAAGCGCAATAATTAATACCTGAACGTCGACTGAGAGAGAGAGAGAGAGAGAGAGAGAGAGAGAGAGAGAGAGAGAGAGAGAGAGAGAGAGAGAGAGAGAGAGAGAGAGAGAGAGAGAGAGAGAGAGAGAGAGAGAGAGAGATGCGTCTGCCTGGTGTGAAAGTGGGCAAGCGAAGGTTAGGTTGAATGGCGCTAAGAGGGAGGAGGAGGGAGGGAAGGGCAGGAGGTACAAAGGAGGGAGGGAGGGGAAGAGTAATAAAGAGAGGTAAGAGGAGGAAAGAAGGAACGAAAATATCAGTCATGCAATAATGAAAGTTTGAAAAGAAGGAGCGATGATAATGTGCAAATAGAAAATGAATAAATGAAAATACGTAAAATAGATAAAGCATAAAAATGGAAACAAACAAAACATCACCACACGTCCATCACTCGAAATAAATAACAATGGAAATGATTAATAATGATGACATTCACCACCACCACCACCATCACCACCACCACCACCACCACCACCAACAACAACAACAACAACAAACATATAACACGACAAGCTTAGCAAGAAAAAGACAACAACAACAAAAAAAAAAAAAAAAAATGAAAAGAAAAGACAAGAAACAAAGGACAGACATCACTAAACTTTCGCTGAGGAAAAAAAATAAAAATGTTACACGCTCAAACAAAATACACTTCGAGAAATAAATAGATAAATAAAAATGAAACCTAAGCTTATCGAATGGCAGACTGGTATCGAGTTTGGAGGAGGAGGAGGAGGAGGAGGAGGAGGAGAGGAGGAGGAGGAAGAAGCAGTAAACACGTAATGGACGCAAACACAAAACGAACACAAACATTTATTGAACCAGAATCAAAACAGAATCTGACAAACAAACATTTGATGATCTGGAAGGAAAGGATCGCTCGCTGCCTCATAATTTACGGTGACTGGAGACTGACTGGGAGAGAGAGAGAGAGAGAGAGAGAGAGAGAGAGAGAGAGAGAGAGAGAGAGAGAGAGAGAGAGAGAGAGAGAGAGAGAGAGAGAGAGAGAAAGGTGGAGAAAGGAAGAGACAGAGTACAGAATGAAAATAAATATGAAGCAAAGACGGATTGAAAGAGCTGAAGTAAAAGACTGGCGAAGAAGGAGGAGGAGGAGGAGGAGGAGGAGGAGGAGGAGGAGGAGGAGGAGGAGGAGGAGGAGGAGGAGGAGGAGGAGGAGGAGCAGAAGGGAAACACGAGAGGAAAAGAAAGGGCCAGGAGGAAAGAAGGAGGAGGAGAAGGAGGAGGAGCAGGAGCATGAGGAGGAGCAGGAGGAGGAGGAGGAGGAGGAGGAGGAGGAGGAGGAGGAGGAGGAGGAGGAGGATTACGGCGTGTGTATAAAGAAAGGGGAAAGGGAAGGAGAACCAGAAGCAGGCGGACAAGTTTTAAGGGGCGTTGGAAAGGAGTTTTAGAGGACAAGAGACGAGTTTCTGTGGCCAGATAAATATTTCAAAGGATTAAGGGCGACACTGAGCAACCAACTGGAGGGGAGGGAGGAGGAGGGAGGAAGGGAGGAGGGGAGGAGGGGAGGAAAGAGTGGAATGGAAAGACATGTTCTGCCGAGGGACTAAGGGAGAGAAGTAGAGAAAAAAGCAACAGTTCTAACTCCAAGGTTTCCAGACGCACTATTTTCTTGGTCTCTCTCTCTCTCTCTCTCTCGTAAAGGAAAATGACCAATAGATACAAGAAAATGCGAATAAAAAGCTGTAAAATAAGAGATTGAGTTGAAGAAAATCACTCCCAAACAGTTTATCCAACGAAAAGTGTCTTACAAATAAAACACACACACACACACACACACACACACACACACACACACACACACACACACACACACACACACACACACACACACACACACAAAACAAAAACAAAAAAACTCCTTTGAAATAATACCATAAAAAAAAAAATAATACTCCTTTTTAATCCATGATAAAAAAAATTACACAAAAATAATCAAATTTGACTCTGAAAAAAAAAAAAACAAATAAGCCTTGAAATAATGAAAGACAGAAGATTGAAGACAGTGACACAAAAAGAAAGGCAACAGTAATGATAATAGTAGTGGTGGTGGTGGTGGTGGTGGTGGTGAAGGGAGAATGGGTAAGGGGACACGAGGGAAGGGAGGGAGCATTACAAAGGGGAAGGGGAAGGGTGACCTGTGACCCTCAATTTGAACGATGACCTCTCCTGATTTAAAGAAAACCTAGGTAAGTATAGATAGACCTTTCCCTATTGACGTGGAGGAGGAGGAGGAGGAGGAGGAGGAGGAGGAGGAGGAGGAGGAGGAGGAGGAGGAGGAGGAGGAGGAGGAGGAGGAGGAGGAAGAAAGGGAGGGTCAATGGTGGGTGTGGGTTGTGAATGGGAGGTAAATTTCTCCATTATGAATGAAAACCTATTTGGGAGAGAGAGAGAGAGAGAGAGAGAGAGAGAGAGAGAGAGAGAGAGAGAGAGAGAGAGAGAGAGAGAGAGAGAGAATTCCATCTAACAATAATGAAAAAATAAAATACATAAATCTCTCTCTCTCTCTCTCTCTCTCTCTCTCTCTCTCTCTCTCTGTCCAGTGAGCAAACTTATTGTGTCAAAGAAAATATTAACTCTTAACTTTTTCTTTCATTCTCCAAACAAGCACTTGTGTTAGGAGAAAAGAAGAGGAGAGGAGACGAGAGGAGAGGAGAGGAGAGGAGAGGAGAGGAGAGGAGGAGAGGAGAGAGGAGAGGAGAGAGAGAGAGGAGAGGAGAGAAGACAGTGAAGGAGAGATGAAAAGAAAGATCTGTATTGTATATTTTTTCTTCCTTATGCCGCAACAGAAACCTCTCTCTCTCTCTCTCTCTCTCTCTCAAGGGGTTCAGTAAGCCACCATAATGCCGCTGCCAAAAGAGGCGAGAGAGAGAGTCATCATTGGGCCATATACGCCTGCCTAATTCTGCCTTATTGACACGCTGAGGACACCAAATCTGTGATAATACTGACGGTGCCTGTGTCTTCCTCCCGCCTCTCCCGCGCGTACCTGTGCTTTGCTGGGGAACTCAAGAGCGAAGTTTGAGGGTCTTTTTTTTTTTCTTCTTCAATATTCATGGTCAGCCCTTCTTCCTCTGAGGACTGCCCGCTTGACTGTCTGCTTGTTGGAGTTTCTCATCTTGAATTCCCTCGTCCTGATCTTTATCTTTCTTTACTTCCTTGCTAAGTTTATTTTTAGCAATTTCCTCCTGTCTTTGTCGACGAGCAGTAATTTTTGGCGTGTTAAACTTATCTGTAAAAGGAATCTCTCTCTCTCTCTCTCTCTCTCTCTCTCTCTCTCTCTCTCTCAGCCACTTTAGCTGACTTCACTTCACCTGTCTTCATTATTTCGCCTTCCTCTCTCTGCGGCACCTGCATTAATTAACCATTATCTCCTACTCGCACCTGAACACGTGTGCACCAATGCGTAATGAGGGGAAGGGGAAGGCGAGGCAGCAGGAGGAAGAGGAAGAGAAGGAGAAGTAGGAGAAAGAGGAAGAAGAAGAAGAAGAAGAGGAGAAGAGGCAGGAGAGGCAACAGTAATGGGTAAGTCGGAGCATTTCATCTAATGGGAAAGGATTGGTCTGCCCATAATAGAAAAAGCATTAAATCCCTATTTGGAGCAGACGAGCCCTTCAGTTCCACGAGGCAGTGAATAGGTGGGTGGTTGACTCGGAACATTGGGAGCCACCTTGCCGGCAGCTGTAGGTGGGGTGAGGAGGAGGGAGGAGGGAGAGAAGAGGTAGGTAAAGGGGGAAGGGGTGGCGGAGGAGAATAAAAAGCGGTGAACATGTATAGTAGGAAGGGAAGAGGAGGTAAAGGAGGTGGAGAATGAAGGAAGAGAGGAAGGAAGAAAAGAAGGAAACAGGTGAAAGAAGGAGATAAAGAATGAAGGAGGAGAAGAAGGAAAGAATGAAATAGGAGATGAAAGAAGGAGATGGAGAATGAAGGAAGGAGAGGAAAGAAGGAGGGAAAGGGAGGGAGGCAGAGATGGAGAATGAACGAGAGGAAAGAAGGAAGGAAACGGGAGATGAAAGAAATGGAGAATGAAGTTAGAGAAAGGAAGGAAGGAAGGAAGAAAGGAGGGAAAAGGAGGTGAAAGGAGATGGAGAATGAAGGAGAGGAAAAAGGAGGGAAAGAAGGTGAGAGTAATGGATAGAGAGAGAGAGAGAGAGAGAGAGAGAGAGAGAATAAAGGAGGAGAGGAAAGAAGGAAGGAACAACGGAAGAAAGGGAAATATAGGGTTAAGTAAGGAAGGAAAGGATGTAAAGAGAAAAAAGAAAGATAAAGAATGAAGCTAACACAAGGAGACAAGAAGAAAAAAAAAAAAAAAAAAGAAAAGATGATATGGAAAGTAAAAGAAAACGTACACAAAGAAGGATTAAAGATAAGAAGCAAAAAGAGGGCAAAAAATGAATGAATAAGTGAAGGAAAGGTAAGGAAGATAGGAAGAGAAGAAGGAATCGAACACTTTACTTTTAATTGGATTCTGCACAGGTAATTTTAATGAGAACTGAGCCACAGGTAGATTAAGAAATGGTGGGATGACAGGAAAGCTATCTTTATTCTCTCTCTCTCTCTAGGCAGTGTCACGTGAGGAAAGACCGTTGCAGGAAGGAGACAAGAAGAGGAAGCAGAAGGGCACGAGGAGGAGGAGCGGGAGGAAGTGGAGAAGAAGGAGGAGTTAGAGGGGAAAGAGGAGGAGGAGGAGGAGGAGGAGGAGGAGGAGGAGGAGGAGGAGGAGGAGGAGGAGGAGGAGGAGGAAGAGGAGAAGGAGAAAAAGGAAAAGGAGGAAAAGAGGAGGAGAAAGAGGAGAAGAAGGAAAAGAGGAGGAGAAAGAGGAGAAGGAGGAAAAAGAGGAGGAGGAGGAGGAGGAGGAGGAGGAGGAGGAGGAGGAAGGGAAAAAATGAATGGGTAAAAGTACAGGAGGAAGAAAATATTACGCTGTCGTTAGCAAAGGTCACACGACAAAGGTCAGGTCAGGAGGGGAAGTGTCAGTAGGTGAATATTCCTCATTATTGTGCTGCTGTGCTTGTTGTTCGTCTTTTTATTGATTCATTCATTTTCCTTCACTCTTTATTCCCATTCCTTATTAATTTGTATTTCATTTTTTATAAGAGGTTTGAAATAATTTGATAAGTGATTATTTATTTATTTTTTTTTTCGTTTTATTTCTCTCTTTCTTTCAAACAACCAATGAAAAAAAAATACAAGAACAAGTAAAAGGAAACAAAAAAAAAAAAACATCTTTAACGTTTATAAGTGGAAGTTTTAAAATGCATTACGCGATTGTTGTTGTTGTTGTTGTTGTTGTTGTTACCATTCTTTCTCCTCATATTCATACGAAATTTGATGTGTATTCTATTGATCTAATTATTTCTGTATCATTCTTTATTTTCACTAGTATTCCTTAACACATTTTTTTTTCTTTTTCTTATACCATGTGGGCTTTTCACGGGAATTTCTGGGCTAAAGGGGATACTTTTTTTGTGGTACCTCCTATCTCAAAGCCCACCCGCTAGGAAACCGTTGCCCCGAGTGAGGAAGCCCAACCTACACTGGGACCGTGGACAGGATACGAACCCGTGCGCTTGGAGACCCCTCGAATCCCCAAAGCACGCAGGTTTCCACTGTACCACGTACGGTAAATAAAATCATGAAAATATATTATGGATTTTGTTTCATTATTCTTTGTCTTTAAAAATATGCAAAATTTTATGTGTATTTAGCTGGTCTCATATTTATTACAAGCCTTCTTCAACAAATTCTTTATAAAATGTAAGGTAATTATGGATTTTTTTCTTGTTATTATTCTTTTGTCTTTATAAATATGCAAAATTTTATGTGTATTTAGCTAACCCCATATTTATTGTACTATTCTTTATTTTTACAAGCCTTCTATAACACATTCTTAAAAAAAAAAAAAAATGTATGGTAACTAGGATCATGTAAATGCATTATGGAATATTTTGTTACTATTTTTTTCTTCATATTTATAAAAAAATTTATGTGTATTTTACTGACCTCATATTTACTGATTTATCTTCACCAGCATTCTTCAACAAATTTTTTTTCATAAACGTACGATAACTAAGACCATGATGATTCTTTGTTTGGTCCCATTATCGTGTTTTTCTATTCACATAAGATCGAGAAGATGCATTTTCGAAAACCTTTCATTACATCAATCTTTTTACATAAACTTCTTATTTTTCATGTGTTTGTTTTTCCTTAATCCCTTCAGTACTGGGACACATTTTTATTATGAGCTTTGGGTATGATGAGACGATTTTATTAACGTTAGAAAGGATTAAGGTCAGAAGATTAAAGGCCACAGTCTCCACTATTTGAATCCCCACGTAAGTTTCTGAAGCTGTATAAAATCACCAAATAGCAAGCAGAATGAATATGGAAATGCATCATAGTACTGGAGGGGTTAACCTTTTAGAAATAGAAGTTAAAACACGTGAAAGTTAATACCTTTTTTTGGTCCTAACAGTGCACTTTTATATTCCTAAATTCAGTGGATACATTTTATTAACCTTTTTATTTTATGGACAGGCTAAAATTACACGTTACATTGAACAAAAAAAAAAAAAAAAAATAATAATGCTACAGCTGAATACTAAAAGTTGAGGAGGTTTAATTGGAAACTTGTGTGTGTGTGTGTGTGTGTGTGTGTGTGTGTGTGTGTGTGTGTGTGTGTGTGTGTGTGTGTGTGTGTGTGTGTGTGTGTGTGTGTGTGTGTGTGTGTGTGCATGTGAGCAGCCACGCGTCGCCACAGTTTTGTCATCCAATTAAACAACAGAAAAAATTCAACCCAGGAATTTCCTCCATATACTCTTAACAACAAACAATGACGGACAAATTGGGTGATTAAGAAGATTCCTATTAAGGCGAATGACCCAAAAACTCATTAACACACACACACACACACACACACACACACACACACACACACACACACACACACACACACACACATACGTACCATAATCATAAAATCGACCCCCCCAGATCCTTAAATTGGGTTGTTTAGGACATAAAAGCTTAGCCATTAATTAATCTGTGTTGGAGGGCGACGATCCTACATCTCGGGGTCACATGAGAGAGAGAGAGAGAGAGAGAGAGAGAGAGAGAGAGAGAGAGAGAGAGAGAGAGAGAGAGAGAGAGAGAGAGAGAGAGAGAGAGAGAGAGAGGAGGAGGGAGGAGGAGGAGGAGGAGGAGGAGGAGGAGGAGGAGGAGGAGGAGGAGGAGGAGGAGGAGGAGGAGAGATAGGAAGAAT
The DNA here is from genome assembly GCF_017591435.1 of Portunus trituberculatus. NCBI lineage: Eukaryota > Metazoa > Arthropoda > Malacostraca > Decapoda > Portunidae > Portunus > Portunus trituberculatus. The sequence continues at coordinate 11,576,029 of NC_059291.1, forward strand.
ACATAAGAGAGAAAAAAGGAAGAAGAATGGAGAAGAGAAAGTGGAAGAGAAGGAAAATAATAGCAAACAAATACAGTATATATGGTAAGCGCACACACACACACACACACACACACACACACACACACACACACACACACACACACACACACACACACACACACACACACACACACACTTCCTCCATCGTACCTATCTTCTCTATTATCATTACAATTTATCTTTCTCTCCATCATTTGCTTTTCTCTCCCCCTCCTTCCTTCGCCCACCCCATCACCATTAATCTCTCCTCTCTTCCTCCTCCTCTTCTCTTCATCCCTTCCTTCCCATCTATCATGTTTCGTGCTTGCGTATGTATTATTAATCTCCCCATCTCTTCATTCTTAAGTTCTTTCATTAATTCTTTCCCTTTCTCCTCTCCCTTCCGTCACCCAATCCTGATCCTTCCAAATCCCTCCCCCCATACAGATTCCTTTACCCTCAGCATAAGAATCAGGATATCAGCAAGATCAGAATGGCTTAGAGGCTCTACAGGTTATTAGGAATTCATGTAGTGTTTTTTTTTTCTTTTTTTTTTTTTTTCTTCCATTCTTAGCCCAGGAAACCATTATTCATTTTGAGGTATAAGGCAGTAAGGGAAGCTACAAGAAGTCACTTTGTTGGTAATGTTATGATGATGTACCACTAACACCCCAATAACACCATCTAACACCACAAAAACACCAATAACACCATCTAACACTAAAATAACACCGTTTATAACCACTAACACCCCAGTAACACCATCTAACACCACAAAACACCAATAACAGCATCTAACACTAAATAACACCATAACCACTAACACCCCAGTAACACCATCTAACACCACAAAACACCAATAACAGCATCTAACACTAGAATAACACCGTTTCAAACCACCAAAACCCCAGTAACACCATCTAACACCGCAAAAACACCAATAACACCATATAACACCACAAAAACACCAATAATACCATCTAACACTAGAATAACACCGTTTAAAACCACTAAAACCACAATAACACCATCTAACATCACAAAACACCAATAACACCTAACACCAAAATAACACCGTTTAAAACCACTAAAACCACAACACCATCTAACACCGCAAAACACCAATAACACCATCTAACACGATAAAAACACCAATAACACCATCTGACACCAGAATACCACCGTTTAAAACCACTAAAACCACAATAACACCATCTAACACCACAAAAACACCAATAACACCATCTAACACCAGAATACCACCGTTTAAAACCACTAAAACCACAATAACACCATCTAACACCACAAAAACATCAATAACACCATCTAACACCACAAAAACACCCGTAACACCCTCTAACACCACTCAGTAACACCATCTAACACCACAAAAACACCATTCATGTAGTTTTTTTTTTCTTTTTTTCTGTTTTTCTTCCATTCGCAGCTCAGGACACCATTATTCATTTTGAGGTAATGGAAGTAAGGGAAGCTGCAAGAAGTCACTTTGTTGGTTAGGTTAAGATGATGTGAAAGAATGAGGTGTTTTTTTTTTTTTTTTGGTCATAATTTTAGGAATTCATGCTTTTTTTTTTTTTGCTTTATATAGGTACAAAAAGCATAATTAGTCTTTTACGCTTGAAAAGATGAAATAAAAGGAGAATTTATGGTCTTATCTCACCACAAATATATATTTTTTTTTTCCTTTTTTTCTTCTAAGGTTAAAAAAAAAAAAAAACATCATTTATTCTCAGGTATTACTTACGCATGGAAGAAGAAAGATAAGTACTTGTGGTCTACTCTCTCTCTCTCTCTCTCTCTCTCTCTCTCTCTCTCTCTCTCTCTCTCTCTCTCTCTCAGCGATAACCGGATACACAGCCAGGGTTTGGTGGACGAACAATACCAAGACCAGACGCAGCCTTTTGTTTGTCTCCTCCACTCCCTCCACATTCCTGCTTCCTTAGAGGTGGAGCCATCATCACCACCATCATCACCACTATCATCACCATCACCATCATCGTCACAGTCACAGCCTTAACGTTCGTCATCATCTTCATTATCACCAGTAATGCACAGTCTCCATCACCATCACTCTCATCACCACTGCCGTAAGTATTCTGTTAACATCGTAATTGAGAGAGAGAGAGAGAGAGAGAGAGAGAGAGAGAGAGAGAGAGAGAGAGAGAGAGAGAGAGAGAGAGAGAGAGAGAGAGAGAGAGCTTACCTGTACTATCAAAAAAATGGCTTTATGTATCATCACTCACCTGAAAAGACGATAAAAGGAGATCTAATAACAACAATAATAATAATGATGATGATAATAATACATACTTCATTCACACACACACACACACACACACACACACACACACACACACACACACACACACACACACACACGCACGCACGCAGGGAGGCAGAGTGCATTGCTACAACAGGTTTTTATACTTAGGCTGGTATAAGGAAGAAGAGGTGGGGGGAGGGAGGGGTGGGGGAGGGTGGGGTGGGGATAGAAAGTTGTTTGGTGGTGAGTAAGAGATGGTGGTGGTGGTGGTGGTGGTGGTAGTGATGGTGGTGGTAGTGATGTGTTGTGTTCAGTATTTTTCGCTATGGTCATACTACTACTACCACCACCACCACCACCACTACTACTACTATTACTACTACTACTACTACTACTACTACCACCAATATCTCCATTCTTCCAACATCACATCCTCCTCCTCCTCCTCCTCCTTTCCTCTAACCTTCGCCCTTTTTTCCTTCCTCCCCTGGCCGCCACCTCATGCCTCCCCTCCCGCGCCTGTGACTCCCCAAGCGGCGCCTCCTACAAACACATTCATTAGAGGTTTGGGTCCTCGCTGCACACTCCTTTGTTCACCCCTGTGGCCGCCATTAGGAGTGAATCGGCGCCGGGAGAGAGAGAGAGAGAGAGAGAGAGAGAGAGAGAGAGAGAGAGAGAGAGAGAGAGAGAGAGAATGACTATGTACGGTCAAATCAACCACACACGCACGCACACACACGTACTAATCCCCCCATCTCTCTCTCTCTCTCTCCTCTCTCTACGTACGAATAAATTGCATTATTATTAATTAGAATAAAAGTCGATTAGATCCCAGTAGGTTTGCAGGCACGGCATCTGTCTGGCTGGCTGCAGCACGAGGAGGAGTAACCGCCCTAATTGTGCCTTTTATCTATAATTGTTACGAGTTGCACCTCTTTGTCCGTCACCGCGCCGCCACACTCGTCACTCCCGCCTCGCCTTCCCTCCTTGACCCCCTCCTTCCATGCGATAACCAATTGCACAAAATATTTTACAAGTAACTGCAAGAAAAATCAACATGCCATATTTTCTTTTAGTCAGATAAGCAACTGTACGAATTATTTTGCAAGTAACTACCAGAAAAAGTTAATATACCAAACTTTTTTTTTATCACATAAGCAACTGTAAGTTACAAGACAAAAATATTAGTAGATCATACTTTTTCAGTCTCCGGAATAGTTTACAAGCAAATACAAGGAAAAGCATTATTAGTTTGCGAAATATTTTACAAGCAAGTAATGTACAAGAAAAATATTAACAGACAACACTTGACTTTTTTATCAGTCAGTCAGCTTTGTGTTTAGGTAATTAAGTGTGGAATGTAATGGAGCGTCACAGAATGGTTTACGGTGGAGGAAATATACATGTGTCCAATAATAATGAAAGGATTAATTTAAATCTTGATATAGACCATTGCATATATTTTTTTTTTATTGTAGAAGGTAAGATCTACTATATATTGTGGTGCTTTATTGTAGCAGTAGTCTCTCTCTCTCTCTCTCTCTCTCTCTCTCTCTCTCTCTCTCTCTCTCTCTCTCTCTCTCTCTCTCTCTCTCTCTCTCTCTCTCTCTCTCTCTCTCTCTCTCTGTACCTCATCTTATATCCCATAAAACCAACCTTAACATAAACAACTCAACATTACTATTGGATTAAGTACCAGCTCTCTCTCTCTCTCTCTCTCTCTCTCTCTCTCTCTCTCTCTCTCTCTCACCTGTCTGGCCAACACACGTAAGCCCCAAGGAGCAGTCTCGGCGCAGTTCCATTATACTGTCCCCACCTGAGTCCCATCCGTTCATATGTCAGTCTGCGATAATATTTTCTGCTCACCTCCCATCAAGCCGCTGCCACGCTCAGCTCTCCCACGGCACTGATCACTCCTATTCATCATACCTGGCCCACTTACACCTCCGCTGACGCCCCCGTGTCTTTTTAAATGTGCGGTAGAACAGGGGACGAGGAGAAGAGGGGAGGGAAGGAGGAAAGTGAAGGGAATGAACTGGGTGAAGAGGAGAAGGAGGAGGAGGAGGAGGAGGAAAGTGCTGTGGGAGTAGAAGTGTATAATATGATTGGGGAGGAGGAGGAAAAGGGGGGAAGAAAGAAATAAAGAAGTATCTATATGAAGGACAATAAGAAAAACAAGAACAAGAAGACGAATAAGATTATATAAGAGTAAGACCACAAAAGAAAAAAAAATAAGGACGTGGAGGGAGGATAAGGAGGAAAAGAAGGAGAGAAATGAGTGAGAAGAAGAAGAAGAGGAGGAGGAGGAGGAGGAGGAGGAAGGGAGTCAGTGCGCGTTTGGTGCGAGGTAATGATGGGAAAGTGACAACAAAAAGGTGAAGAAGAGGAAGAAAAAGAGACAAACGTCAGGCAAGACACAGAAACATGGAATTAAAGGATCAGAGAGAGAGAGAGAGAGAGAGAGAGAGAGAGAGAGAGAGAGAGAGAGAGAGAGAGAGAGAGAGAGAGAGAGAGAGAAACCACTCTTTGGAAAACCATAACAAAAGGTGAAAAGGTCAAAGTGTACAGGTTAATTAAACAGTCAGCAATCCTTAATTACAGGTAAGCCATACCCTCGCATTAGACTCCAGCACTTATTAAGATTTATTTCCAGACAAATAGCGCAGAGCACCAATCTCCGGCCTTGCTTGTTCCTGTTGCTGTTGTTGCTGCTGTTGTTGTTGTTGTTGTTGTTGTTGTTGTTGTTGTTGTTGCGGTTGTTGTTTTTATATTAGCACTACTACACTTAATCACTTCAGCACCATGACGTGTTTTCATATTCATTCTGCTTACAATCTGGCGACTTTATATAGCTTCAGAAACTTATGTGGGGATTACAATAGTGAAGACTGGCCATTAATCTTCTTACCTCCATAGACCCTTCCTAATGTCAATAAAATCGTCTAATTATACCCCAAAAAGATCATGGTAAAAGTGTGTCCCAGTACTGAAGAGGTTAACCATTTGACTGCAATTTGGTACACCTTTCTTTAATTATCAGTCACTCTAAGACATCTTTACTTGTTACACAGCCATACCTAATCTTTGAACTCGGAGGAAATTGCTAAATGTATTTTTTTTTTTCTATCGATAACCTTCTTTTAGGTGTTCACAAAAATTTCACACATTACTTCTGGTTCTGTTAATTCTTTGATATGATCATATATTTCTGCATGGTAAGGACTAAGGCGTGCCATATCTATTCGTAACATGTCATGAGTTGCTTTTTTTCACTACAGAGAGACGTACGTTAAGAAGGGATGTGATATAGGACTTTAAGTGTTATAGGAGACGAAACATAGGAAGCAAAATTCTCACAAGCAGTAATCAGGACAAGACAAAACTTATTGCGTTCAAGCTGGATTTAGTTAAGATGAAAAAGTAAACGTAGGAGGAAATTGGTTCTTAAATACAGAAGATGAATGGAAAAGACTCAATAATAAGGTTGCTCGCGCTGAGTCATTAAGGAGCTTTTAAAGAAGATTAGATCAATTTTACTGATGGATGTTTGAAGCAGCGATCACTCATGTACAGTGCGTTCACAGGCATGGTGGTTTCTTTCACCTTGTCTTATTTTCAGATGGTCTTACGTTACGTTCATTTCAAACATTTATTCACTTCACGAGCAAATTATAGTGACGAAAAAAAAGGTTCACGCCACTGTATCGTATAAGTAGAATAACTCTGAACACTTTTGAGGTGAGAAAATAAAGGAGAAGAGAAAGAGTAGAGAAGAGAGAGAGAGAGAGAGAGAGAGAGAGAGAGAGAGAGAGAGAGAGAGAGAGAGAGAGAGAGAGAGAGAGAGAGAGAGAGAGAGAGATTCAGCATCAAAATATATACAAAGGTGTGTGTAGTAAGCGTGTCTGTGTATGTAAGCGTGGCTGAGGTAGTGGTGGTGGTGGTGGTGCAGCGGGGCATTAGCAGAGTGTGGCACAGACTGCGGTGCATTCAGCGTCTCCTCGCCTGCCTTGCTGGAATAAAGGACGAGGCGTCTTGAAAACTCTTGAAAACCGGCTGATGCCTTCTGGCTTTTTGCCAAGTTACCCTTAATGACTCCGCGGGGAACACATTGCTCCAGCCACACCGCCACGCTCCACACCCCTCCTACCCACTACTACCACCACCTTGCTCCACACCCACCACCACTCCTACCGCCTCAGCTCCACATCCTCACCTCCCTGCAGGCCCATCACACCCACCACCCCGTCATGATAAGCGCTAACATATCAGATCTTACCATCAACACACCAATCAGGCGCTACATGTTCCGCAGCCATAACACACAGAGCAGGGCGTGTTTCCTGGAGGCAATGGAGGGTTTAAATGTTACGCAGATCATTATTAAACGAAAAACTAAAATATAAAAAAAAGAGAAAATATCAATGCGGAAAAATAAGACTCAATTTCCTTCTAAGGGGATGTACAGTGATCGTTGCAGTGACTTTATCTGCTAAACGTGACGTAATCAAAAAGTGCGGGAAAGTGGAGGCCATGGTTTGCTGCGGGAAGGTGGACACGTGTAGCCAAGTTCTCGACACATTTCAAGGGTGACTCAGTAGAAAACGCAGACGTGCTTATGAGGTAGAATCGCCACACTATTACCAGTACACGCAAGAAACATTACGTGCGTACATGCGTGTGGTCACCGTGACTCACAACACCGGTAAGCTGATGACGTAAATAAGCTGCTAATGATGATGATGGTGATGGTGATAAGTGATGATGACCGAACAATAATAATAACAATAATAACCCATACCTACATTCATAACACAATGACACAAGCATATATCATCATCATCATCATCATCATCACCTACACTCTAAACAGCTCTGGTAACAATAGTAATAACAATGTTGATATGCATTTACGCAAACACAAACTAAATTAACATTCCACCGATAAATCACTCATCTGTCGGCATTCATTAAGCCTCTACACACACACACACACACACACACACACACACACACACACACACACACACACACACGCTACATTTGGCTCTACACATTAACTCTCAAACCATTACACGAATCAGGCAAGAGGAGGAGGAGGAGGAGGAGGAGGAGGAGGAGGAGGAGGAGGAGGAGGAGGAGGAGGAGGAGGAGGAGGAGGAGGAGGAGGAGGAGGAAGAAGAAGAAGAAGAAGAAGAAGAAGAAGAAGAAGAAGAAGAAGAAGAAGAAGAAGAAGAAGAAGAAGAAGAAGAAGAAGAAGAAGAAGAAGAAGAAGAAGAAGAAGAAGAAGAAGAAGAAGAAGAAGAAGAAGAAGAAGAAAAGAAAGAAAAGAAAGAAAGAAGAAGAAGAGAAATATGAAGATAATAATAATAAGAATGAGAGAGAGAGAGAGAGAGAGAGAGAGAGAGAGAGAGAGAGAGAGAGAGAGAGAGAGAGAGAGAGAGAGAGAGAGGAGATGGCTGGTCCCCAAGATTTATTAAAGAGTTAAGGAGTTTCTCATCGCTGTGCTCACCTGTCAGTCACGAGGAAGTCTTGCCATGCTTCTATAATTACCTCCGCGTGTTCCCTTCCCCTCCTGCCTTCCCTCCATACTCCATTCTTCCTCCATTCTTCCCTCCAGACCCCGTGCCTTCCCTCCATCCCTCCATCCCTCCTTCCCTCCACACTCTGCTGCATTCCCTACTACTCTCCCTCCATGCATCCTTCCCTCCCTCCCTCACTGCCTCCTTCTCTCCCTCCCTCCATGCTTAACTCCTTTCCTCCCTCCTTTCATCCCTCCGCTCCTCCATCTCTCCACGCGAAAATACCTCCAATGCCTCTGTCACGGTACGCAGCTGCATTAGAGAGAGAGAGAGAGAGAGAGAGAGAGAGAGAGAGAGAGAGAGAGAGAGAGAGAGAGAGAGAGAGAGGGGGGTCGGGGAACAAAGGAAGGAACTTATGACGGAAAAATTAATCAGAATTTGCACCGGGTGGTTCTGAAGAATGAAAAGGACAGAGAGAGAGAGAGAGAGAGAGAGAGAGAGAGAGAGAGAGAGAGAGAGAGAGAGAGAGAGAGAGAGAGAGAGAGAGAGAGAGAGAGAGAGAGAGAAAGAGAGAGACAGAGATAACCAGAGACAAACACGGACAAACACACAGAGACACAGACAGACAGATAGGTAGACAGGCAGTGAAACATGGAAGAAGGTACGAAAGAGAGAGAGAGAAAATATGTGACGGTAGACGACAAGAGGAGAAAGGCATGAAATGATGAGGGAGGGAGGGGGGAAAAAAAAATCAAGAGGAATATTTATATCGGGGAATAAAGAGCAGAGGAATGCAGGCAAAAAGTAATGACGATACTAAAGAAAACGAGAATATAGCGGGGGTAGAAGAGAGAGAGAGAGAGAGAGAGAGAGAGAGAGAGAGAGAGAGAGAGAGAGAGAGAGAGAGGAGGAGGAGGAGGAGGAGGAGGAGGAGGAGGAGGAGGAGGAGAGGAGGAAGATAAGGAAGGATGAGAGAAGAGGAAGAGGAGGAGTGTGATAAAAAAGAAGGGAATGGAGAGAATAGTAAAATAATTAAAGAAAAACAGGAAAAGGAGAGAGAGAGAGAGAGAGAGAGAAGCGAATATAGAATAGAAACAAGAAAAAAAGATAGAGAAGAGTAGCAAGAGGAAGAGAAAAGAGGGTAAAAGAAAGGAGGAGGAAAGAGGAGAAACAAAATATGGGAAACGGGATAAAAGGAAGATGCACAAGTAAGAGAAGGAAAAAAATGAGAAAAAAAGAAAAAGGAGGAAGAAGGGAGAAGGAAGAAGAGTAAGCTAAAGAGGAAGAGGAAGAGGAGGAGGAAGAGGATGAGGATGAGGAGGAGGAGGAGAAGGAGGAGGAGGAGGTAACCACTAATGACCTGAAATGTAAACACTGTCACCTGTTGGGCAGGGCGCGGTCACACACACACACACACACACACACACACACACACACACACACACACACACACACACACACACTATTAGCACCACTATAGCCCCCTTTCCCCCACCCCCCCTCCTCTTTGACATTTACCTGGCCGTACCTGGTGCCCTCTTTGCCCTCAACAGGTTACGTGCCCTGAATTAAGAACCGACCTGACCACACCTGAATGCTGGTCAGGAGCCGGCCAGGTAAGGGAGGGAGGAAGGGTTGGAGGCGGGGAGGGAGACGGGAGGTTTGGGTGGCGTGCAAGAAGGGAGAGATGCTGTATGTGTGTGTGTGTGTGTGTGTGTGTGTGTGTGTGTGTGTGTGTGTGTGTGTGTGTGTGTGTGTGTTTAGCAGATAAGGACTCGTGTTCAAATAATACACAAACAGAGATGCCAAGGATAAACTGATCAACACAAGGACTTCATATATAAATGTTGACGTTGGAGGAAGAAATAGCTATTAACTTTATTTTAATTTGATTTTTTTTTATATACATCAATTATTGTCCTTAAAAAAAAATCTTATTACTTTTCGTACCTTGTGTTATTCTTCTATCCTCCCCTGTGTGTGTGTGCTCTCTCTCTCTCTCTCTCTCTCTCTCTCTCTCTCTCTCTGGTTATACAGTCAAGTCATCCTTACCATCCTCATCCTAATTTCTTCACCCACGCCCACACAACCGCGCCCATTCTCGCCTCAAGTGTCATAACCTCAAGTGACGAACACCTCGCCTCCTCCTCCTCCTCCTCCTCTTTTTCCTCCTCCTCCTCCTCCTCTGTGGGCCAATAAAGCGCTAACCTACGCCTCACTTCCCTTAAGAATTATTTCCACCAAGGAGAAAAAGGAATTCTCGCCCGTGCCGCCAGTCAGGTCTCGCCTCTATGCACCTTCAGTAGGAGACCAAAGGAGGCAAGAAGGTGCTTTACGATATGACCCCCCCTCTTCCTCCTCCTCCTCCTCCTCTTCCTCCTCCTCCTCCTCCTCCTCCTCCTCCTTTAGAAAAAAAAAAAAGGACCACCCCACAATGTCATGGAGAGAGAGAGAGAGAGAGAGAGAGAGAGAGAGAGAGAGAGAGAGAGAGTCACACTGTCAACACGGGGAACGGAGGCGTCGAGGAAGGACAGAAGTTAAACACAAGCTCCTTTTCCTTGGCCTGTGTGTGTGTGTGTGTGTGTGTGTGTGTGTGTGTGTGTGTGTGTGTGTGTGTGTGTGTGTGTGTGTGTGTGTGTGTGTGTGGCATAAAAGTAAGCAAGCCGTGGGCAAGGCAAGGCAAGGCAGGCAAGGGTTGGCTGTGGGTACAATATGAACTATGAAGGAGAGAGTAGTGAAGGAAGACGATCTGGTAAGGAGGGCTGGACTGAATGATAGTAGTAGTAGTAGTAGTAGTAGTAGTAGTAGTAGTAGTAGTAGTAGTAGTAGCAAACAAGACAGGTGGGTGAATGACTCGAGAATGGAGAGATAGTGTTAGTAGCAGCCGGTGGGAGTCATGACAAGGTGGTGGTAGTGGTGGTGATGGTGGTGGTGATGGTGGTGGGTGGCGGTGGGTGGCAGTGGCGACGAAGGGCGTGGGGAGGAAATGAAGGAAATGAAGGGATGGACTCGGAAACCAGTGTGGGTGCGTTAGTGGGTGGCTGGGTGGCTGGGTGGGTGGGTGGGTGGGTGGAGTGAGTGAGTGGGCGGAGTAAGTAGGTGGGTGGATGGGTGGAGTGCTTCGTCTTCCTAAGGGTGTACTGACGTGTGTGTGTGTGTGTGTGTGTGTGTGTGTGTGTGTGTGTGTGTGTGTGTGTGTGTGTGGAAGATTATGAATGTGTATCATGGCTCCACACACACACACACACACACACACACACACACACACAGAGAGAGAGAGACAGTAGGTAGGCTGTAATATGGGACGTTTAAGTATAAGATTTCCGCTGTCATTCTCCTGCTTCTCTAAATCCATCACTGTGAGGAATGCCGAGGAGGAAGAGACGGAGAGAGAGACAGGGAGGAGGAAAATTAAATAAAGAGGAAGCAGTAGGAGGAACAGTAAAGAACACACAAATACAAGTGAACAACTCTAAGGAAACACTTCAAGATAATTTTCCTCTCGTCTGTGAACCTGAAACAATTTTTCCCACAAACCGGCTTTTTCAAAACCTGCCAAGATCTTGACCTCTGTGTGCCTGCTTCTCTTCTTCCTTCACCCCCCAATTCGTCTCTCTCTCTCTCTCTCTCTCTCTCTCTCTCTCTCTCTCTCTGTCGTGCCTTCATGCTTCCCACCCTTCCCTCCTCATCAACTTCCCACCCTTCCCTCCTGCCAGTCAACTTCTCTCTCTCTCTCTCTCTCTCTCTCTCTCTCTCTCTCTCTCTCTCTCTCTCTCTCTCTCTCTAAAGCACACCAGGTCAGTTTTCTCTCTTAAGAGGACGATAAAAAGTAACTATGTATGTATGTATGTATGTATGTTTTATTATTATTATTATCATTACTATTATTATTATCATTTTTATTACTATAGAGAAGAATAAGGATAAGTCTATCTATACTCGTCTTTCCCCTTCACCTCTTCTCCCTTCCTCCTCCTCCTCCTCTACCTCCTCCACCACCTCCACCTCCACCTCCACCTCCTCCACCCACAGCATCCTACCCTCCTCCTCCCTCACCCACAGCTTCTCAAGGGCATGTACCCCAACCTTCTTCTCTTCTTCCTCCCTCCCTCCCTCCCTCCCTCCTTCCCTCCTCCTTCTTTCTCCCTCCATTCCCTGACACTGTCCAGACCCTCCCTCGCTCTTCCCCTCCCTTCTCTCTCCCTCTCCCTTCTCCACACTTGTCTCATCCCTGCCTTCACCCTCACCTCTCTCTCTCTCTCTCTCTCTCTCTCTCTCTCTCTCGGCCACTGAAGGCGACAAGAAGTAGTAAGAGAAAAGCGGTTAGAAGAAGAAGAAGAAGAAGAAGAAGAAGAAGAAGAAGAAGAAGAAGAAGAAGAAGACTATATACAAAGCTCCTCCTAAGAAAGATTTTCAATAATTTTATCTTCAATTCAGTTCGTCTTTTTATATTTCAGTAATGCTCGATAATGTAAACACGATTTCTTTCTTTGAATAATGCATTTAAAACTTGTTATTCTTTCAGCTGTGATTTTCGACTTGAGAGAGAGAGAGAGAGAGAGAGAGAGAGAGAGAGAGAGAGAGAGAGAGAGTATGCAATTTTGTCTGCAAATAAACTAAGGTGCGTGCGCATGTATGTACCTACGCAAACACACACACACACACACACACACACACACACACACACACACACACAGGAAAATCATGGACCAGGCAGGAAACTAATAACCAGAGCTTGTTGTGGGGAGCAGGAAGGCTACGCGGTGGTGGTGGTGGTGGTGGTGGCGAGGGATGGGGCCCGAAGACCTGATGTAAACAGGAAAAGACAAACACTCTTATGTAAACACAGGCACGGGAGGAGGAGGAGGAGGAGGAGGAGGAGGAGGAGGAGGAGGAGGAGTAGTAGTAGTAGTAGTAGTAGTAGTAGTAGTAGTAGTAGTAGTAGTAGTAGTAGTAGTAGTAGTAGTAGTAAGATAGTTCGAGAGAGAGAGAGAGAGAGAGAGAGAGAGAGAGAGAGAGAGAGAGAGAGAGAGAGAGAGAGAGAGAGAGAGAGAGAGAGAGAGAGAGAGAGAGAGAGACGCAAAGCAAACCTGGACATATCAAGAAATAAACAAGCGCGTCTCCCCAAGCCCCCAAGGTGATATTGCTACCTACCCTGTGTTGACCTGACGCCTTAGTGCCGCCTGTGCTGAGCCTGGCACCCCCCTACCCCCTTATTACTGGCACCCACCCCACCCACCCCTTCCTCTGACCACCCTACACCTTCCTTCATTCCTTAATATCCTCCTACAATTTCCTTTATACCAAGCAGTGAAGTTGGAGCACTGTAATCTTCCTTGTTGGTCTTCCTTTGTATTCATTTGTGATTGTGGGATTTTTATTTAAGCTTTTATTTCTTCTTTACACTTTTCTACATCTTCCCTTTTTCCCTTCTTTTTTCCTCAGCATTCATCTTCCCCTCTTTCCTTCCTTCACCCTCGCCTCCTGCCCTTCTTTCCTCGCTCCCTCCTCCGTCTCTCCCTCTTTCAGTCATGCCTTCATAACCTACATTCACGAGAAAGCCACACGGCCTCCTCCTCCTCCTCCTCCTCCTCCTTCTCTTTTTCCCACCCTCCCTCTCTTTACATTTTCGGCCTTTTCCTTACGCCTTATTCACTAAAACGTTTCTGCTTATTTTCTCTTACATTTGCATCCTTTTTTCCTCATTTTTCCTTTCATTTTTTTTCTCATGTGACAAAGCCATATATTCTTATTTTCTTGATCTATTTACTTACACTTTAACAGTTTGCACGTCAGTTTTCCACCTAGACTGCAGTGATTGTTCAGCCTGCTATGGTTGATCTGACTGCTATGGTTGATCACGAACTTTCCTCTCTGGGACTCTGAAAACACGTTGCTCTCACGAATGAAATCACAACCAAATGAATAACGAAATAAAACAGTAAATAAGAAACTTAGGACATGTTTCACTCCCCAAAAAGTGTCCCCTTTAGCCCACAAATTCCATGGTTAAACAATAAACAAATAAATGAATAAATAAATAAATAAATAAAGTAGAGTTTACGTGCAAGAATTCTTTAGTGTATACACATATGTGACTTTCGAATAAATGTGACATGAAGAGTGACACACATTGCCTCAGTCTATCCTGTTGCGACGCCCACGACGCAACACAACTCTGTGCTATCATCATTAATGGCAGCTTCGTGTGTGTGTGTGTGTGTGTGTGTGTGTGTGTGTGTGTGTGTGTGTGTGTGTGTGTGTGTGTGTGTGTGTCCATATAATTGTAAAAGACGAGTAAAAAAGATAGAATTAAAAAAAAAAATAGAAGACTTGTAAATTAATTAAGGTTACACGAATATTGAAGTCAACATGTAAAACAGAACTGAAAATTTGTTGAGTTTCCCCTCTCTCTCTCTCTCTCTCTCTCTCTCTCTCTCTCTCTCTCTCTCTCTCTCTCTCTCTCTCAAATAAAAAATAAAAAGAGAGAACGTGTTTGGAATGAGGAAAGATTTTCAGATATCCACTTGTATTTTTTTTCTGTTCCTATTTTCTTTCCTTTTTTACCACAAACATGACTCTGTTTACATTTCAGAATGAAGACTGAGCTCCTTACAAAACAGGGTCTAGTGAACTTTGCTCTTTTTTTTAATACTGTTTTTATTTCATTATTTTCCTTCTGTGGTCTTTCAACTCACTGGCCACTGTGTGTGTGTGTGTGTGTGTGTGTGTGTGTGTGTGTGTGTGTGTGTGTGTGTGTGTGTGTGTGTGTGTGTGTGTGTGTTCAACTTAAATCTGACATGAAGCAAAAAAAAAATCAGCTGTAGAGAAAGAAGCATGAATTTCTGTTTTTCACGTCGTGTGTTCTGCGTTACGTTAGGTTGTCAGCGGTTATGTTGTTCCCTCCCTTCACAGTCGTTCCCTTCCCTCTGTTCCTTCCCAGCCTCACTCTTTCCCGGCTCAATATCATGACACCTGTCGATGGCGGGCCTCTAAAGCATTGGATTTCCGATAATGGTCTGAATCTTCAAATATTCATCTTTCCACTCATTGTTATAAAAAACGTATGAATAATAATAATGATAATAAAATTCAAGGATAGGAACAAATATTTTTCCACGCCACTCCAGAAAAGAGGCTGAAGTATAGAATGTAAATATAAAGTGTATTTCTTTTTCAATGGTCCAACGATACACGAATGTTTAAAGAGACAAAAGCTGTGAGCAAGATAAAGTATTACAAATCTCTCACAAATGTTTAAAAAAAATACTGCAAATAACGGAGACAAACAGACCATTGTATAGCAGAGTGTTTCCTCTTATTAGCACAAAGAAAGGAGGAGGAGGAGAAGGAGGAGTAAGCGAGGCAGCTACCGACAGAAAAGGCGTGTAAAGAGTGCGGCAGCGCGAGCTCTCACAGGCGAGCATGACAAGGATGGAGAGGAGCACGAGGAGAAGATGAAGTCAAGTTCGTATAAGTGCTAGAAAAATTGGCCATGACAGTGACAGAAAAGAGTGATGCAGAACTGTGGTGAAGATCAAGAGATTGGAGAGAGTCAGCCCGAGAAGGGGAGTTGATGAAATGAATAGCCTTTGACTCCACCCAATTTAGCAACGGTGTATACGTGGCGCCACGAGAGGTACTCCATACAGGGGAGAGGCGGCGGCCCCTGTATAAGATCAGCGGGTAAGTGGGGGTGGGAAAGGTGCTAGAGGCGGCTCGAGAATATCTTACCTCATTGAAGCTGCCTTGGCGAGAGAATGAAGCTTCCAGTCGAGATGTTTACTGAAGGACAGAGGAACATTTATGGAAGTTGGAGGGTTTGGCTAAAGTGTTATTGGCGAGGGGGACGCCTTGTTGACGCTGTGGCAGAGTCGATGAGGGAGGAAGGGAGTGCTTGCGTCAATGAAAGAATGAATGGATGAATAAACGAGTGAATGTACGAATGAATGCACGGTAAAACTTGGTGATGATCTGGTAGTGAGGGCTCTCCAGAAATACCTTGAGTCTTCCTCACTGCTCCATGCAGCCTCCATGTGGTGTTCCCAGAAACCTCCTCAGAGTACACCTTTCTCCCAGCCTTCACTAACGGCGGGGTCTTAAGGAGAAGCACAGGGACCAGTTACTCTTACTCACCTTGCAAAGAACGTGGCGGCCGCGGAGTGCTGCGACCCAGGGGACAGGGCCCTCTGCCTCCTCGCCTCATCCTGCCTCCTGCCAGCGAGCTGGATATCCTGGGGGCGCCCCGGCTGGTCACGGCCCCGCGCATAAAGGTGGGAGTCGTGAGCGGCGAACCCAGGCTCTTGCATCAACCTAACGCCCACCCCCGGCACGCCCGCGCTCGGCACAGCCACGACATGCTGCCTGTGGGCGCTGGAAGGGGCGTGGGCGGCCGGGGCGGTGGGCGTCTGGGCCAAGAGAGGGTGACGCCGCTCGCCCACCATCGCGGGCGACCCCCACTCTGTCACTGCCTGTGGGGAGAAAAGAGAACACCTGTCACGCCACGGCCGCCAGTATACCTTATGCCGCCACCACTAACACCATTATCGCCGCGCCACCACCACCACCACCACCACCACCACCTTTGCAATCATCATCACCACACGCGCCTCCTACCACAATGCTTGTACTCACCACAACCACCACCACCACCACAATACCAACTGAATAAACCATTCCTCCTCCCTAACAAACAAACACCACTGCGCAAACCTCCCCCCATCACACACACACACACACACACACACACACACACACACACACACACACACACACACACACACACACACACACGGACAGGTGAGCAAAAATCAACTTATGTCCATAAATCACCATATTGGGAAGGCAACAAACAAACAAACAAACACAATAAGGCACCGCGCTTCGCCCCCTCTCGCTCATCCGCCAAAACAAACAAACATAACACAACGCGGCAGAATTAAACACCACAGGAAGCCCGAACGAACCGAACACACACACACACACACACACACACACACACACACACACACACACACACACAAAGAACACTACTGCCGGATGTGACAGGGTGGAGAGGATGGGGAAGGATGGGAATGGAAGAAAGGGGGGAAGGGGAGGGTAGGGGAGTAGGGGAGGAGAGGAAACTATAGGCCTATAATTAAGAGAACACCTGAGCGTGAGAGTGTATCCCTCAGGTAGACGTCCAGGAGAGAGAGAGAGAGAGAGAGAGAGAGAGAGAGAGAGAGAGAGAGAGAGAGAGAGAGAGAGAGAGAGACGAGTGGTGGGTCAGGGGAAGCGGACGAGAGGTGGAGGAAGAAAAAGATAGAGTGTTTTGGGCCTACAAAAATGGCTCCCTCACTTGAGTCTTTGTCTCCTTCCTCTTAGTCCTCATTATTCGTCCTTTCCCGTGTATTGCGTCCTATTCACTCCCTCGCTGCCTCAATCCTTACCCGCGGGCGCCTCACTCTTGTGCCCTTTGCAACCCTCCATCCCACTCGTCCCTCTGGCAAAAGATTACTGCCCTATGCAATGCTTCCTCCCCTTCCCCATACCCTCAGGTTCCCCAGTGCAGCTTTTCACAATTACCCTGAATTGCTGTATAGGTTCCGCTGCTCTCCTATATACTCTTAGAAACTATCTCCTATTTTTTTTTTCTCCTTCTTTCTCTTTTTCTCAGTCCCCTCAGGCTTAAGATTCTATGCTTTTTCTTTTCCTTGCCTCTAGATTTGACCGTTTTGTATCTAAGTTCAGTTTTTTTTTTTATTCTAAGGGTGTGGTTCTATTCTAAGTTCTATTCAAGCTTATCGTTATTTTTCATCTATTTATTATTTTTAGAGGGGAGATATAAAGTCTTTTTTTGTAACTAAGTCAGCAATGGGTGTGCGATTCATTAGTTGTGGTGAGTTAGTTTTGCTATGTAGGTATAATAAAGTCTTTCAAGTGTTTATTCAAGCTCTTCTCTTTCCTCGCGGGGGAGATATAGATGTCTTTTTCATAATTAAGTAAACTATTGGTGTGTGATTTATTAGTTGTGGTGAGGTAGTTTATTTTATTCAACCTTGCTGTTATGTTTTATCTATCATTTCTTTTCCAGGAGAGGTAGAGAAGTAAGCATTGGGTATATGATTCAGTAATTGTGGTGAGTTAGCCTCATTTATTCAAGCTCACGGTTAGGTTTTATTTATCATTTCTTTTCTAGATGGGGAGATAGAGAAGCTTTGGTTTCGTTATTAAGTAAACAAGTACGTGATTCAGTAATTGTGGTGAGTTAGCTTTGTTGATCCTTTTGTTTTTCCTCAAGTCTTCTCTTACCACTAATATATTTTTTTTTTTCTGTACCATTGTAATTTCCTCTGCTGTACCGTCGCTAGTGAAGAACGTAGTGTATCTTCGCTACCAAATAACATTGTAGCGAGTTAGCTTTGTTGATCGTTTGTTTTGCTTGTGTCTTCTTGTGTATGTGTTTTCTTTCTTCCTGTACCGTTGCAATTCCCCTCTGCTGTACCGTCTGTAGTAAAGAACGTCTACTTTAGTGTACCTTCGCTACCAAATAATAGCTTTGTTGATCATTAATTTTGTTTTGCATGTCTTCTCTAACCAGTAATGTTTTTTTTTTTTTTCTTCCTGTAGCGCTGCAATTCCCTCTCGCTCGTAAATAATGTCTAGTTTACCCTCGCCACAAAATAATATCACTTTTCAACGTCACTTTTTCTTAATGTCCTTACCCCAAAAAAATGCTATCGCCCTTTTTTTTAAACTTTTTTTGTACCGCCATCCTCAACAATATCATTTTTTCCCGTAGCTTCCATAGTTAGCAATGTCCTTTACCTGTACAATCGCCAATCAGCAATGTCCTTCATATGTACTTCACTAGCCAACACCAATGTTCTTTAATCTGTACCGTCGCCACCTAACAGTGTCCTTCTTCCTGTACCTTTAATAGGCAACAGTGACCTTTTCCTGTACCTTTAAGAGCCAACAATGTCCTTTACCTGTACCGTCGCCAGCCAATGTCCTTTTATTCTGTACCTTACATAGCCAACAATGTCCTTTAATTTGTAGCGTCCTCAGCCAACAATGTCCTTTCCTGTACCTTTAATAGCTAAAAATGTCCTTCTTCCTGTAACTTCCATGTAACTTTAATAGCCAATAATGTCCTTTAATCTGTACCGTCCCCAGGTAACAATGTCCTTTAATCTGTACCGTCGCCAGCCAACAATGTCTCGGTACCTTCAGTAACCAGTAATGACCTTTTTATCTGTACCGTTCCTAAGCAATGTTTCTTCACTAATCTACAATGTCACTTTTTTCTGCGTTCACTGACCAACATTGTAACTTCTCTGTACTTTAAGACAATAATGTAACTTTTTTGCACCTCCACTAAACCTACAATAACCTAATAATGTCTCTTTACTGTATTTACAATAACCAAAAATGTCTCTTTAATCCCTTAAGTACCATGACGCGTTTCCATATTCATTCTGCTTACTATGTGATGATCTTATACAGCTTCAGGAACCTATGTTGGGATTAAAATAGCGAAGACTCTAGCCATTAATCATTTGACCTCCATAGGCAGTTCCTAATGTCAATAAAATGGTCTAATCGTACAGAAACCGCAAGGTAAAAATGTGTCCCAGTAATGAAGGGGTTAATGTCCAGTACCTCCTTAAAAAATATCCCTTTTCTCTACGCTGATTAACAAAACATGACACTTCAAAATACCTCTACTCTTAACAGTGTCTTTTTTATGTATTAGCTAGGAAAATGTCCCTTTAACGTACCTCCGTCCCTTTCCTGTGCCTCATAAAACTAGCCAAAAAATGTCCCTACGCCTTTAACAATGTCCCTTTTCTGTACCTTCACCCTTAACAACGTCCCTTCCCAGATTCGCACACACAGCGGGCGGCGCGGCAAGAAGCACTGATCCAATGCTGCCATCACGATCCTTGCGTGGGGAGAGAAGTAAGCAGATCAACCTGACGCGGCCACGGAGGTAGGGGATCAGCCTTGCATGCCCTCAAGGAACGCACGTCACCCTTCCAAGGCACGGCGCCCTTAATCCTTCTTATCTCCTCGTGTGTGTGTGTGTGTGTGTGTGTGTGTGTGTGTGTGTGTGTGTGTGTGTGTGTGTGTGTGTGTGTGTGTGCGTGTGAGGTGATATTGATTAGTTTTGATTGATTTTATTGTTGGTATAAATGCACACACAAGTACACACGC
This sequence comes from Portunus trituberculatus, assembly GCF_017591435.1. NCBI lineage: Eukaryota > Metazoa > Arthropoda > Malacostraca > Decapoda > Portunidae > Portunus > Portunus trituberculatus. Next base: position 11,596,054 of record NC_059291.1, read on the forward strand.
GCGCGCGCACACACACACACACACACACACCACGTAATGTAGTGGTTAGCACGCTCGACTCACAATCGAGAGGGCCAGGTTCGAGTCTCGGCGCGGCGAGGCAAATGGGCAAGCCTCTTAATGTGTGGCCCCTGTTCACCTAGTAGTAAATAGGTACGGGATGTAACTCGAGGGGTTGTGGCCTCGCTTTCCCGGTGTGTGGAGTGTGTTGTGGTCTCAGTCCTACCCGAAGATCGGTCTATGAGCTCTGAGCTCGCTCCGTAATGGGGAAGACTGGCTGGGTGACCAGCAGGCGACCGAGGAGGTGAATTACACGACACACACACACACACACACACACACACACACACACACACACACAGAGAGAGAGAGAGAGAGAGAGAGAGAGAGAGAGAGAGAGAGAGAGAGAGAGAGAGAGAGAGAGAGAGAGAGAGAGAGAGATCACAACCATATGAAAAAAAAAAAAAAAAATCTGTGCGGGAAAAAAAGTCTCGCCAGTAATGAACTCAAATTCAGTGAATAAAACATGTAGCAGAAATGAATTAAAAAAAAAAACACAGTAAAAAAAAAGGTAACAAAAAAACAAACGAAAATAGACTAAAAAAAAAAAAAAGATAAAGAAAAAAAAAAAAAAAAAGAGAGGCTTGGTACTGTCATTCTATATTATCAACCAATCAATCCATTAATCAGTTACTCTGCCTCTGCTTAACGCACTGACACTATCCATTCGACCATCAATCAAGGAGGCGAAAGTGGGACTCTTTACACATGGGATCGCTGCGGGCAACACTTCGCAAGGCTGGGAATCTGAGGTAAGAGATGCGAGAGATACAACAAGTCCTGAGAACAATTACTTTCGTGAGAGAGTCGAGGGCAGAGTGAGAAACGGCAAGGGGCAGAGAGGAGTGTGTGTGTGTGTGTGTGTGTGTGTGTGTGTGTGTGTGTGTGTGTGTGTGTGTGTGTGTGTGTGTGTGTGTGTATGAGCATGTTGAGGAAAGAGCCGATCATTGGGTGTTAAAGTGGCTTGTTCATGCGGAAAGAGAGAGAGAGAGAGAGAGAGAGAGAGAGAGAGAGAGAGAGAGAGAGAGAGAGAGAGAGAGAGAGAGAGAGAGAGAGAGAGAGAGAGAGAGGAGGTGCGAGGCGGCAGACAGGCAGACAGGAAGGCAGGCAGGAGTCGAAAGAAGAGTGAGGCGAGGACCTAGAAAGGGAGATGAACAGGAGGAGGAGGAGGAGGAGAAAGAAACGGAGGAAGAAGAGGTGGTGGAGGAGGAGGAGGAGGAGGAGGAGGAGGAGGAGGAGGAATGGTGGAGCAAGGGTTATCATAACAAATCGGAGAAACGCTGCTCCCTTACATATAGGAAGCGCACGAACCTCGCCGCTGAGAAAAGTCAATTTAGTTGCGGAGGTGTCTTTATGTTCCCATCCCGAAGGAGTATAAATTGCAGGAACGTGGAAAGCAGACACACTCTCTCTCTCTCTCTCTCTCTCTCTCTCTCTCTCTCTCTCTCTCTGCCATCCATTTCGCATCCCCCTCCGCCTCCCGCCAGGTCACGCTACGTTAGATTAAGCTCCGCCAGGTACTCACCCGCAAACCTCTTTTTGTGTTGCAGTGTTGCATAGAAGCGACCATCAACACTGCGCAGATGGCCCGGGGAGAGAAAGAGAGAGAGAGAGCGAGAGCGAGAGCGAGAACTAGAGAGACAGACGGACGGACAGACAGACAGACAGAGACGGGAATAAAGGTAAAGAAGGAGAAGATTGCTATCCTCTAGTAACACCTCTCTTCCTCCTCTTCCTCTTCCTCCTCAGGTGAGTACATAAGACTCCCGTAATAGTTCTTCCCCAACCAGAAAATATGAGCCTGGAGGAGCGCAGTGTCTCTCCCGGGTCCCTTTTGCTGCCTTCCCCACGTGAGGCGCCGGGCGGGGAATGAGGAGTAACGAGGCACAGATTAGAGAGAGAGAGAGAGAGAGAGAGAGAGAGAGAGAGAGAGAGAGAGAGAGAATGGTAATGAAGGGAAAAAAAAAAAGGAGAAAGACAAACTGAAGCATTCAAAACCTAAATAAAGAAATATTAACTGACAGAGAAGCAAGAAAAAACAAAGATATAGACAGAAATACAATAAAAAAGGGGAACAAGAAGGAAGAGGACGATGATAAAAAAAAAAGACAGACGATAACAACGACGAAGAAGAAGAAGAAGAAGAAAAACTAAAGACAAAAGGAAAGAAGAAAAAAAAAAAAGGACATTCTAACAAATACTCTTAGTTTACCTCTTTGTGCGCCTCCTTCCTTACTTTTTAAACCTCTTATGAAATCTCGAGAACTTGAAAGGGGAATCTTAATAAGTGCCCTCGCCCTCCTCCTCCTCCTTCTTCTCCTCCTCCTCCTCCTCTTCCAACCTCCATCTGTCTTCCAGCCCAAAGAAATTCACATCACTCGTAGACAGAAGTAATTGGACAGTTTCCCCTTTTCTTTTCATTTTCTCCTTTTTTTTTTCTTCTTCATCTTCCTTCTCAGCCTAATTCTGTTACACTCCATTTTCTTCTTTTTTTTTGCGTGTGTCTCTTCCTTGTTTGTTATTATTCATCCATTCGTTGCGAGAGAGAGAGAGAGAGAGAGAGAGAGAGAGAGAGAGAGAGACGAGGGAAGATGAATAAAATGGAAGTAAAAGTTATGAAGCAGAAAGAAGAGGGGAAAAAAAAGGTGAAAGGATGAAAAGGAGGAAAGGAAACAAAATATGCAATGGCAAAAAATATTTAAGAAATACCAATCAAGATAATGAATCAGATTAGATGCAACGTCAAGAAAAGGAGAGAATAGGAAGAAAGAAACATGATACAAAGAAAGAGAAAACGTAATTTGAGATGAGAACAACTGAAGGAGAGAGAGAGAGAGAGAGAGAGAGAGAGAGAGAGAGAGAGAGAGAGAGAGAGAGAGAGAGAGAGAGAGAGAGAGAGAGAGAGAGAGAGAGAGAGAGAGAGAGAGAGAGAGAGGGGCCAAGGGGAACTAAGAGAAAAGAATAGAGAGGGGAAGACCAGAAGGAAGCGGAAAGAAACAGAGAGGAGGAGGAGGAGGAGGAGGAGGAGGAGGAGGAGGAGGAGGAGGAGGAGGAGGAGGAGGAGGAGGAGGAGTCAGGTTAAATGGGTTGAAGAGAGAGAAAGGAAGGGAGGGAGGAACAATGGGAGGGATTATGCTTACCAAGATCAGATCAATAACATACAATGACCCCCTGGACAGCCGCCCTCCCTAACACACTCTCAACCTTTCCCCATACTCATAATACGAACAATAGCAATAATAGTAATAATAATAATAATAATAATAATAATAATAATAATAATAATAATAATAATAATAATAATAATAATAATGGTGGTGGTCATTAGTTCGCGTGTTTTCAGTGTGTATTGTTGTTTTGATGCCTTGTTGTTGACTTTTTGTGTAAATTGATGTTTTTTGTGTGTGTTTGGTAACGTTATAATGGTGATGATAATGGTGATGACGCTGGTGATGCTGATGGACTAAGAAAAACAACAACGAAACACCAACTACGTGACTATCTTATACTGAACATAACAAACAAAACCACTCAAGGCAAAATAAACACAAAATAACATCTTTTCCAATGGCCGAATTGAACCTTACCTACCACCACCACCACCACCACCACCACCACCACCTACAACAACTTCTTTTACTATCCTCTACGTCTATTTCCCCTTCCTATATCTGGTGAGGTGAGTCTACATTGGCTCTCACACCTTGCCCGCTCCTCTGCTGCCGGCCGCCCCCTCACTCCCCTCCACCTCGCAGCGGGCGGCAGTACGTGCAATCCCAGGGGCTCAATATTCTCGCAGGCAAATCAGGGCCCCACTTTGGTTAGCGACCATTACGGCTTCTCGACTCACCCGCCGCCGCCAGCCACCGCCCGCCCACACACTCGATGCTCTGCCAATTAAAGAAGCGAGGGAGGGAGATGCAACCACTTATCCGGTAGGTCATTCAGCCATTCACTCGTTTATTCAATGTTATTCAGCTTTTCACGGGTTTTATTCAGCTTTTATTCACGTGTACAGTGGTTCAGGTTCTTATTTATTGGTTGGTTCCTTCATTCATCTAGTTAGTTAGTTAATCGTTCGTTTTTTTCATTCATTCATTCATTCATTCAGTTCTTTATTCAATGTTATTCAGCTTTACACGGTTTTATTCAATCTTTATTCACGTGTGCAGTGGTTTAGGTTCTCATCTATTTTTTGGTTTATTCAGTCAGTTAGTCGTTCATTCATTCATTCATTCAATATTTTAAGTTATTCAGTTAGATATTTACTCATTCACCAATTTCTTTCAACGTTAATACTCTGGTCATTTGGGTCTTTACGAGCATTCAGTCATTCATTCTCTCACTACACCGTTATTCAGTTGTATTATCTGTCACTCAAACATTCAACTATTTTCTTAGCATTATTCTGGTTCTTTCGTCCCGCTCAGTAAGGCCCTCGGTTATTGAGACGCGCCCGGGAACCATTCATCAAGCAATATACTCTTCTATTCATATTGATATTCAGCGGACAGTGAAATCGCCTCATTGTTTCACAGCGTAAGTTACTCATCCAATTGTCCAGGACGGCAGCCAATGATTCCCGCTCAGATAAGTTCATTAGTCAAGTCTTTCATTTAGTCAATTATTCAGTTAGTCAGTCATGCAGTTAACTCGTCCGTCATTCAGTCATGCGGCGATCGGAGGAAGGACTGAGTGGAGGTAATGATTTCAATACATTTTCCATTCACCAGTCATTTAGTCAGTCACATATTAGAACCAGGCATGCAGGTGTGTAAGTACGTATCTCACCAGTCATTCGGTCATGGTGTGGTCGAGGATGGACTAACAAGAGACAACAACTAACGTCCATATATTCAGTCAAGTTTCAATAAGATTCTGTCAGTAACGTAACAAACCACGCTAGGTCTATTCACATTCCCTGCTGGAAACTATCATAACATCAATCAATAGACCCAAATAAATACCCAACAGCCAGCCAGCAACGAGAATCAATATAGACTATAGACGAACCTACAAACTATTGAGGCACCAACAACATCACCACCGACACACACACACACACACACACACACTAAGTCTCCCTATGTACCAGTCAATGAATCGGAAGGCACACCATTCACTGAACCAGCCAGCCAGCCAGCCAGCAAACCAGTCAGTCAATAAACCAGCAAGCAAGTAAGGAAGCCAGGAGCGAGCCAGCCAGCCAGCCAACCAACCAGCCAGCCAGCCAGCCAGCCACACGAGGACTCTGAATACACAAGCCTTCCAGAGGACCCTTCAGGTTTTGGTGAAGAGCCCAGGTTGGAGGGAAGGGAGAGAAGAAGAGGAGGTGAGGAAGGGATGGTAATGGCGGGAAGCTGAAGGAAGGAAGGTAAAAGGAAAGGAAGGAAGGAAGGAAGGAAGAGAGGAAGGATGGATGGAAGGAAGGAAGGAAGGAAGTTATGAAAGATGGAAGGAAGGAATGAGGGAAGCAGAAAGGAAGTTATAAAAGAAAGAAGGAAAGTTTGAATTGATGAAATGGGAGAGTGAGAGAAAAGAGAGTAAGTTTGGAGGTGGAATATTGAGGACTGTGTGTGTGTGTGTGTGTGTGTGTGTGTGTGTGTGTGTGTGTGTGTGTGTGTGTGTGTGTGTGTGTGTGTGTGTGTGCACGCTCGAATGAAAAAGGGGGATGGCAGGCACACAAAGGTACCATCGTGTGTAAATGTGAACGCATGTGCGCGGCCGTGTGTGTGTGTGTGTGTGTGTGTGTGTGTGTGTGTGTGTGTGTGTGTGTGTGTGTGTGTGTGTGTGTGTGTGTGTGTGTGTGTGTGTGTGTAGACCACATCTGCTGTGTGAATATTGAGAGAGAGAGAGAGAGAGAGAGAGAGAGAGAGAGAGAGAGAGAGAGAGAGAGAGAGAGAGAGAGAGAGAGAGAGAGAGAGAGAGAGAGAGAGACCCTGAAAGAACCCTCAAAATAACATAGCCTCCTCTCCTTCCAACTTTCCTTCACCCCCTTTACCTTCTCTCTCCCACCTCCTTCCTTCCTCCCTCCCTCCTTCCCCCAACACACCTAACCCCCCTCCCCCCACCCTCCCCAACACGATCCATCAGCGAACCAGGCAATCAGACTCAAGAGTTTTTTTTTTTTCTTATATACAACATGTGAGTTTTCCTTTTCTGTATCTTTCCAATTATCCGTTTGCAAAGTTTTCTATATAAATTTTTCCCCCCTTCTTTCCACCCACCCACACACACACACACACACACACACACACACACACACACACACACACACACTCACACAAGGGCAGGCAGATGGACACACAGACAGACAGACGGACAGACTGAAGGGCGAACGTGAATTTATCAATAGCATCTGATGGATTTTCTTTTCTCTATTTTCCACGAAACTTTTCTTCATGTCGTAAGTTTCAATCATTTAGTTTCCTCTCTCTCTCTCTCTCTCTCTCTCTCTCTCTCTTTCTCTTTTTTTTTCTCTCATGCCATCTTGTTTTATTTTCTCTCTTCTTTTTTTTTCGTAGTTTTTTTCATCAGGTAAACTTTTCTTGTTTATTGTTCTATTATTTCTTTTTGTTAAGTTCGTACACCTTTTTATTTCATTCTATCTATCTTTTTTTTTTTTTCGTACGGTAGTAAATCTTGCCTATGACACTTGAAAATGGAATCCAATACTCTCTCTCTCTCTCTCTCTCTCTCTCTCTCTGTCCACTGGTTGCATCTCGTACTTACTTACACCTGCACTATTCACCAAAATCAATTACAAAACCACCACTCAATACAACAACAACAACTCACAGCGTCACACAAACAATAATAGCAGAATAATTCCCTCCTATTATTAACGTTATTAAGCACATACGTCCCCTCCCCCTCCTCCCCTTCCTCCTCGTGCCCCCTCAGGCCTACTGCTATTAGTCACGCAGGTAGACCTAATAATTTGTAGGAGAGGTATATCATAATAGGCCTAATGATCAGTATAATGGTGGAGATAATGAAGGGGGATGATGAGTGGGCTGGGAGTTGATAGTGTTATTTAAATCAGTCATCGTTATTCTTGTTTGTTCTGCGTGTGTCTCCGATAATGTACGGCAGTGATAAATAAATGTGTGTGTGTGTGTGTGTGTGTGTGTGTGTGTGTGTGTGTGTGTGTGTGTGTGTGTGTGTGTGTGTGTGTGTGTGTACGTAGATTCAGATATTGAGTGAGAGTGAAAAGTTATGATTGAAATATAAGGAGAACAAAAAAGACAAGTTTGTGTAAGGAGAATGAGAAAAAGGAGATAAAGGAAGAAGTGAAAGGGAGAGAATAGAACCAAGGAAGAGGAGGAGAAGGAAAATGAGAGGAGGAGGAGGAGGAGGAGGAGGAGGAGGAGGAGGAGGAGGAGGAGGAGGAGAAGGAGAAGGAGGAGGAGGAAGAGGAGAAGGAGGAGGAGGAGAACTTTGAGAAGCCAGGAAGTAATGAAGTCCAGAAGATGTAACACTGACAATCTTCCCGATGGAGGAGGAGGAGGAGGAGGAGGAGGAAGAGAAGGAGGAGGAGGAGGAGGAGGAGGAGGAGGAGGAGAGAGGAGGAGGAGGAGGAGGAGGAGGAGGAGGAGGAGGAGGAGGAGGAGGAGGAGGAGGAGGAGGAGGAGGAGGAGGAGGGACAATAGAGTTTGATTGGTGAGGGGATAGTGGAGGCCTTATCTCCACCACCACGAGAGAGAGAGAGAGAGAGAGAGAGAGAGAGAGAGAGAGAGAGAGAGAGAGAGAGAGAGAGAGAGAACACTATGTAAATATAAATCAATTTCGACATTATCACTGAAATCGAGCTTATTAGAATTACTAAAACACACACACACACACACACACACACACACACACACACACACACACACACACACACACATTCACATTCATTTATCAGCATCTCTTCCTCTCTTTCTCCAATACATTATTCTACTCCCTTCTGAACCAGACTTCATTAACTTCACCTCTATAAACACTACAACATTCAAACGTCCATACTGCAAACCGTAAACCAATTAATACTTTGACAATCACACAAATTAACTATCCTCCTTCTCCGTCTCTTAAAAAATTCTTCCCTCTCTGCTATTCCTAAATTATCAACGAAGCTCTCCCTTAATTCTTCAGCCTGTCTCTCTTCCTCTCTCTCCCTCTATCTCTAAGGCACTTCCAATCCTTTAAAAAAACACAGACAGTCCTTTCTGAAGCTTCCAATCAACTAAGACAATCCCAATCTTCATCAGTCCCCGTCGCAGATTCGTCACTAATCGCTGAATTGGTCTAGGGATTATGTTCCTAGCTGAAGGGGAGGAACCGTGGCAGAGAGAGAGAGCGGGCAGAGATGGCACGCAGGAAAGGGGCCGGGTTGGTTGGTTGGGTTGGGTGGCGGTGCTGTGCGGAGGGCTGGCTGGCGCTGGGAAAGGTGGGAGGGACGCGAGGGGATGCAGGGAACAGGTATAAAGGTGGTGTGGGAATCATCTTGTGTTATGAGCAAGTTTTGGTGAGAGTTGGTGGATGGGACGCGGAGCAGGAGGGTCGTTGTATGTCTTTCAGTGTGTTGGTAAAAGATTTTTTTGTGTGTATGGTGGTGGTGTTGGTGATGCTGGGACTATTACTACTACTACTACTACTACTACTACTACTACTACTACTACTACTACTACTACTACTGCTGCTACTACTTCCACAATATATACTGTTGTTCATCTAGTACTACCATTACTTCTTTTGCTACCACTACTACTACTTCTACTACTACTACTACTACTATTCCTACGACTACTACTACTACTACTACTACAACAAACTGGCCGGCACATATTCTAAGCAGATGGAAGTGAAAGCCAAGGAAGGAAGGAGAAGAGAAAGGTTGAAAAAGCAAGAATGAATGAAGAACCCAACGGAGAGATCATCAATTTAGAAACCAACATATAAATTAAACATAGAGAGAAAACCAACACAAGATTCAACTTCCTCCTCCTCCTCCTCCTCCTCCTCCTCCTCCTCCTCCTCCTCCTCCTCCTCTTCCTCTACATCACATATCTTCCTCATCTCGCCTTCCTCCTCCCACTCTTTGCTCATCTCATTAAATCCATTATATTATCTTGCCATTATCGCCCCTAGGATGATACGAGGAGAGAGAGAGAGAGAGAGAGAGAGAGAGAGAGAGAGAGAGAGAGAGAGAGAGAGAGAGAGAGAGAGAGAGAGAGAGGTATCGCAGTATGAGACGATCTAAACCATAAAGGAGGAAGGAAGGAAGGAGTGGAGAGAGAGAGAGGAAGAGGAGCAGGAGGATGAGGAGGAAGGGGAAGGGGGAGGGGTCCGGTTACGGGATGAAGGGGTTCCGGATTAGTGGCTATGTTTCATTTGTATTAACCGGATTAACAGAGTCGGAGGAAGAGCTGACGACCTGAACTGGCGAACCGGCGTGTAATCTGCTCCCGGCGCCCCCTGATTCGGTTCCGGACAGCTTAGGGTCGTGGCGGATTCAGCGACCCTCGAACATAAGCGCACACACACACACACACACACACACACACACACACACACACACACACACACACACAGGGGTAGATAGAAAGATAGATAGTCACAACGCTCTCTCTCTCTCTCTCTCTCTCTCTCTCTCTCTCTCTCTCTAAATTAAATATATAATCCCTTTCATTCCCGTTCTGTAGACTCAAACTGACAGTCCTGAACAGCACATCCCCTACCTGGCCCTTCCTTACCTGTCTCCCCCGGGCCACCCTCCCTTGCTCCTTACCTTTCACCCTTCCTTCCCTCCCCCCTTTGTTCCCCTGACCCCCAGCCGTGGCCTTACCACCAGCTGACGCTCCGCACACCTGGCCAGCTGGCGGGGGTTTGACAGGTAATTGGCGTAGATAGACAGGTACACCTCCAATCAGCGGGCCGGTACTGTGGCTTTTCCCATAGGCTGATCGAATTTCCAGCTTTCTCTGACAGCAAAATGACTCTGGCTTCGTGATTTACGTAATTATTTTTTTTTCTTTTTCTTTTTTTTTACATTCGGTTCTGCTATGCTCGGAGGGCTGACAGAGAGAGAGAGAGAGAGAGAGAGAGAGAGAGAGAGAGAGAGAGAGAGAGAGAGAGAGAGAGAGAGAGAGAGAGAGAGAGAGAGAGAGAGAGTTATTCCTGTCACATGCAATATACAGTTCATTTCATCACCACTCGCAGAAAACGCAGAATTGAATAGTGCAAACAAAGATTCCATTGACATTTTTAACATCCGGAGCATACATATCAACGGAAACGAAGGCAGAGAGAAAAAAAAAAAAAACATATATACGTAAAAACTATACAAAATAAAACAAGGATAAAGAAAAATAATACAAAAATGCTGCCAACTGATTCGCTATGTTTTTCTTTCTCCTTTTCATTTATTTCTCCTTTTCTTTCCCAGTTCCAGCGGGCAAGGTCTCAAACAAGGCCCGCCAGGCACCAATAATACGCACACTTTCAATCACAGAAACACGCTACTGCTGCTGCCGCCGCCGATGCCGAGAACTCTTAATAAATCATATGTTTAATTAATGAGACAGGCAGAGTGAACGCACCTGATTATGTTGTAGTGTAAATACTGCGTCGAATGAAACACTTTTGGAATGAGAGAGAGAGAGAGAGAGAGAGAGAGAGAGAGAGAGAGAGAGAGAGAGAGAGAGAGAGTATATAATGAGCCGAATTTTAATTATGAAACAAATCAAATATAATGCACAATGAGAACTCGAAAGCGTGTGATCAAATATTTATAAAATGCTCCTTCATCTAACTCTCTCTCTCTCTCTCTCTCTCTCTCTCTCTCTCTCTCTCTCTCTCTCTCTCTCTCTCTCTCAATTTTCGTCTACTCAATGAGAAAGGCTTGAATGCAGCCTTCTTTTGTATTCTTTTCTCCTTCTCTCACTCTCTCTCTCTCTCTCTCTCTCTCGTTCTTCTTTCTTTCATTAATCACTTTCTTCTTTCAGTCCGCCGCCCCGAGGGGATGAAAGGTGTTGAAGGCGTGTGATTGCCGCCGCCCCACTCTCAATGGCGTGCCAGATTAATGTGCAGTGTCAATGTTGTAGTGTGTGTGTGTGTGGGTGTGTGTGGGGGTGGGTAGGTGGGTGGGGGTTTGTATAACGAGAAAATTAACGTTTCCAGATATCTTAATCCTTACAAAAAAAAAATAAACAGCTTCAGTATTTTATTTAAAGCTTAGGATTTTTTTTTTCTTTTCGTTTTGTTTTTGCTTCGTGAATTTGGGAACTAGAACACACATTTTCTACATTCCGTGACGGTTTGTAATATTGTGATTGAGGAAAACCCAGAGCCGTACCTTCCCTGATTCCCCTTGAGGACGTAAGGGCGCCGTCATACGAGGCACCACCACCACTACCACTTCCACCACTAGTACTACCACCACCACCACCACCACCACCACCAGGCAGAAGCAGCAGCTGTGTGCATGCATCATAAAGTCTCAGTATCTCAAGTTCATATAAAGAATTTCATTTTGCCTGCGACTTAAACAAAAGATTTCAAAATATGAATTAGAATCTTTGTTTATAGTTTTTTTTCTTTATTTTATGGTTTAGAGGGGGAAATATGAAGAAAGATTAAGAGCGATTTTTCAGCCATATTTTTTTTTTTTTTTTTTACATTTTACTGAAGGTGGAAGAAGCAAACTAATAGCGGTTTTTTGCCTTCTTTTTTCTCCTTGTTATTTATTTATCAATCTATTATTAGTCTTTCTTACATTTACTCATATGTTATTGTCCTTTTCTTCTTTTCTCCTTGCTATCTATTTCTTAATTTATTATTCTTTTTAGGTGGGAGGAGAAATATCTAACACCTATTTTTTTACTCCTCTTTTCCTAGCTAGTTTCCTTTACAAAAAAAAAAAAAAAACAAAGAAAAACAGTACAAGGAAACTTTTACCCATCCACACTGAGTTGCTGTCCCACCTGCGTGCTGCACAGACACCCCATGACACCCCACAGACAGGCAGGTGAGAGAGTAGTCATTACCAGCACTGCCCTTCAATCTGTAATGGATCCAGCTACTGTTTAAAATAAATTCATCATTATTCACACCTGAGAGCTTCCTGACATCGATGCATAATGTGGAGTCAGGTTAATAATAAAATTTGCATGAGTATGAAATTAGAGAGCACTTGATCCTCGATGCCAGATTTGTACCTTTATTATATACGAGAGCCTCACTGCCATTTATCACACCTGCCTGCTCCCACGTGACTGTCGATGCTGCTGGCCATTGCTTTGTTGTCCATCTCTCTTCTTCTCTATTTTCTTATTTTGCCTTCCTAGTTTTTCCCGGTGATATGCAACACTTTACAGCAACAAAAGAGATGTATGTTTCTTTATAAGCATCTACAAGAAAGAAGGAGTTAAAATAAGCATAGATTTAGCAATTTATGGCCAGTTTCATGTTCTGAGGTGGCTGTAGAACAAGGAAAGATGCCCCAGAGTGATTAGTAAACAGGAACAAAGGCGTCAATCAGTAAGGACCTGGCGTCATTAACCCAACCATTCACACACTGGACAGAACAACAGATAATACTTAACCAAACAAAATAAAAGCAAGGAAAAAAAATCTAAGGAAAAGCAAAAGGGGCGTGAATTAGTCTGTTAACTGTTACCTTTTCTTTCCTCTCTCTCTGTTTCCTCTGTTATTAATGAAGGAAAGAAACAAGAGGAAACCGAGAGGGTGGGATGAGAGTCTGTGCGGTGAGAGAGAGAGATAAAGAAGTTAAGAGAGATTATGGGGAGATAATACCAGTTAATACAATGAGGAGGAGGAGGAGGAGGAGGAGGAGGAGGAGGAGGAGGAGGAGGAGGAGGAGGAGGAGGAGGAGGAGGAGGAGGATAAAAGGAAGAAAAAAAATCGCAGTAGAAGTAGCAAGAGGAGGAGGAGGAGGAGGAGGAGGAGGAGGAGGAGGAGGAGGAGGAGGAGGAGGAGAGAGAAAGACACGAGAGAGAGAGAGAGAGAGAGAGAGAGAGAGAGAGAGAGAGAGAGAGAGAGAGAGACGGAGCAGGTATACAAAATCCTCCTCCTCCTCTCACTCTTCCTTCCCCCCACCCCCTGTCGCTCCCTCTGTAAGCCCCATTCCCACACTCCAAGCACCTTAGTCTGATGTTTATCGCCGCCTCGCCTTCCCATTACCACCGCCACGCAAGAAGAGGGAAGTGATGGCTCTGTTTTCATTCCATGCTTCTATCTCGGCCTATACTGACTGACACGGCCTTTCTTCCTTCCTCCTCCTCTTCAATCCCTCCGCGTTTTCATATTCAATTCTGCTTACTACCTGGTGATTCTATACAGCTTCAGAGACTCATATGGATTGAAACAGTGAAGAACTCCGGCCATTAATCTTCTGTCTGACCTTCACAAATCCTTCATAATGTAAATAAAATCGCTTAAAAACACCAAAAAAATCTCATGGTAAAAGTGTGTCCCAGTACTGAAGGTGTTAAAGCAGCAGAGAGAGACAAGCAGGAGATACGTCATCTAAACAGACATTCATACACACACATGTACACTGATAGATAATATTATATAGATAGATAAACAGATGGACTGATTGATCATATGCACTGTACGTCATTAAAAAGATATATTAATCATAAAAATACACGCACAAACACACGTACAAGACTGAGAGAGAGAGAGAGAGAGAGAGAGAGAGAGAGAGAGAGAGAGAGAGAGAGAGAGAGAGAGAGAGAGAGAGAGAGAGAGAGAATATGCAAACAAACGCAACAAGAGTGATAAGTGAAAAATATAGGAAAGTGAGAAGAAACGGAATACAAAAATAAATGAAGTAAGAACTGGCAAGGAAGAGAAGCTAAGAAGAAAGAGAAGACAATGAAGAGAGGATAAGAGAAAGGAGGTACTTAAATGGATAAGCAAATAAGCAAAACGTCAACATGGGCAACACGTGGCAGAAAAAAAAAACTGATTAAGAAGAGATTTTAATGAGAAAAGAACAAGAAGAACAAGAGAAAGAAGAACAAGAAAAAGAGGAAGAACAAGAACAAGAAGAAAGAAGGAAAGAGAAAGAATGAAAGAAACTAGAAAAAGAAAGAAAGAAGAAAAAAAAAAAAAAAAAAAGAAAAAAAAGAAGAAAAGAAGAAGACAAGAGCTACAAAAAGATATGAGATACGAAATGATAAACAAAATACACAAAAACGTAAAAGAAGAAAATTGAAAAAAAAAATAAAAATACAAACTGCTGAAAAGGAAAAAAAAAAAAAAAAAAAAAAAACAAGTTAAATTAAAAGAGGGAGCAAATTATCAAAGAATACCAAGACATGAAGATATTTAAAGCTACAACAAAACTGAGGGATGCTGGGAGATGCGAGATACTTAGATGATAAATAAATAAACAAGACAGTAAGGAGGAGCAGGAGATAAGCTGTATAAGGCCAGAGAAGCCCCCGTGACAGCCGCCAGTCATCGCCTCGTTCCTTCCTGTACGTCGCTTTTACACTGGCCTGCCTGTTTGCCCTCCCCTCTCTCCTCCTCATACAGTCCCCGCCAGTGTCCAGATGACCCAAAGCGCTATTCTCTCTCTCTCTCTCTCTCTCTCTCTCTCTCTCTCTCTCTCTCTCTCTTGTTACTACATTCCTCTTAGTTTTGCATAGCCATCACACACACACACACACACACACACACACACACACACACACACACACACACACACACACACACACACACACACACTACGAAACAATGCGAAATTTCTCTCTCTCTCTCTCTCTCTCTCTCTATGACCACGGAAGGAATCACATTACTGAGAGAGAGAGAGAGAGAGAGAGAGAGAGAGAGAGAGAGAGAGAGAGAGAGAGAGAGAGAGAGAGAGAGAAAATTCATTGCCAAATAGTACGATAAAGTGTCTACTGTTATGTGTTGCTCTCTTGAGAAATAAAAATGTCCCCGGTACAAGGGAGGAGGAGGAGGAGGAGGAGGAGGAGGAGGAGGAGGAGGAGGAGGAGGAGGAGGAGGAGGAGGAGGAGGAGGAGAAAGCGTATGTAAGAGAAAGAAGTTTGGTAATTTTCTTCATTATTTCGTCGCCAAAAGAAAAAAAAAATCACTGCATCTAATCAACATTTAATTAACTACACACACACACACACACACACACACACACACACACACACACACACACGTTGTCATCATATCTGCTTTCACTCCCTCGTTCTGACCACAGTCACAACCACCACAACCACCACCACAACCACCGCCACCACCACCACCACCACCACCACCATGACTACTATTCTTACTACAATAATAACAACGACTACCACTAAAAAGACTACCATAACTACTATTTCTACTACTACTACTACTACTACTACTAACATTACACCTTCACGTAATTGTTACAGTAACCCTTAGATAAAGAAATGGATATGTTAAAACAGTCTTATTTAATTCATAACGTAAATTCCATAACAAAAACAGCAACAACAACAACAACAACAACAACGATAACGATAATAATAATAATAATAATAATAATAATAATAATAATAATAATAATAATAATAATAATGCATGACCAGAGCGTCCCAATTTCGTCAAGATATCTCTCTCTCTCTCTCTCTCTCTCTCTCTCTCTCTCTCTCTCTCTCTCTCTCTCTCTCTCTCTCTCTCTCTCTCAGCTACATTTCTTTCTACCAAACTTCTTCTTCACTTCCTCTTCTCCATCTCCTACTTCTCCAATATGAAGTCTCAAGGAGGAAGACCAGGAAGAAGAGGAGGAGGAGGAGGAGGAGGAGGAGGAGTGGAAGAGGAGGAGGAAGAAGAAATTAAAAGCTTTGGAACTCCACTCTTTAAATCTTTGAAGGACCAACCCACTGTGTGCCACTTTGCTCCTCCCCGCCCTAACTTCGAGAGAGAGAGAGAGAGAGAGAGAGAGAGAGAGAGAGAGAGAGAGAGAGAGAGAGAGAGAGAGAGAGAGAGAGAGAGAGAGAGCAAACAAACAGACAGAGACAGACAAGAAATAAATATAGAGAAAATATAAAGCGAGAAACACGAGAAGACAGGTGAGAGAGAGAGAGAGAGAGAGAGAGAGAGAGAGAGAGAGAGAGAGAGAGAGAGAGAGAGAGAGAGAGAGAGAGAGAGAGAGAGAGAGAGAGAGAGAGAGAGAGAGAGAGAGAGCAATAAACAAATACCTTAAGTGAAGGGGCACAAGCAAGCAGACCCTTACTCTCTCCTAAAGCGACTCAAGGAAAAACAAATGAACGCCTTTTACAGAAGAGGCTCAAGACTAGACAAGAAGACAGGCAGACCACCACCAGCACCACCACCACCACCACCACCACCACAACACTTCCAACGTACTACAAAGCCTTCACTCCACTGCCCTGAAACTTAAACAAACCATCACTGTCTTCTACTCATACATACATACATACACACTTAAGACAATAATACACAGCAATAGAAAGACATCACAACACAGCCTTTCAATAAACCACCACAGTTTACTTACTCACTACGACGCCACAGCATTCCATAGTGAACATCTACCACTAAAAAAGAGCTCAGCACCACAGCCCACCGCATAAACTCAGCTTATCAACACACCTGACCACCACAACGCAGCGCACAGCCTTTCAATAGACCAACACAGCTTACTTACTTACTACGAAGCCACAGCATTCCATAGTGAACATCTACCACTAAAAAAGAGCTCAGCACCACAGCCCACCGCATAAACTCAGCTTACCGACACACCTGACCACGAAAACACAGCGCACAGCCTCAGATTAGCAGGTGTGTGGCGGATCGACGGGTATACAGCAGCGTCGGGACACCTCGCAGCCACAAACGCGGAATACGGATAAGCGGAGTAAGATTTGTGTGTGCTTTTACTCCACCACAGGGAAAGGAAAACGGAAAATCTGGTATAGTTTTGCATGCATGGTGTCTGCCTGCTTGCTGCATACACACGCACTCACACACGCACAAAGAGACAGATCGTACAGTAGTAACATTTTATAAGTAGTGAAGTTAGTTGTCGTAAATAGTGTGTTGTAAGTGTTATTGTTAAGTTGCTGACACCTGATATTTGTTCCCATTTATGTCTTTCATTTTTTACTTATTGGTCATTATCATTATTATTATTACTACTACTACTACTACTACTACCACTACCATTACTATTATCACACACACACACACACACACACACACACACACTAAGCAAACCATATCCTGACCACAGAGAATAAAATCAAGCACACAACTAAGCCAAGGTCAGGCAGGCTTCAATGGCACCACTCTTGCCGTGATGGATAGATCATTCAACAATCATCTCCCCTCCCTCACTCCAGCCTGCCTCGCTCCCCTCTCGCTCCCCCTCTCTCTCTCTCTCTCTCGTTCCCCTGTCTCCCCCTGTCTCCCCTCCTTCACGATCTCCTTTCCCGGGCACGGCTGGCACTAATAGCATCACTGTTCCTGGTGATAGTGGCACCGTTCACTGGCGGGGCGTGTGAGGTAAGGAAAGGAAGGGAAGGATGGCACCATGGCTATTTAAGGAAGTAGAGGTTTGGGAGGAAACGCACAATTTGGAATGTGTGTGTGTGTGTGTGTGTGTGTGTGTGTGTGTGTGTGTGTGTGTGTGTGTGTTGGGTGGTGAGAGAGAGTTCGTTATATCCTTGTGTGTTGCCTATTAGCACTAAAGTAACGTGTTCGAGAAGAAGAGACGAGGAAAGTATCATTATTTCATCCTCTCATTTCTCTCATTTGCATGGACATATAGACACAAAAATGCAGAATGGGAAATTAATCTAGTTTTTTTTTTTTTATTCTAAGGCGCAGTGCTGTTCAAGATGTCATAGAGCGAGGATGAGTGTCTAAAAAGTTGTACATGTTCCTGTTTGTGACAATATAATATCATCTGGCAGTGAAAAGGTTATGAAAGGCCAAAGTTCGAATATGTTGCGTGTTTGAAGAGGAGGGAAAGAAAGGGGAGGAAATGAGTGAAGGGAAGTATGAATATGGAGTAGCGAAGTGAGGGAAGGAGTGAGGGAAACGTACAGGCAGTTAGTGCTTAAAAATTTATCACCACAAGCAAGCACTTACGGTGAGTTAAGACACAGTAACAGCCTTGTCTTGTTTCACTTATTTCCTCCTCTGTATTCCCTTACTTCCTGCTTGTGTGTGTGTGTGTGTGTGTGTGTGTGTGTGTGTGTGTGTGTGTGTGTGTGTGTGTGTGTGTGTGTGTGTGTGTGTGTGTAAAGCAATGCAGGCGCGCGTTCATACAAGTAAGAGGTGAGGTAATCAAGCCATCAGGGGACCACCACCTGACGAACCAACACCCATTACTTCCTAAACCTTCCCACACTTAACTGAGCTTCACTACCTACACGCGTCCCCTCCTTCCCTCTCCTTTGCTTTCCCTCCATCCTCCTATTCCTATTCCTCTTCCTCTTCCTCCTTCTCCCACCGCCGCTACCCGACATTGGCTGCACTGCTAGATCGCAACCATCATTTGTTACCTTGAGCCATTATCGTCGTGCTGGCGGTTCCCTTACGGCCTCTAAATATAACTGCCTCCCTTCGTTCATCATCCCCCGCTGTCATGTTTGTTGGTTTTGTTTATAAGTCTGATTCTGCATTATTGGCGGCGGCTGTGGCGGTCGTGGTGGTGGTAGTGGTGATGGTGATGGTGTGTGTGTGTGTGTGTGTGTGTGTGTGTGTGTGTGTGTGTGTGTGTGTGTGTGTGTGTGTGTGTGTGTGTGTGTGTGTGTGTCAGTCCGTCCAAGTCTTACATGAATTACTGTGATTGTAGAGTGTTGCGGGTTTTCTTATTTCGTGTTGTTTAGAGTCGCAATTTTTTCCAACGATAAGAATGATGATGTTTTGATGCTAACTCGATTACTCGCTTCCTTATGTTCCGGCCAGCAGCGCGCCTCGAGGCCCCGCCAGACCTACTCCAACACAACACGTACAAATTGTTTTATTGCCCCGGATTTCACATTGAGTGGCAGGAGGAGGAAGCCGTGCTGTTCCGAGCTGTTCACTTTGCTGTTATCGACCAACCGCGCTCTGCCATTTCCGTGTGATAAATTACAAAAATGTCAAAACACGAGAAGCAAAGGAAAGCCGCTATTTTTTTTTCTTCTTTTTCGTTACACTCAGACAGGTTAGAACAGCATTTGCTTCTCCCCTACACCTTTATGGCCACACAGAACCCCATGCTGCAGACCTACACGGTTATGCTTATCCTCCCCAGCACGGCTTCACATCTCGTCCTGTTTCTATTACTCTAAGCCCTCCATACAAAGCTTCAGGGATTGGCCGCTTCCATTTTCTGTTCTGACGTGTACGACACAAATTCAGTACATTACATTTTTCTTTTTCCAGCCAAGCTCGTGTTCTATACTTTACAGTTACGAGGGAACATGGAAGGAGAAACAGAAGGTAGAGTTCACCTGGCCAGCCCGAAGCCTCGTGCACACCTGCCAGCCGCTGCCGTCAGCCCGGGCCGGCCAGGCAGACAGTTGGTCATTATTAT
>NC_059291.1:11623162-11643162 GCF_017591435.1 Portunus trituberculatus
GTACGACACTACTCCCTGCTCCCTGCTGTGTCTCGCAGCTCCTCGCCGCTCCTCGCATCGGCACGGCTCCCTGCCACGCGTATGACACGCTTCCCGAAACCCACGCACGCTTGGGGTCCTATACGGGAGGGTGGCGGGCCGAGGGAGGCAGGCAGGCAGGCATGAAGAAGCAGAGGACGAAGGAGTCGGGAAGTGAGCGAGGGAGGGACGGAGGGACGTCGTTGCGGTGAGATGTGGTGGTTACAGGTGCGGTGGCAATGGGTGGTTACTGCTGAGTGTGTGTGTGTGTGTGTGTGTGTGTGCCAGACTCGTGATCGCCAGCTATTACCCTCCCGGAGAGAGCTTACGGCTCCTACAGTCTGGTGTATGGGTGAGGCTGTGACCCTTCACACACCACACGCAGCTTCCTCACGCTCAAGAGGGACCATCACTGAGCAGGGGTGAGAGCCTCGGCCTGCCAAGTGACGCGTTACCAGGATCACAGTTAAGGCAGAACAACAATGAACAGTCTCACTCATCGCCCAGAGATATACTGCTGGGTGCTAAATTAGGAATCATTCAGAATCAGAAGTTTTATTTTTGACCGGGCAGTTACCTACATGAGTGTGTGTCAGTTATAATCTGTGAATGAGAGATTTCCTCCCAGTTTGGTCACCTCTAAGTGGCTGTGGCACCAGTTCGATCTCGCCGCCAGAGGTTTTCACAAAAGAATAACAAATAAACACCCGCCTAACGGTGTGCCTCGCCCTCTGCACCGCTTGTTGCTGCTTATCGACGAAAGCTTTGTGTTGTGACGGCCAGACAAGATGTACTGTGGTGAGGCCCGGCTAGGGGAGAGAGAGAGAGAGAGAGAGAGAGAGAGAGAGAGAGAGAGAGAGAGAGAGAGAGAGAGAGAGAGAGAGAGAGAGAGAGAGAGAGAGAGATGTACATAAAGGAGAAATATGAAATGGAAGAGAAGTGAAAATGCTTACAGAAAATGGACAGAGATTTTCGTTTTCATCAAATTGAAAGTGACAGAATGATTCTTTGTACTTCTATTGAATCTCCTCTTCCTCCCCTCCCCCATCCTCTCTCTCTCTCTCTCTCTCTCTCTCTCTCTCTCTGGGGCAGGAAGTTTGAACCTCAATGGCTTTACTAATGAAAAGTTGCGAGACAGTAAGTAAGCCATGTACGTTTGGTGGCTTGGTGCATCACTCATCCTGCAGCGCCGCCATGATGGAAGCTCAGGCCACGATGAGTTTTATGAGTCTGGCGAAGGATGCGAAGGATGCGATATCACTACTTTGATCCTAATGCGCCGACACTGATCTGTTTTAATATCGGGAAAGCATCCAGTCGTCTTCTTAATGAGGGATCATACATACATACATATACACACACACACACACACACACACACACACACACACACACACACGATGAACTTAAGGAGGCCAGAATTTTTGGGTATGAGTGAAAATGTTAGTTTTTCTTTTGTTTTGTTTTATTTTGTTTGTTATTGTTTGGCGTCATACAAAACACATCGTTCCCTGAATCGAATGGTGTAACTTTTAAACACATTTTCCCTAAATTTACAGGGAACACAAGGGTTTATTTGGAGAAATTTCAAAATCCTCGAGCGATTCAACCTCACATCGCGTCGGCTGTTCACGCTTCCATGTGCTAATTCAGAAATACCCACTGGAAGTTTATTTATATTTTCTTTTTCTTTGTAAGATAATCGAACGTTCTTTTCAATAATGTTCCAACTTTCAAAATAGAAATTCATAAAGAAACTGTGCAAGCAAAGTTAACAAAGATTTGGTTAGATTTTGCACGTGTGGCCTTCTAGATTACGTAAAAGTTATAAACAGATTAGATTCAAAGTTTTGTAAAAGATTCCAACCTCAACCTGCCTAAATTCATTACGTTCCTTTACAGGTGACTTCCTCCTCCTCCTCCTCCTCCTCCTCCTCCTCCTCCTCCTCCTCCTGCTCCTCCTGTTCCTTCACAACTTCTTCCTCCAAATGACGCATCCATCACCTCACCAATCCCTCACCGTCACCAAGAGTCATCGTCACACCACCACCACCATCACCACCACCACCACAAACAGCACTCATCACACCGACATCACTTCAATCACTCGCTCATTCGCATCACCACTACTTCATAGCAACACCAGTACTATCACCACCACCATAAGAGCAAACACCAATATCACCATTACCACTATTGTACAAACTAGACACCACCACCACCACCACCACCATCACAGCCTCGGCCATTCATCACCACTGCACGGAGGACGCCACGCTGCAGGGCACAGACGGAGGCCAGCCCACTGATGTCCTCATGATGTCCTGCATGCGACCATCCATCCGTGAATTAACTATCATGGTCAACTGTTTGCTGGGAAATTTGGATATATTATTGTAAGGATTTCGTGTTTTATTTTTTTTTATTTACTTATTACTATTACTACTACTACTACTACTACTACTACTACTACTACTACTACTTCTACCACTACTACTACTACTACTCCCATGGAAACCCTAGATACCTTACTTTCTTTGCACACACACACACACACACACACACACACACACACACACACACACACACACACGGTATATTTGCCTTCATTTGAATACCCTCCTTAAAAGGGCCGCTCTTTCCGTCCCTACACAATCCCCGTAAGAAAAAAAGGACCTTGAATAATGTGTGTGTGTGTGTGTGTGTGTGTGTGTGTGTGTGTGTGTGTGTGTGTGTGTGTGTGTGGACGGAGAGAGAGAGGGATGGGGTGGGGAGAGGATACGTACCAAAATAACATACATAGACACCACGTAACAGTTGCCATTCATCGCGGGAGTTGGTGCGCCGTGAGGACAAACTCAACCCTGACATATAAAACACAGGTAATTGTCTCCATTAATTACAGACACCATAACCAAACAATTTACTGCATTAATTTCCACTGATCCCTTTCATTGCATCATCCCCTTCGCTTTAATTGCTTCACTTCGAGAGAGGAAGGTGCTGAGGGGGCGGGGAGGGATAAGGGGAAGGTGGAGTAAGGGTGGAGGAGGAACTGGAGGTGGAGGAAGAGGAAGGTAATGAGTGTGGGAAAGGAAAGAAGAGTGAAGATGCAGGTTGAGAGAGAGAGAGAGAGAGAGAGAGAGAGAGAGAGAGAGAGAGAGAGAGAGAGAGAGAGAGAGAGAGAGAGAGAGAGAGAGAGAGATTGTTTATTGACCGCAAGCTCATGATGTTGTACAATGTAAATTCTGCTAAAACTACAGAAAAAAATATATAAAAGAGAGACGATTAGAACCAACATACACACACACACACACACACACACACACACACACACACACACACACACACACACACACACACACACACACACACACACACACACACACACACACATACACACACACACAGGTAACACGCACACCTTTGCATTCATTGCATTCACACGTGTCTCATTAACATGATCGCAAGTGGAGGCAGTGGAGGAGATAGTGATGGTGGTGGTGGTGGTGGTGGTGGTGGTGGTGGTGGTGAGGATCATTACGCAATTAGTGGAATGTGCAATCATCCACTCTAGGTTATACTGAGTGGAGAGAGAGAGAGAGAGAGAGAGAGAGAGAGAGAGAGAGAGAGAGAGAGAGAGAGAGAGAGAGAGAGAGAAAGCACAAACACACAAACACGAAATAAAACACACATACTACCAAACAAACAGCCACACATACGTAATACATATAGATACATACTTATACGGACACACACACACACACACACACACACACACACACACACACACACACACACACGAACATAACAACTCTATCCTGCACGTTAAGTCTGCCCGTAAAGTCAAATAGTGGCGCCGTAAAGGATCAAGTAACAAGGCCACGGGGTCACACAGGCGGGAGAAGCACCAGGCCCTATGTCACACACCACCAGTGACAGTGACGGCTCCCTCTATTACGACGTACCAGACTCGAGGACATGAGTGTTTGAGGAAAGGAGGAGACACCAAAGAACGCCAAAGGGTCCTCACAAAGCATCAGTCGTAAATATAATAATCTGTGTCGTTTTATTATTCATCTCTCTCTCTCTCTCTCTCTCTCTCTCTCTCTCTCTCTCTCTCTCTCTTCGTCCTTCGCTTTAAACTTTATGTCGTGTTCACACTAATCATATTACACTGAAGGGTCGCACATGGGAGCTGACTTCACTCTCCCACACTATTACCACCAAAGACTTATTAATTAGAAATATGTGTAAGTTTTTATCAATAGTTCGTAGAGTTCGTCAGACATTAATTCTGGGTCCACGTAGATGTTTTCAGCGTGGCCAAATATTCTGGACCTTAATGCCATTGACAATTATGGAGAGTAATTGAGCAAAGGAGCTTATGAACCTCTATGTCCCCTGTGTGGGCAACATATACTGTGGTGAAGTGTGGCGGCGGAAGAGCCATGAGCACAGGGAATGAAGGAAGAACGGCAGCCATTCGCTTCCCTCAATGACCAGAAACATGTGAGCAATCTTTTTTTTTTAAATGGAGAGAGAAACACTAGTGAATATCTCCTGACAGATGTGGAGATCATATTAACAGCAACTAGTCTGCGTGACTCACTCATTAACAGCGGATGAAGTTTTTTACCTCTACCCATTTTGATGGTTCGCTATTTTTTGTCTATATGGTGTTTGAACAACTCGTTTGTACGTATATTACTTCTAGATGTGTGCAGACAATAATCTTCGTAGTGCTTTTTTTTTTCATACCATGTGGGCTTTTCACTGCTTGTATAAGAAAAAGAAATACTTCGTCTAAACAAAGGATGTGTTGCTTTTCTTTCTACTTGTGCAACTTGCCTACCCTGGAAAGCATCGCTCTACCACAGAGCAGTGTTACACGTATTATCATTTGCCCAAAACTTTGCTCACCACGGCGGGATGGCTGGCCCTCATCCTTCACCGCGGAACACATCCTCATTTGCTGCCGCTCTTAGCGAGGCCAGTGACCTAACTTGCACATCGTAATTCAGAAGTTGTTCAGGTGCACAGTTCGCCCCACACATTCAGGCATTATTGTGTAGGCGCCGGTAAGGACGTTTTTCATTGAGCAAAGCCCCGCATCACGTGAGCGCACTGAGTGCCTCATTGACATGCCGGGAAAAGTGAGGACAAAAGTGGATCACATACTTTTGTGACTAAAGTTCAAAGTGAGTTTAGTGACTTTTCCGTCGCTTTGTTTTGTGAAGCCTCAATTCCACCCGAGGCATCGAGAGCACCTCACTGGCCTGTAATGAGGGAAGCACCGGCGGGAATAACCTAAACATAATTGCATAATAACATGAAAATAAGCAGACTGCAAAGGGCCAGCTGGTTCACGCCAGGCAGCTCCTGAACACAATTAGATCCTCACAACTTTGCTGATGTAAATATAAACATAATACCAGATACAACAAGTCTTGCAAAATACTATAGTTATCGGTCCCCATGGCGCAGTGGATAGCGCGCTGGACTTCTAATCCAGAGGCCGCGGGTTCGAATCCCGCTGGGGATGAATGTTTTTGGTGCATTTGTTTGTTGTTTGTTGCACGAGTGTGCGTATGTGTGGGTGACGCGTGCTGTGGGAGTGGATTTCAGCGTGAAGGCCTTGTGCTTCGAGCGACCAGAAGTCATGATACCCGCTACCCCTCCTCCCCCCAGGGAATCACACGGGAATAGGATATGAAATGTACGCTTTTCATATCTAACATATCAGGTCAGCAGGTACGTTTGTGACACACCTGCAGGTATCACAGGTGTCTTGCTGCTCAGGTGTTCTTCTTGCTGTACATAACACTTCGGGAGAGCACATATGAAATTCAACAGTTCGAAAGTCAGAGTCAGTCTCAGTCTCGGTCTCTCTCTCTCTCTCTCTCTCTCTCTCTCTCTCTCTCTCTCTCTCTCTCTCTCTCTCTCTCCCGGACCTTCACCATGGAGGCAAGGAAGGACTGCAAGAAGCAACAACTCAAGCAGGACCAGTCAGTCCCCACCGTAGACCAGTCCTCCTCCTCCTCCTCCTCCTTTAGCTCTTCCCTTACTCCTCTTCTATCATCTCTCCTCCCTCTCCTCTCATCTATCTTCTATTTTTCTTTCTTCACCCATTATCTGTTCTTTTCTCTTTTCCTCTTTTTTTCTTTCTCCCTGACCGCACATTTGTTTTGCCTCATTTATTTTTCATCCATTTTGTATCTTTTTCTTTTCCTCCATCTCTCATTTCTCCTACTTTTTTTTTTTTCCTCCGCCACATCTTTTTCCCTCATCTTCTTCAAGACCTCTCTCTCTCTCTCTCTCTCTCTCTCTCTCTCTCTCTCTCTCTCTCTCTCTCTCTCTCTCTCATCTATCCTCCTCTTTTCCCTCTCTTCCCCTTCTCTTCCCTGTCCTCTCCGTCTTAACTTTTTTTTTCTCCTCTTCTCTTACCTTTCCTCCTTCGCATCTCTCTCCTCGCTCTCCCTTCGTCTAATCTTTTTCCCTTTCTCTCTCTCTCTCTCTCTCTCTCTCTCTCTTTCCCCCGCTACTCCCTCGCCTCCTTCCTCGCGTCTATGGACTTAAGGAGTAGAGAGAGAGAGAGAGAGAGAGAGAGAGAGAGAGAGAGAGAGAGAGAGAGAGAGAGAGAGAGAGAGAGAGAGAGAGTATACACTACGGTGCTGTCAGGTGCCGTTCAGAAGACAGGGGTGTGAACTGCTGTGGCCTCAAACTTAAGGGAGGGGAGAGGGGACGGGGAGAGAGCGGAGGGGGAGATTGGAGGGGGAGGGAAGGGCCAAGTTGGGGAGACAGGGGAGGAGGCTTACTGTGGGGGAGGAGGGGAAAAAAGACGCAAAGAAGAAGAGGAGGAAGAGGAGGGTGGAGTGAAGGAAGGAGGAGGAGTTGACTTGGTTGAGAGAGAGAGAGAAGAGAGAGAGAGAGAGAGAGAGAGAGAGAGAGAGAGAGAGAGAGAGAGAGAGAGAGAGAGAGAGAGAGAGAGAGAGAGAGAGAGAGAGAGAGAGAGAGAGAGAGAGAGCTGGTTTAAAGGACATACAAGGTCAGATGGCGCGTTACATCATCTACAGGAACCTCATGAATTTGTGACCTTAAGGGGGGGGAGAGGAGGAGGAGGAGGAGGAGGAGGAGGAGGAGGAGGAGGAGGAGGAGGAGGAGGAGGAGGAGGAGGAGGAGGAGGAGGAGGAGCAATAAATAATAATGTTGTAATAGACAAGTGAAGAGCTTAAACACACACACACACACACACACACACACACACACACACACACACACACACACACACACACACACTACCGCCACCACTACCATCACCACCACCACCACCACCACCACCACCACCATCGCCTCCTCCTTATTGTTTACGTGTCTATGAATGAATAAATTTCCTGACCGCTGTCCTGGAGGCGTGTTGATCACCTCCACTCCTTTATACATGTCTTGTCTATGCTTAGGTCAATAAACGTGTTAATGCAATCCACCACCACCACCACCACCACCACCACCACTAACACCATAATCACCACCACCACCATCATCACCACCACCACGAGTTCATTACCTCACCACCGTCACCACCACTACCATACCTTTGTAATGTCAATATGATTTCAGTGTATTTATTATCCCTTACAGTAAGTCACCACCAACATCACCACCACCATCATCATCAGCAGCACCACTACAACATTTTCCACTACAGAATTACCTCACCACCACCACCACCATCACCACCACTACTAAATGTGTTATGACCACTATTATATCCAGTGCCTATAGTAAGTCACCACCACCATCATCACCAATACAATATATTCCGAAGGCAAGTTTAATATATATATAAAAAAAAAAAAACCACCACCACCACCACCACCACCACCACCACCACCGCCGCCACCAGGACAAGGCCACTCGAACACTTAAGATCAAGATTTGGTTTGCGTTCCCTGTTCGCCCTCCACTTGATCCTCGCGACCTCCGAGGTGACGCCACGTGACCTGCTAATGACCACGCCACCCCGCTGACCTCCGTGAAGGAACTCTCGCCCGTGTAGGTGTTGCTGGAGAAGAAGAAAAAAAAAAAAAAAAGAAGAAGAAGAAGAAGAAGAAGAAAAAATGATAAGAAAGTTGATAAGAACTGTCCCTCCTCCTCCTCCTCCTCCTCTTCCTCCTCCCCCTGATGATGCTGATGTTGCGAGAATTAAACAAGAAAGTAGACAGATAATGCTAGAACGAAGTGAGGAGGAGGAAGAGGAGGAGGAGGAGGAAAAAGAGGAAGAGAAGGAGGAGGAGGCAGCAGCAACAGCATTCAGGCACGAGTAGGAGGAGGAGGAGGAGGAGGAGGAGGAGGAGGAGGAGGAGGAGGAGGAGGAGGAGGAGGAGGAGGAGGGTCAGCTCTGGGGAGGTCGAGAGAGAGAGAGAGAGAGAGAGAGAGAGAGAGAGAGAGAGAGAGAGAGAGAGAGAGAGAGAGAGAGAGAGAGAGAGAGAGAGAGAGAGAGAGAGAGAGAGAGAGGAGCATGTGGGTGTCTCTTACCAACTTTCTTCCAGACGAGCATGTCGGCGCATTCCTGAACACCTGTGACTGCTTTCCTCTAATGACATGCGCCGGAACGTGAGGCGGCAGGTGAGGGGTGTGGCGGGGACAGCTGACAGGTGAGGGGTGGGGTGGGAGGAGTGGAGGGACGGTGGACACTGGTTGGGGGGAGGGGGAACTGTTACTCACCTGCGCCTCCCAGCAAGGTGAATCAACTCTCGTGTGTGTGTGTGTGTGTGTGTGTGTCGTCACTAATGGAACGGTAAAAGGTATATATAATGACTACACCTTATTTTTAGATCTTGATTTTTCCTTCTTCTTCCTTTGCTCTCTCTCTCTCTCTCTCTCTCTCTCTCTCTCTCTCTCTAGTAGTTTATAAAAGAGTGATTAGCGGCGGCGCGGATTGTACATACCACACACACTCTCTGCAATATGGCGGAGTGCTCAAAACAAAGAAAAGAAAAAATAAAAGCAAAAAAAAAAAAAAAAAAAAAAACTTTCACTCCCTCGACGATGAAGCAAAATGTGCCGTAATGCTATTTGTGAGAGAGAGAGAGAGAGAGAGAGAGAGAGAGAGAGAGAGAGAGAGAGAGAGTAGGGGAGAGCGCACGCACACCCCTTCCCCTTGTTCGCATATACCTGTCTGGACGCCCTGACTCCTTACCTGACTACCTGCTTGCATTCTCTCTCTCTCTCTCTCTCTCTCTCTCTCTCTCTCTCTCTCTCTCAGGTGGTGGTGGTGGCGGCGGCTGGCTGTTGACTAAGGTAATTATCAGAACAAGCTGCCAGGGGTGGATAGGGAGCAAGTGGACTGAGGCTTGAGGGAGACGCAGAGAGCATGGACCGGGTAATAGGAGGGAAGGAAGGTATGGGTAAGGTTTCCCCCTCGTACTTTCGCTCCTGATTGAACAATTACCGAGTACTGAACAAACGAGAGAGAGAGAGAGAGAGAGAGAGAGAGAGAGAGAGAGAGAGAGAGAGAGAGAGAGAGAGAGAGAGAGAGAGAGATTGTGTGGATACTAATGTTTTTAAGCTGAATGCTGCAATTTCATGTGTGTGTGTGTGTGTGTGTGTGTTTGTTGCTTCACGGTACAAGGCATCTGTTGTTTAAATTCAATGGTGTAATGTTGTTTTTTTCTTATTTTCTATCTATCTATTTATTTGAGTGTTCTATCCCCGCACACTGGTCATTGGAGGAACGCAGCAAGGTTCCTCCACGGCAAGGCTCTCTGGATCATAGTCACTGCTGGTGTGTTGCCTGTTCACTGCACTGCTTAATTGTTCGTTTACTTCACACGCTGCAGTTCTGAATAACGTGGATTCATTTCATACATAGGCAAACAAACATCTAATTAGTCACGCTTTCTTTCACTTTGAGCAAAGGAGAATATTGTTATTATTATTACTATTACTAGTAGTGCTATTATTATTATTATTATTATTATTATTATTATTATTATTGTTGTTGTAGTAGTAGTAGTAGTAGTTGTTGTTGTTGTTGTTGTTGTTGTTGTTGTTGTTGTTGTTGTTGTAGTAGTAGTAGTAGTAGTAGTAGTAGTAGTAGTAGTAGTAGTAGTAGTAGTAGTAGTAGTAGTAGTAGTAGTAGTAGTAGTAGTAGTAGTAGTAGTTTGCTGCTGCTGCTGCTGTTGTTGTTGTTGTTGTTGTTGTTGTTGTTGTCTTATTTAGGAGAAACAATGGCTGCATTTTCATCTTTATTTCACGTTTTGCAATTGTGACCAGCTTGGATTTGCATCATATACGTGTAAACAAATACCTCTTTTCACTGAGGGAGGATACTATTACCATAATCTTATTCATGAAGTTTTTTTTTTTTCACATCGTGCATTTCTAACTAACTTGCATTTATTGAATTTATTCATAAACACACAACAAATTATCAAACTTACTTTCCCACCTTGAAACGCTCAACGAAGACTATTACTATTACTATTATGTTTATGGAAATCTGTTTTTTTTTCTGTTTATTTTTATTCCTTTGGTTCCGATCAACTTGTTTTCATTCCATACATGCATAAACAATTAATTTCCTTTCCCGCGCCACATGGAAAACGAAAGATATTATTATTTTTTTCCTCGTATTATCATGAGTATTTTATTCATGCGGAGCTTTTGTGTATTCAACAAAACAGATTCACTAAAAGCCGACGATGCAGAGCCGCCCCGTTTTCTCTCGCGCCGGGCCGCCTCCGATGTTTGCACAGTGAGTCGTTAATAAAACAACAGCTTCTCTCCACAGGCAGTGCTGGATGGAATATTAAATACCGGGCGTTCTTTACCAATATTCCCGGCAACTTTTTTTTTCTTTATTTCCCGTTTTCTTTCTATCATCGTAAATTTAGTTGCATTGCCATGAATGAAGAAAGAGAAGGTGAGCGAGTGAAGGTGTCCACGCGACCTTGACATCTAAAAGTTCTCTCTCTCTCTCTCTCTCTCTAATAAGACAAAGACTTACACAATCATTTTTTTTAGTTCAATGTTGCGATTTCTATTGTGTAATGAGTCCTGAAACACCTCTCTCTCTCTCTCTCTCTCTCTCTCTCTCTCTCTCTCTCTCTCTCTCTCTCTCTCTTTTTTAAACTGTCATAGCAGCCATCACTATTGTACACACGTATAATAATCCTTAATTAAAAGATTATTTCACTACTGTTACTAATGCTGCCTTTGTTGTCTGCATCCTAACAATACAATACGCTGAGCCGTGCAGAGGAGAGGCAGCCGTCCTGTGCCCCGGTGGCCTGGCTCCTCTCAGCACGCAGTCACCTGGGCACCCGCGGCACACAGGCAAGGGGAATCCTAAACCTGCACTACACCAAGACAAATCACTCCACCTGAACATTGCCGAGTAAAAGACTGACGCCTCTGTTCGCATCCATTACTCTGTCTTAGCCCCTTCAGTACTGGGACTCATTTTTATCATGAGTTTTGGTTATGATTATACGATTTTATTTACATTAGGAAGGGTTTACGGAGCTCAGAAGATTGATAGCCAGAGTCTTCGCTATTTTAATCCCCACATAAGTTTCTGAAGCTGTGTAAAACCACTTAATAGTAAACAGAATAGATATGAAAACGTGTCGTGCATGGTGCTGAAGAGGTTAAGCTTGCACTGGGGATATATAAAAGAAGAATTAAAAACAGCTACACGCCTTTGTTCTCCTGCATTACTTCGACTTCAGCGTACGAGGAGGGACAGAGATATTTATAATGTGTAGTGTAATGAAAGAATGTATTGCTTTATTCTGAGCGTAAATCGGAGAAGAAATAACGTCAATATGCAGTATAGTGAGAGGTTCCTGCCTTTGTTGCTGTGCATTGCTGTGCCTTAAGCTTGTAATAGAGAAATAAATAACATCGATATATTTGATACTGTTTGAATAAAAACGAGTCTTATGCATTTTTTGTTTTAACGTTGAAAAATTATGGTGATTGAAAAGTAAATAATCGAATACAATAGGGAAAATAAAGTAACGAAGACTAAAATATATAAATGTAATATGAACAAATCATCTAAACTTGAATAAAGATATTGAAAATGTTACCAAATATAAAGTAAAACAGCAAGACTAAAAACAAATACATATAAGGCAAGAGAGTGAATTATTCAACACTAATGAGCGTGTAAAATCAATGAATTAACAACTGGTGACAGAAATTTATATACGTAAATATGATTCTCTCTCTCTCTCTCTCTCTCTCTCTCTCTCTCTCTCTCTCTCTCTCTCAAAGTTATTAAAGGAAAAGAGTGGATGAACAAAAGTCGAGATGAAGGCGGATATAACAAAGTGGAGGAGGAATATAAGAAAATTGAGAAGAGGAGGAACAGATGCTGGTGAACGAAAAAGCAAAATGTGAAAAAAAGTAATTATGGTGCGGAGGAGGAGGAGGAGGAGGAGGAGGAGGAGGAGGAGGAGGAGGAGGAGGAGGAAGAGGAGGAGGAGTGGTCTTTGTGGGGTTCGGCGAAGCGTATCATGGAATTAATAAATATAGACATTTTTTTTCAAGTATCTGATTCCATCGTCGTTAAATGTGTTTATTTTTTCACTCGTCTGACTGAGTACGTTTGTGTGTGTCTGTTTGTATATGTGTCTGTCTGTCTGTCTGGCTGTCCGGCTGGCTGGCTGGCTGGTTGTCTATCCGTCTGTCTGTCTGTCTATCTATATGGCTGGCTGGTTGGCTGGCTTTCTAGCTGGCTGGCTGGTTGGCTGACTGGCTGTTTATCTAGCTGTCTGTTTATCTGCCTGTATCTACCAAACTGGCCTGGCTGGGTTGGCTGGATTTCTCTCTCTCTCTCTCTCTCTCTCTCTCTCTCTCTCTCTCTCTCTCTCTCTCTCTCTCACTTACAGTCACGTTTCTGCCTGCCTTCTTCCATTCCACTAGCCTCCCTTCTTCCTCTTCTTCGTACCCTCTCTTCGTTCCCTGCTTCATCCTCTTTCTCTCCTCCTCCTCCTCCTCCTCCTCCTCCTCCTCCTCCTCCTCCTCCTCCTCCTCCTCCTCCCCCACCGCTGCTGACAGGATCGCTAGCGTCACGGTCGGTCGGGTAGTGGCTGCATTAAGACCAAAAATACAGCAAAATAAAACACAAAAAGGGAAGAACTGGTCAAGGGAGGAAAGAAGAGGAAAAAAATAGCAACAGAATTACAAATTATTTCGCATCGCCAGGAACGTTCGTGCTCTGTAACACACTAAAGGAGGCGTTTGTTCCGCATCCTTTTGTTCCTCGCTTTTTGTTGCCTTTCGCGAATAAAAAAAAAAAAAAAAGAGTAATAATGCGATGAAAGAAAAGAGGAGGAGCTTAGAGTGTGCTGGTGAGTGTGTGTTGGTGTTAGCGTGTGTTTTGGTGTGTTTGTGTTGGTTTGCGTTTTGTGTTTGTGTTTGGGAGGGTTGGTATTCCTGACATGTTTTGCGGAGAGAGAAAGAGAGAGAGAAAAAAAATATGTATGATAAATTAACGCATTTACTTTATTGTTTTGTTCCTCAGCCAAGCGTTTTCCATCCAGGCCGTGAATGCTGAGAATTTTCATTACATTCCTGACATTTCGTTCATCTCACGCTCTCTCTCTCTCTCTCTCTCTCTCTCTCTCTCTCTCTCTCTCTCTCTCTCTCTCTCTCTCTCTCTCTTTTTAAACGTTAACCATTCTCTTTTATTTAGTTATCTTTTTTTTTTTTAATTGGAGGCAGCATTTAATAATATTTCCGCCATGTATATATATCATCATTCTTGCAGAGTTTTATTCGCAGCGTGCAGAGGCGGTGGAAAATAATCTATCCTACCCCCATGTGTGTGTGTGTGTGTGTGTGTGTGTGTGTGTGTGTGTGTGTGTGTGTGTGTGTGTGTGTGTGTGTGTGTGTGTGTGCAGCTGCGTTCTAAAAAGCAGCGTTAATTGGTCAACAGCGAAGGAAGGACACACAGAGAGAGTAAGGATGCGGTGGAAGTTGAAAACACAAACACTTTCTCAGGTGATCTTTGTTGCTAATGTTGATCTTTTATGGCAACGCGGCTCATTAGCTCCCGTGATGCTGCAGGAGTGCTAAGGTTACTGTGACGGGCAGCCTCCCTCTTCTCCCCCCCTCCCTCCCTCCCCTCCCCTCCCCTCCACCAGCAGCAATCTAGACCATAGTGGTGTTTACCTTCACATTTCTTCGTATTAGAGCGTGAAAATGCGGTTACTTCTCTGCATTTTGGTCTATATCGTATTCTTGTCATTATTATTATCATTTGTTTTTAGTGTAATAATTCAGCTTTCTCTCTCTCTCTCTCTCTCTCTCTCTCTCTCTCTCTCTCTCTCTCTCTCTCTCTCTCTCTCTGATGGTAACAGCTTTCTACAGACTCCCATTATACTCTCCAGGAGGTGACCAAGATACCTGAGGCGACAGGCACGACAGGTGAACACGAGGTTTGCACACACACACACACTCACACACACACACACACACACACACACACACACACACAGTACAATCAGGTGCACCTATCTAGAGACACATCAGCACGCAACATACGCAACACACACACACACACACACACACACACACACACACACACACACACACACACACACACACGTACAAACCAATTCACGAAAGTGGCGGCCGTGACTCCCACACCTACGACACACCTGCACATTGCTGGACTACACTATACGCGTCCATAACAGGTGTGAAAGTCCCCACTAGAGCCCCGTGCCTCACCCCCAACCACCCCACTGCCCCATCGCCCCACCGCCCACCATCGTCCGCCCGGTCCTCGCAGGTAAGGGGCGGAAGGTGGGGAACGGGTCACCTGTTTAGAAAGTTGGCAGGAACATAAATATTACACGGGTGGAAGGTGTACGTAAAGGTGTAGTGGTGGCGGGGGCTGTGAAGAGGACCTGGGCATGCGATGGGGGTGTTGTGATGTTGTTGTGGTGTTGTGGTGATGTGGTGTTGTGGTGGTGTGGTGGTAGTAGGGATTGTAATGATTGTGAGGTGAATCTGGGTATATAAATGATGGTGTTGTGGTGTAGTGTGGTGGTGGTGGTGGTGGTGGTTAAGTACTGTGGTCGTGTGGTGTGGTGTGAAGAGAAGTCAAGTGTGCAGTGGTGTTGGTGTGGTGGTGAGGGTTCGGTTAGTTACTGTGATGGTTCTGGTGTGGTGTGGTGTGGCGTGATGTAATAGAGTAAAGTGTATTAGAAAAATCGTTTCTCTATTCATTATTATTGCTTTTACGTGCAGAGGAAGTTATCCATTGACAACTAGACGCAAAAAAAAAAAAAAAAAAAAAAAAAAGCAGAATAATATTACTCAAATCTTCCATTCATTCTTTGAACAAATATAACAATAAAAAAAATAAACAAATCAATGACAATCTATTTACCCAAAGCACACACACACACACACACACACACACACACACACACACACACACACACACACACAAAGACACACTTTTCCCAAGCAATGCGGCAAGACTGAGCTATATATACATTCTTACTCCTTTCATTTTTCTCTCCGTCTTTTACCGAGTTTAGTTCTGTATATCATTATTACGAGAACCACAAGTGATGGGAGTGTGGCCGAGGTGATGACGGTCATTGGGGGTAATCATACATATCATTCCGTCACGTAGATACAATGACTCACCACACCTCTCTCCTTATCAAGCACAATCACTGCCACCGTCGACACTTCCATGTATGAGGAAAGCAGTGAGGAAAATGAGTAAACTAGTTCCTGTTCTATTTTCCCACGTGAAAGGGGATATGATAAGAAGAACTAAGTAGACAATGGCAGGGAAATATATAAGACTCGCACACGTGAAAGAATGAATGAATGATGAGAGTTGTGTTAAAAAGAAAAACTGGTTCCTCTATTTCCTCATGTGGACGGGAAATATGGTTAGAAGTATATATGGCTATTAACTAAAAGACATGAATGGATGGATGAGTGAATGAGTCAGTGAGTGAAGAGAGAAAGCAGCGTAAAAACTGAAGAATGAATGAATGAATGAATGAATGAAGAAACGAAGCAGAAACTAAAGAAAGAAAGGAAGAATAATTGAATGAATGAGTGAATGAATGAGTGAGTGAAGATTGAAAGCTGCATAAAAACTAGTACAGCTCCTATTTTCGCTTTTTACTCATTCCTATTCCTTTTACATCTTCCCACGTGACAGAGAACAAGACAAGAATTATAAAAGCAACAACTAAGAAAGAAAAAAAAAAGAGAATGAATGAAAAAAAGAAAGAAAGAAAGAAACCAGAGCTAAAACTAGTCCAATTTCGATTTTCTCACGTGAAGAACAAGATGATAACAATTAGACAAAAGATAAAAAGATAAAAAAAAAAGATACCACGAGATAAGAGAAACAATTACACTCGTCCTATCACAATGACCCTCCACACAAAAAGCTGTCTTTCCTTCCCTGAGCGTCGATGAACGTAGTATAAATAAATTTCTTTTCCACTCATAATAACAGACATCGCCACTATCTCTTATCGGTGGATGATAAGACATTTGCCCTACCAAGAGTACCCTGGGAACAACCTCCACCTCCTCTTCCTCTTCCTCCTCCTCCTTTTCACTCTCGTCCTCGTTCTCCTCCTTTTTCCGCGTCTCCATTATCTGAATCTTTATCTCCACAATTTGCTTATGAAAAGGGACCTAAAAAACAACGTCAGGTCAAGAGGGAGAAGTAAATCTGTCATTCTCTTCCTTAGAAAAACTCTTTATAAAAAGGCGACGACACGGGAAGGAAAGAAGGGGAAAGAGAGAGAGAGCGAGGGAAGCGAAGAGTGGGAGGGGGAGGGGAGTCGAGTAAAGCTGGGAGGGATAAATCCAGACGTGACTGAACCGCTAATTTGTGAGAAGACGTAAAGAAGAGGATTTTATCGCCCTCCCCGGACACCTGTTATCAGATGGTATCTTCTCGCCGCCTTCCCTGCTTTCTTTCTCCTCCCCGTCACTCCCTTTCTCGCTCCTGTGTCCTTCCCTCCATTCTTTCCCTCCCTTCATGTAACTCTTCCTTACCTTCCTTTCCTTAACTGTTTTATGTCTCTCTCTCTCTTACTTGTTTTCATTGTAGGTTTGTGCTTTTATGAATTATTGGTTCTCTCTCTCTCTCTCTCTCTCTCTCTCTCTCTCTCTCTCTCTCTCTCTCTCTCTCTCTCTCTCTCTCTCTCTCTCTCTTCTAGATAATATTTTCGTGCCGGCGTCACAAAAAGCTTCATATATTCAATAAAAATGTAATTTGCCAGCTTCCCTTCCCTCCCTCCCCTCTAACCCTCCTTCCTTCCATGCCCTATTACCCTCCCTCTCACCCATCTCTCCATCTCTCCCTCCACCTCCCCCTCCCTTATCTTCCCTCCCCTCCCCTGCCCTGGACACTGCAGCCACGCACGAACAAAATGCTTTATTTCAAAATATATTTTAGGATTTTAGGAGCAACAAATGTAGTAGTGGTGGTGGTGGTGGTGGTGGTGGTGGTAGAAGGGATGGTCGTTTCAGAGGGTAGGGTTGAATATGATGGTGGTGGTGGTGGTGGTGGTGGTGGTGGTAATAAGAGAACAGAACAGGGAGAGAGATTACTGGAGAAGAAACGAAGGAGAAACAAGAGAAAAATTGGAAATTACATAATTTCTACCGATGAATGACCGATAGAGAGAGAGAGAGAGAGAGAGAGAGAGAGAGAGAGAGAGAGAGAGAGAGAGAGAGAGAGAGAGAGACTATCTATATGTAACAAAAAATACCCACACAAGGTAAAATATCCACACGCAAGAGAAAGAATATCCACAACGCACCAAAAATACCCTCAGGAAACCCGAAGGAGCCACACAAGGCAAGGAAAACCAACGCAAGACAAATAAAACACACAAACTATAAAACATCTGAAAGAAAACACACACACACACACACACACACACACACACACACACACACACACACACACAAAAGAAAAACAAGACCAGTAAAAACACGAACAGAACACACACACACACAACAAAACACAACATTACACTTTACTCCTTCATCCTTCAACTGTCTAACCCAACCACCCTCTCACCCATCCCTCCTCACCCCCACTCCACCCTCAGGAGCAGCAACAGTAAGCAAGGCGGAGAACAAGACGAGCAGAATGAACGAAGCCCACCCATTACATACCAAAGGATCGCCATGACCCACCGCAGGGGACGCTACCTCGCAACCCTTGACCTTCTCCCTTTACTCTCCTTCTCCTCCCTGGCTTTCGAACGCTAAAGGGACGAGAGGAGGAGGAGGAGGAGGAGGAGGAGGAGGAGGAGGAGGAGGAGGAGGAGGAGGAGGAAGAGGAAAACAAGGTGTATCTAGTTGTCTCACTTTTCTCCTTTTCTCTTCCTACCTTTCTAACGGTAAAGGGACGAGATGAGGAGGAGGAGAATACAAAGGAATACAAAGGAAGGAACAGACAGCAACAGCCCTACTGGTCCTAACGAGGCTGTCTGTGTGCCTATGCTACCACTACAGATTCTACAACTTAGAGGCTGAAGGACATCAGGATTCAAGGAAAAAGAAAAGAGGCCACAGGGAGAGAGAAAGTCAAAGATGTGATAGGAAAGATTGAAAGAGAAGTGATACTGTCTAGTACAGAAACTAAAAACAAAGAAAAAGATATCTTATGTAGGCGCAAAGTACGTCACTTGAGGGGTTAATGCGAGGTGAATGTCCAACCTTTTTTTAAGTTTGTATTGTATTGCTACGGACAACATGTGCTGGGAGAGAGTTCCAGACATTTACAATTCTATTGAAGAAATAATGTTTAGCCTCATCTGATCTGAAACGCTTACCTGTTATCTT
Organism: Portunus trituberculatus; assembly: GCF_017591435.1. Taxonomy (NCBI): domain Eukaryota; kingdom Metazoa; phylum Arthropoda; class Malacostraca; order Decapoda; family Portunidae; genus Portunus; species Portunus trituberculatus. The sequence goes on from NC_059291.1 coordinate 11,642,047, forward strand.
GTAACCATTACTTCTAGTGGTGTTGGAGCTGTCAATGGTGAGATAGTTGATAGGAGGAGGAGGAAGAGGAGGAGGAGGAGGAGGAGGAGGAGGAGGAGGAGGAGGACGAGGAGGAGGAGGAGGAGGAGGAGGAGGAGGAGGAGGAGGAGGAGGAGGAGGAGGAGGAGGAGGAGGAGGAGGAGGAGGAGGAGGAGGAGGAGGAGGAGGAGGAAGTGTTGGTGGAAGTGTGAGAGGATAAAAATAAGGAGTATGTAGATGTCTCTCTATTCTCCTTTTCTCTCCCTAGCTTTCTAACGCTAAAGGAACGAGAGGAGGAGGAGGAGGAGGAGGAGGAGGAGGAAAAGGTGGAGGTGTATGAGGTTGAAAACAAGGAGTATACGATGTCTCCCTTTTCTCCCTCTCCACCTCCACTTTTCAGTATCTCTCCCTGGCTTTCTAACGCTGTAACGACGATGAAGAAGTCACAGAGGAGGAGGAGAAGAATGAAGTAAGAGAGTAGGAATGGAAACAGGGAAGAGGCGCATAGATTAGAATAAGAACACGAGAGAAGAGAAGAATGAGAGAGTAGCAGGGAAGAGAGAAAATCGAGTAAAATAGGAGAGAAAAGACCATTTTTATAGTTTACTTGCAAAGATAAGGAGAAAATATGACAGGAAAGTAAAAAAAAAAAAAAAAACAAGTATAGGAAACGGAACAAAACGAGTAAAAAGATGGAAGAGGGAATCAATGTATGGAGAAGCAGAGTACGTACAAAGTGGAGAGGCAAAGTGCGCACGGAGGACGGTGGAAGACGGAGAGGTGAGGCCAGCACGTGAAAAATTAAACGCAAGTAAAAGTCAGCACGAGGCAGGGAGTGAAAGAGATAGGAAAGAAAAATCCGAATTGCGAGGAGGCAGGGAGACGCAACAAAAGGCTGGAAAATATATACATGCTGTCGAGGGAGGAAAAGATGTGCGGGGGAGGGAGGAAAGAGGAAGAGGAGGAGGAGGAGGAGGATGGAGGAGAATGGAGGGGAGAAAAGGCGATAGGAAGGGAGAGATAGAGAGTAAACTGGAGGAAAGAGGAGAGAGAGAGAGAGAGAGAGAGAGAGAGAGAGAGAGAGAGAGAGAGAGAGAG
>NC_059291.1:11648162-11653162 GCF_017591435.1 Portunus trituberculatus
AGGAATGTAGAAGTGCAAGAAGAAGAGTCTCAGAGGTAGAGATTATCATAAATTATACTGCAAGCTAAGAGAGAGAGAGAGAGAGAGAGAGAGAGAGAGAGAGAGAGAGAGAGAGAGAGAGAGAGAGAGAGAGAGAGAGAGAGAGAGAGAGAGAGAGAGAGAGAGAGAGAGAGAGAAGAGAAAAATATAAGAAACAAAAGAAAGAAAGAGAAAAAAACACGAAAAAAAGAAAAAATGAAGCAGGAAAAAAGATTCACAGTTTCCAATCTCTTTTCAACCCTTTCTTATCCCTTTCTAACTCTCGCTCACTCACTCTTACACTCTCTCTCTCTCTCTCTTCCTCTCACTCGCTGTTTCCTTCCGTCTTTCCTCCATCACCATAATCAATCACATTCCGGGAGAGGCCGAGGGAAAACCTTTATCTTATTCAGAAAGTTTGATTAATCGCATCTGTCTCCTGCATATTAAGTAAGGCAGGGAAGAGTTTGGAGGAAGAGGAAGGAAGGAAGGAAGAAGGATGGAGGGATGGAGGGATGGAGGGAAAGGTAATTAAGGTATGGCCTAGGGAGGAGGAGGAGGAAGAAGAGGAGGAGGAGGAGGAGGAGGAGGAGGAGAGATTTTAGTGATCAGGTCAAAGCTTCTAAAAAGGTCAAGAGTTTTAAAGGATAATTAAGGAAGTTTTCTTGTTTTCTTAGTTTTTGAAGTTTGTACCCGATAAGCAGTGATTTTTATGGTCTTCTTCCTTTTCTTCTTCTTCTTCTTCTTCTTCTTCTTCTTCTTCTTCTTCTTCTTCTTCTTCTTCTTCTTCCTTTCTTGATTTCATTCCTCTTGATCTTCTACTTCTTGTATTTCTTCCATATCTTCTTCGTATTTCTGGTTATCTCCACTCACCATTTCTATTATCAGTGTCTCTATCAGTATTACCATCATTATTGTTATTATTATTATTATTATTATTATTATTATTATTATTATTATTATTATTATTATTATTATTATTACTAGTAGTAGTAGTAGTTGTTGTGTGTGGTAGTAGTAGTAGTAGTAGTAGTAGTAGTAGTAGTAGTAGTAGTAGTAGTAGTAGTAGTAGTAGTAGTAGTAGTAGTATCATTATTATTATCATTGTTACTAGTATCATTCTTATTATTATTATCATCATCATTATCATTATTGTTATTATCATTATTATTATCATTGTTATCATCATTATTATTACTCTTGTTGCCATCAACATAAACAAAACAACATTATCATCAATTATCAACATCGCACACATTATTATTATCACACACACACACACACACACACACACACACACACACACACACACACACACACACACACACACACACACACGGCAAGTCAATAGGTGGTAGTTAGCCCAGGTAAAACACGAGGCCAGCCCAGGTGACGGCCAATAATCGACCAGGTGTACTGTGACTTAATTAACCCACACGTTACCTGCCAGCCAGCCAGCCAACCAGAAAGAGAGAGAGAGAGAGAGAGAGAGAGAGAGAGAGAGAGAGAGAGAGAGAGAGTTTTTGCTTTCTTTTTTTTGGCCAGCTGACTTACTGGAAATCTCTATTATTTATAAGTTTTCCCCAAGGATTGTAGAAAAAGAAGAAGAGGAGGAGAAGGAGGAGGAGGAGGAGGAGGAGGAGGAGGAGGTAAGCAGCCAAACTAAATAATATTACAGACAGAAGAAAAATACACATGAAAAATCAAAAGCTAAAAGAATAGAAATAAAAAAAAAATGTTCTTGTTTGATTTGCAATTAAAACACAAAAAAAATGCAAGATTTGAAAATAATTTGAGCGAAAGAATGATCAATATTCATAGCATAGTTTTACCTTTGCATCGTGTGGCGAAGAGGGAAGGGAAAAGAAGAATAAAAGGGAGTAAAGGAGATACAGGCAAAAGTGAATGAATGGAAAGTTTAAGACAGGGATGAGGAAAGGAAACATGGAGGAGTCATGGGTATTTGAAAACTTGATGCATTGGTAAAGGATAGATTACTGTAGAAAGAAAACAATGGAAAATAAACCTAGTGTGAAATAATAGTGAATAAAAACAGCAGGTAGTGGAAACATTATACCGATGTTGAAAAGTATACCACCAATGAAGACGACCACCATTATTCTATACAATGAACGCAGGAGGGGGAGAGGAGGTGAAAAGAAACACAGGTACAGGGAGGTGAGTTTATCCCCCACTAGTTTCGCTGATGCTTCTTCGGGGGAACTAAACGCAAGACTAAACCAGCAGTCATAAATATTCTGTAAAAAATCTAGACTACAGAAAAATACAAGTGAACTAATGAGGAGATGTCCAATACAATGAAGACTAAATCACCCAGCTTACTTTATTTTGTACACTGAACGCAAGACTTAACAAGCCACCATAGAAAAGCAGTGTAAAATCTCGACTATAAAAAATAAGATAAGAAATAAATTAACCATGTAGTGTCGAAAATTACCTTACGTAAGTACATGTCATTATTAACATTTTCATAACTCAATTAACTCTACAATGAACAATAAAAAAAAAAAAAATCTCCATAAATAAAAACAAGATGAAAAATAGACTAACATCAGTGTCTAATATTGATGTCTCTAACTCCATGTCAGTATTATATATTTTGTTCATACCTCAGTGATGGAATGAGGGAGGGGTGACGTGAGTGGGAGGGACGGAAGGAGCAGAGAGAGAGAACAAAATATGATAAAGGAAAGAGGAGGAAAAAGTTAAATATAGAACGCTTGTGACACTTTCATATCTTTTTTACATTTTCTTCACTAACTTTCCGTCTGTCTGTCTTTTGTCTGAAAAAAAACGATAGATATTGTTTTTTATTCCTTTCTTTATAAATTTTCGTCAGTATGTTTGTTTATCTGCCTATTTGTCTGTTTGTGTGTGTGTCTGTCTGTCTGTCTGTATCTATGTATGTATATATATATACGTTTATATCTCTATCTGAGAAGACAATACTTTATTTTTTACATCTTTTGTCTTTTTTCTTATAAATATTTCGTCTGTCTATCTTTTTACATCTGTCTGTTAATTAACCTCTCTCTCTCTCTCTCTCTCTCTCTCTCTCTCTCTCTCTCTCTCTCTCTCTCTCTCTCTCTCTCACTTTACCGACGTACGTACTGATAACTCAATCACTGAGAATTATATTACTCTTCCCTCCTCTCCCTCTTTCCTCTTAAGTGCATCCGAGTTAATTCCACGAGTCCCCTCACACATCACGTCCTTCCCTCTCACCCCTCACCTCTCCCCTCAGACGCCCCTCACTCTCCCAAGCAAGCGTACTGATAACTCTCCTATTTTAACATCAGTTTTCTCTTAATTCTCTCTCTCTCTCTCTCTCTCTCTCTCTCTCTCTCTCTGACTGTCTCTTTTTTCACCCTCACGGATAAGAAGGCAAGAGAGAGAGAGAGAGAGAGAGAGAGAGAGAGAGAGAGAGAGAGAGAGAGAGAGAGAGAGAGAGAGAGAGAGAGAGAGAGAGAGAGAGAGAGAGAGTAGTGGTGGTGTCAAGTATATATTAAATTCAAGTGGTGCAAATTATTCGTTGTGGAAACGTAAATAAGATATACGTTTTATTTGAAGCGTTGTATATCACTGTATTTAATTTATGTAACGTTAGTGTTGGAAGAAAAGTATTTACGTGGATTCAAGATAAGAGAGAGAGAGAGAGAGAGAGAGAGAGAGAGAGAGAGAGAGAGAGAGAGAGAGAGAGAGAGAGAGAGAGAGAGACTAACACACTACACACACACACACACACACACACACACACACACACACACACACACACACTGGTTGGAAGGCTCACTGTATCAATGTAATGGCGAGCGCTGGTCAAGTCACTCGGTTTGCATTATAAAGATTGGAAAAATGTTGAAAAAAAAAAAGAAACAAAATAAGCGTTACGATTCACACTGTAGTAAAAATAAATTAGATCTTATTTAATGGCATTCCCACACACACACACACACACACACACACACACACACACACACACACACACACACACACACACACACACACTGACTGACTTTCTTACCAATTCGCGGGAGGAAGTTTCACGCGAAGTTTTCTCTTATTTTCACAAATTTCCCGCATTGGGTTCAAATTTTTCCCCCATAAACGCAATTTTGTGCTGAAATTTCCATGATTGCTTTAAATTTTACGATAATGACACAAACACACACACACACACACAGAGAGAGAGAGAGAGAGAGAGAGAGAGAGAGAGAGAGAGAGAGAGAGAGAGAGAGAGAGAGAGAGAGTGGGGTAACCGGCCATGACTCCCTACAGTAGCGCCATAAATATAGGGATTTGTGAGTGTAGTAAGCCTTGTTCTGTTCTGTTCTGCTGTTCTATTTTGCAGGCGGTGTGTGTGTGTGTGTGTGTGTGTGTGTGTGTGTGTGTGTAAGCTCGTATGTACCTGGCGCTATTTTTCAGACACAAGTATTTCCTATTGTGTGTATCTGCTTGGCTTCTCTATTCTCCCGGGCTGTGCTGTAGCTGGCGAGGCTCTGAGCTGATGGAGGGCCCGCCGCGGTGATGGCCTGGCGTGCATGTGCTGGGTGGCGGTCAATGTGTGGGAGTAAATGGCGGGGAGGTGTTCATAGTGTGGTGTGTGTGAGCTAACGTGCGGTGGGGTTGTATTTGCACTGGATTGGGGTACACTGTGGTCATATTACCCATATAAACAGTGGTGTGTATAATAAAGAAGTGGGATAAAGGGGAGGGATTATACTATCGACTCGGTTATGATGATAGTTGTGTGTGGTATAAGGGCGTTGATAATAATACGGGGATCTGTATTATAAACTGCTGTGTGTGTGTGTGTGTGTGTGTGTGTGTGTGTGTGTGTGTGTGTGTGTGTGTGTGTGTGTGTGTGTGTGTTATCAAGTTATTGTTTGAGTGTTTAGATCGTGAAGGAAGTTAGATTGCTGCTTAAAACTACGGTATATTAAATGTCAAAATAATGGTAT
>NC_059291.1:11658162-11685662 GCF_017591435.1 Portunus trituberculatus
CCTTTCTTGCTATCCAACCAACGGCTAATTTCCCCTTGCTGCACGACTGGGGTGGAGGAGGAAAGCTAGTCACAACAACCGGAGTAAATTTTTGGGTTAATGTAAATGTTTCTATTGCAAGGTCAAACTCACTCGTAGATTAAAATATTTTCAGTTTATACTCAGTGGTTAATTTTTCCTTTGTGCGTCCACGGATGAGGATGAAGAAAGATACAGCGAAAGGAGTAAATTTTTGAGTTCGTAATGTAAATGTTCTCTATTGCAAGGACAAATTTATTCGTAGATTAAAACATTTTCGTATTATATTCAGCGGTCATTTTTTTTTTTTCCTTTTTGCTTCACGGATGAGGATGAAGAGGAAGGTTACAGCAAGGGGGAGTACATACATTTTGAGTTATGATAAATGATTCTAGTGCAAGGCCAAACTCATTACTGGATTAAAATATTTTCGGATTAAATTCAGCGGTTATTTTTTTTTTCCTTTTTGCTTCACGGATGAGGATGAAGAGCAGGAAAAGAAGGTTACAGCAAGGGGAGTACATTTCGAGTAATTTTGACTGTTTCTATTGCAAAGCCAAACTCATTCATACATGGAACCATAACTTTTCTTGTTCTGCACCGAATGGCCACGAGTAATTTCCACTTGCTGCACAGAAATGATGAGGAGGAGGAGGAAGGTTACAATGTGAAAAGTCGATTTCTTCCAAAGCCAAACTGACTCGTACATTAAAATATCATCGGTTTATGCTCACTGGTCTAATTTCCACTTAGTATATGAGAAAGAAGACAAAAGTTGAACGACACGGAGTAAATTTTGAGTTGTTAATGTAAATGTTTCTGTGCCAAAGACAAAATCATTCGTGCAGGAAAACACTGGATGCCTTGATTTGCTTTCCGTTGATAATTTGCCCTTGGTTTACAAAGGTGAGGAAGAGGAAGGTTCAGAACACGTAAGGTAAATATTGAATGTTTAATATAGCCGTTTCTATACTAAAGCCAAAATCACTCGTGCAGGAAAACATTAAATTACTTGCTTTGCTCCCCGTTGATAATTTGCACTGGCTTTACGAAGGAAGAAAGGTGTAAGTAAGAATATTGAGTTTTAATGTAGCCGTTTCTCTAGCAAAGACATATTTATTTGAACTTACAAACTCACTTCACTTTGTACTCCACAGTTAGTTCCCACTCAGTGTATGGTAAGGAGGGTCAGACCACGTGAACTGAATGACAATCGTGGCCTTGCTGTCGTTTTCTGAGACGGTAACAGTACACCAAACACAACCTTCGTTTTCTGCCTTCATGACCCACACCAGGAATATTCCACAGCCAAGCAAACGAAACGATGTACTAACGAATTCATTGGTGCGTATCTTTTCATATTTGCACGGATGTTGTGGTTGTGATATTTGCTTACAATTGTACATTCTCTCATTTGACGCCTACTCCCTCTCTGGCATCTCAACCTCTTTCTTCCCTTACCAAAACTCTGGAACTCTTTGTCTGATTCTGCTTTTCCACTTTCCTCCGACTTGAATAATATTATAAGAGAGGAGGATTATGAAGACACTCGCTTAACTAACAGACCAACACTACAACACAAAAAAAATGTTTTGTTAATTTCTGCCGAAGTTCATATGAGCGAGTTTATTTTCCTGGTATTTGTGTCTCTTCCCTGGCTCATGTCCATAAATAAAAAAAAAAAAAAAAACACTGCTGGTTTGTTAGTTGGTTAATATGAAGAGTAATGCCTGCCAGCTTTAAAGACAGCAAAACACAATGCATTCTCAGCTGTTTCTATTTGGAGGTTAGTTTGTACGTCTTGGTTCTTGAAAGACAGGAAAACACACTATATTCTCAACAGTCTCTATTTGCAGCTTAGTTTGTATGTTTTGGTTCTTGAAAGACAGCAAAACACACTGCATTCTAAACGGTCTCTATTTGCAGCTTAGTTTGTACGTCTTGGTTCTTGAAAGACAGGAAAACACACTATATTCTCAACAGTCGCTCGTACACGTATGAAAACTTATGGTCGACGGGTCTAGATTTTATTTGGCGTCTTGAAAAGTATAACAGACATCGACAGCGCTTGTTTACAGTCCTGCCGGGATGCGAAACCAGTGTATAATCAAACCGCGCCATAAATCAAAAGTGAGATTACCTTCACCTCACTAAGACCACGTTGCAAGTACTGATTAGCGAGTTATCTCCGAGAAAGTTTACTGGTTTGCCTATAATTGTGGCGTCAAGGATCTTGCCGCCTACTGACACCGAGGATATTAACCTGTAATTCATACATATTTTCCTTTCATCTCAGGTAAACACGGTAATGCGGCGCCAAGCAGGTAGGCAAGCAGGCAGGCAGGCAGGTAAGAGAGCAGGCTGGCAGGCAGTAAGGCTGGCAGGCAGGCAAGCGGGCAAGCAAGCAAACAAGCAAGAAGACAAGCAGGTAAGTAGGAGAGCGGACATGCAGGCAGGCAGGCAGGCAGGCAAGTAGGCAACCAGGTAGGCAGTTAGGCAGGCAGGCAAGCAGGCAGATAAGCAGGCAGGCAAATTAGCAGCAGGCAGGCAGGCAGGCAGGCAAGCAGGCAGATAAGCAGGCAAGCAGACAGACAGGCAGGTAAGCAGGCATTCTCGTAAAGTTTCCTCAGACAGATTCCCATGAACAATCCTTAATATATACGAGCGTTACTACTGTTCGCCTTATCAAGTGTCTCAGAATGGCCGAATGAACGTTATGATGATTTTGCTTTGTGGCTTTGAAAGGTTATGTGCTTTTGTTGGGTTTGGTTAAGTTCAGTTGTAAAATTAACTTCATATATTATTTTTCTTTAATTTCACTTCACTTGATTTCTCTTTATGAACTGTCCTATAACAATCACGGAAAAAAATCATTTGTGTTACTTAATTTTTTTTTTTTTTTGAAGAGTGTTCTGTTTATTTTTCATTCATAATCTAAAAATGGCAACGTTAATTTCCAAACCGTTTCTTATTTTTTTATTGTTTCTCTTTCTTTCACTCAATTCTTTTAGTCCTTTCAGTACCGTGCCGTGTTATCATATTCACTCTGCTTACTATTTCCCGATTTAATACACCTTCAGAAACTCATGTCGGGGATTAAAATAGTAAAAACTCTGGCCATTAATCTTTTGACCTCCATAGACATCTCCTAATGCAAATAAAATCGTCTAATCACACCCAAATTCACGGTAAAAATGCGTCTCAGTGTTGAAGAGGTAGATAAAGTGCTTGAAATTAATGGAAAAAAAAAAAATTGCAATACTTTTTGTTAGCCAAGTTTGTGGTCTTCATTAAAACAGGACGAGCTGAATTCCGTGGATTAATATGTGTCTGGCAGAGAGAGAGAGAGAGAGAGAGAGAGAGAGAGAGAGAGAGAGAGAGAGAGAGAGAGAGAGAGAGAGAGAGAGAGAGAGAGAGAGAGAGAGAGAGAGAGAGAGAGAGAGAGAGAGAGAGAGAGAGAGAGATAACGCAGGAGATAGTAAACAGAGATAGTGAAAATGAAATGGAAGAGAAGAAAGAAGAAGAAGAAGAAGAAGAAGAAGAAGAAGAAGAAGAAGAAGAAGAAGAAGAAGAAGAAGAAGAAGAAGAAGAAGAAGAAGAAGAAGAAGAAGAAGAAGAAGAAGAAGAAAGAAAGAAGAATTCATCTGTTTCAACGTTTTTATGAATGTAGAGTCATGCATTAACCCTCCACTCCCTCCACCCACCCACCCACCCATCCCCCACCACCTCCTCCTCCTCCTCCTCCTCCTCCTCCTCCTCCTCTCCACTCATACTTTCTCTCCGGTTCTTTTCCCTCTCACTTCTCCTTCACCGTCTTGGCCTCTTCCTCGCTCTGCTCAGCCTTGCGGTCCTTGGCCTCTGAACCATTATTTGCCAACTCTCAGCTCCAGCATAAACACAGTCTCTCTCTCTCTCTCTCTCTCTCTCTCTCTCTCTCTCTCTCTCTCTCTGGTATTGTTTTAACCTTCTTTCCTTATTTTTTTCTATTTTCATATTTTTTTTATCCTGATGTCATTTTTTTTATTGTATTATTTCTCTTTTTATTTGTTATTATCGTTTACTATTTCTTCAGTTTTCTTTTTATTTACTCTCTCTCTGCTCTGCTCTTTCCTCATTTTCTCCCGTCAATTCCGCGTTTATTCACCTCCGTGTCGTCAGTAATATGTTTCTCTGCGCCTATCTGTCTACTCATCGACTCATCCATTACGAGCGATGTCCAAAAAGAAATAACTCTGATTTCGCTTCACATTTACTTTGTATATTACTACCTTGTATATCAGAACTTTTTTTTTTTTTCTAACTCATTCAGGTTCATTGATTATTTTATCCAACTCTCATCCTCCTCTCTTTCTCTCTCTCCGTTTATCTCTTGCCTGTTTGCCTCTCTCTCTCTCTCGTTCTCTCTCCTTCTCCTCCTCCTTCTGGTCTTACTGCACGACTTGGCTCATTCATTTAGCATCTCATTCACTTGCTTCTCAAATGGGTTGTGGGTGGTTCTCGCTCTCCGCAATCATCATTTTCATTCTGCGTTCATCGTCATCAAACCTCCCTCTCTGATTCTTCCCGATGAGGCGAGAAGGCAATCTGACTTTCATCCCGAAGGTTTTAATATTCCACCTTCCCTCTGGTTTAGTTCTGCAAGGTAATCCACTCACTCACTCACTCACTCACTCACTCACTCTCTCACTCATACAGGAATGATTGATGCTTTCATGTTTTGTGGTTTTTTTCCTTAACAGTTTTCAAAGATGGGAATTATTATCATTACTGTTACTGTCACTATTACGTCTACTCTCTCTGCTTATTATGTACCATCACCACTATCACCACCACCACCACCACCACCACCACCACCACCACCACCACAGCCATCAGCAAGATCAGTGCTACTATTACTGCTGTTTATCCTTCCACTGCTGCCCGCCACGCCACCGCCAATACTGCTGCTCCTGTAAATGGTTTTCACATGGTTACCTGTCACGATGCAAGTTTTAATCCTCTTACGTCCGCACACACACACACACACACACACACACACACACACACACACACACACACACACACACACATCACACTAGCATCTCTCTCTCTCTCTCTCTCTCTCTCTCTCTCTCTCTCTCTCTCTCTCTCTCTCTCTCTCTGGCAGCCTTCAAATTAGGCAGCTCAACTTGTCTCCCCATTTCCAATCTCACTTTCTCTCCACCCCTTTTCATTACCTCCCTCTTGCCTTCATCCCCTCCTCTTCTTCCCTCTCCTTCTCCCCTACTCACCCACCCACTCCCCTCGGCAGTTTTGTTCCTGTGTTGTAATATGATTTCCATAATTCGACGATAAAATAATGGTCTAACACAGCCTCCGGGCACGCAGCTGACCCACGCCGCCCCCCAGTTGGAAGGGAAGAACTCAAGGGGAAGGCGTATACAGCAGCCAGGGGAGAGAGGAGGGAGGAAGGGGAAGCGTGGAGCTAGAAAGGACGCGGTTACATGGTTTGCTGGGATTGTGTGTGTGTGAGAGATGAACACTGGTCGTCCCTCAAAGCTTAACCCCTTCAGTTGTGGGACGCATCTTTCCATGAATTTACACTAATATTAGACGATTTTAATTTGTATTAGGGAGGGTGTACATGAAGATCAGAAGATTAATGGCCAAAGTCTTCACCTAAGTTTCTGTACTTGTGTAAAAATCGCCATATAGTTAGCAAAATAAATACAAAAACGTGTACTGGTATACTGAAGGGGTTCAGGGAAGTGATGCTGTGAAGGATTGACTTGAGAAGAGGTAGAATGTGGAATGAAAAGCTGATATGTTGTTGTTATTGTTTCGTGTGTGTGTGTGTGTGTGTGTGTGTGTGTGTGTGTGTGTGTGTGTGTGTGTGTGTGTGTGTGTGTGTGTGTGTGTGGAGGGGAGGGCAGAGAAGGGAGAGGAGGGAGAGGACACGGCTTGCTGATAACAATAGTCCTCATCTGTTGTTTCCGCTGTCAGAATGCTGTCTGTAAGGCTCTTCTTTATGAGAGAGAGAGAGAGAGAGAGAGAGAGAGAGAGAGAGAGAGAGAGAGAGAGAGAGAGAGAGAGAGAGAGAGAGAGAGAGAGAGAGAGAGAGAGAGAGAGAGAGAGAGAGATTGGCTTTATTGTTCCTTATCTTTTATTTCTCTACCCCCTCTTTCATTATATCTGTCTCCCCTTCCTCCTCATTTCCTACACCACTAAATTCTTCCCTTTTACTTTATCTACCTCATACATTCCCCTGTTTTGCTGTGCTCCCTCAAACACATTATTACCATTTTTTTTGCCCAATGCCTCTCAGTCACTCGTGAACAATTCTATATATTTTTTCTTTCTTTCTTTTGAGGATGTTAAAGGCATTGCTATGATTTATGGCGCAGATAAGTCACGGTCTGGGAGGAGGAGGAGGAGGAGGAGGAGGAGGAGGAGGAGGAGGAGGAGGAGGAGGAGGGACAGGGAGGGCGATGACTGTATGTTCAAAGCAAGACAGCGTTGTAAAGAGAGAGAGAGAGAGAGAGAGAGAGAGAGAGAGAGAGAGAGAGAGAGAGAGAGAGAGAGAGAGAGAGAGAGAGAGAGAGAGAGAGAGAGAGAGAGAGAGAGAGAGAGAGAGAGAGAGAGAGAGAGAGAGAGAGAATATATATATAGAAGAAAGGGTTCACATGTAAACATAGAGAGGGTGTGTAGAGGGAGAGAAAAGGTGCACATATACAGGTTAGGTGGTGTGTGTGTGTGTGTGTGTGTGTGTGTGTGTGTGTGTGTGTGTGTGTGTGTGTGTGTGTGTGTGTGTGTGTGTGTGTGTGTGTGTGTGTGTGTGTGTGTGTGTGTGTGTGAGAGAGAGAGAGAGAGAGAGAGAGAGAGAGAGAGAGAGAGAGAGAGAGAGAGAGAGAGAGAGAGAGAGAGAGAGAGAGAGAGAGAGAGAGAGCAATCGGAGGAAAGCTGGTATGCAAGAATAACAAAATCGCAACACACACACACACACACACACACACACACACACACACACATTCCCCCTAGTCAGCCAGTCAGTCCTCCATCGCTCCCTTGGCACCATCTCCCCGCTGCCCTAACAAGAAACTTAACTACATATGTTTTACCGCCCCCCTTCACTCACCCCCGCCACTCCCGCTTCCCCTCCAGCACTGTGACTCACCCATCCATCCCCCCCACAGTACAAATCTCGCTTTCCCCTCCATGCCTCCCCTCTATTCCCCTCCACAACCCCCTTAGTCATTTGCTGCGACGCGTTGAGTTATTATTTCACTTTCCAGCGGGGACGAAACTCAAAAATATAAGACAAAATGAGTCAAAATACCTGAGAGAGAGAGAGAGAGAGAGAGAGAGAGAGAGAGAGAGAGAGAGAGAGAGAGAGAGAGAGAAAGTTCAGGGTATCATAGCGGTGTAGATGAAAATTCTGGGTAAGATTGTGAAACTTTGTCGAGAGAAGAGTGAGTGAGTGAGTGAGTGAGTTAGTGAGAGAGTGAGGGAGAGAGGAGGAAAGTGGAAGAGTGGGAGGTCTCTCTGTGTTGTGTGTGTGTGTGTGTGTGTGTGTGTGTGTGTGTGTGTGTGTGTGTGTGTGTGTGTGTGTGTGTGTGTGTGTGTGTTTGTATAAGTCAAGTTTGGTGTTTGTTTGCGGAGTTTTGTGGTGTGTGTGTGTGTGTGTGTGTGTGTGTGTGTGTGTGTGTGTGTGTGTGTGTGTGTGTGTGTGTGTGTGTGTGTGTGTGTGTGCTTGCGTGCGTATGCTTTTACTAGCCTGTCCGTCTGTTTTCCCTCTCTCTGCCTATGTCGGTAGCTTTATCTCCTCTCTCTCTCTCTCTCTCTCTCTCTCTCTCTCTCTCTCTCTCTCTCTCTTTCTCCGGCAATTACCGCAGCAAGGGCACCGCGGCAACCAACACGAGCGGCTGCCGTCCATCACAACCCATCCGACAGCCCAAGCCGGATTATGTTCGGGATATTAACACACCAAACACCCATTCCACACACACACACACACACACACACACACACACACACACACACACACACGCTCGTCCATCCGGCCATTAATTTCACATCTGAGGTCTGCAATCCACAAAATGACTTACCTTTAAACACCCGCGAGAGATAAGAGAGAGAGAGAGAGAGAGAGAGAGAGAGAGAGAGAGAGAGAGAGAGAGAGAGAGCCGCAAGTGGAATCTTTTACATTATACAGAAGACGAACACAAGAATGACATTTTCTTCCAGCGTTTCTCTCCCTCTCTCCCTCCTTCCCAATTCCGTTCCTTCTCACCCCCTTCCATCTATCACCATTACTCCCCCTTGTGAAAAAAATCATAAACTCCCCCTTCAATAGTCTTACTCTCTCTCTCTCTCTCTCTCTCTCTCTCTCTCTCTCTCTCTCTCTCTCTCTCTCTCTCGTAAAAAAGATAGCGTTAGTTTTTCCTCCTTATCAGCACGAGTATTTGTCGTCGCGCGGACCGCCCTTAGCAACTTGATCCCGCCTGTTTCCCAGTTGTATTGTGGGAGGCGCGCCTTTAAACCCGCGGCCGTGTCTATCTTCTAAACGGTGGTGATGGTGGTGGTGGTGGTGGTGGTCTCTCTCTCCCTCACTCTCTCTCTCTCTCTCTCTCTCTCTCTCTCTCTCTCTCTCTCTTGGCCTGGCTTATTCACTGGGTCTATCTACACACACACACACACACACACACACACACACACACACACACACACACACACACACACTGAAATAAGAAGTTAACTTGAATATTTCTTTTCTCTATTAATTTTCTCGTAACAAATTCCACTTCTACACCCTCTCTCTCTCTCTCTCTCTCTCTCTCTCTCTCTCTCTCTCTCTCTCTCTCTCTCTCTCTCTCTCTCTCTCTCTCACCCTACACTCGACCAATATCGGTAACACTTCATCCCCTCAAATGTGCTTGGATTTGCCCCGCTCTGTTGACACCGATAAAATGTGGCGCTGCCGTATTGCTTTCGGAGGAGGAGGAGGAGGAGGAGGAGGAGGAGGAGGAGGAGGAGGAGGAGGAGGAGGAGGAGGAGGAGGAGGAGGATAGTGAGATAATGAAGGGTTAGCAAGGCAAGATTATATACACAGTGATATTGTCTTTGATGTACCTAATGCATGAAAATAAGAGAGAAGGGAAGGTTGTGGCTGGAGGGAGGGAGGGAGGGAGGGAGGGAGGGAGAGATGGAGTGAAGGCAAGGAGGGAAGGAGGGAAGGAAAGGGTAGGGAAAGTGGGGATGAGGGAAGGCAAGGAAGGAGGGAAGGAGAGAGAGAGAGAGAGAGGGAGAAGGAGGGAGAGATGGAGGGAGGGAGGGAGGGGAAATGGGTCTATCAGGGGGCGGGGTGGGAATCTGGAATGTTGGAATTGGAATCTGCTAAGTAAATTGAAGTCATAAATCTTCCTCGCAGGATTTTGGGCTCTATTGCAAGTGGCTCCCTTTTCCTCCTCTCTCCTTCCCCTCTACCCTTTCCCTCTACCCCTTCCTCTCTACCCTTCTCTCTTTTGCCTCCATTACACTTCCTCCCTTGCCCCTTCCGTTACCCCTTATTCCTCCAACTCCTTCTCTCCACCTTTTTCTTTTCTCATTTCCTTTTTTTCTGTTTCTCCTATTTATTACCTCCTCCTCCTCCTCCCCTTCCTCTTCTTCCTCCTCCTCCTCCATCTCTTCCTTCTCCTTCTCTATCTATCCATCCATCTATCTATCTATCTATCTATTTCTGTCTTTTCCTGGAGAGAGAGAGAGAGAGAGAGAGAGAGAGAGAGAGAGAGAGAGAGAGAGAGAGAGAGAGAGAGAGAGAGAGGAGTATAGGGGAAGGAGAAGCGAGAAGAAGGAGGAGAGGAGAGGGAAGGGAGAGGAAGGGAGGAGACGGAAGGGGAAGTGAGGGGAGGTAGAGGGGAGTTGCACAGTAGTCCCTGCCACGCCACGGACCTTTTAGGGGGAAAACAATGCGCTGCGTAGATTTCCCAGAGAAGGTCGCCGCTTGTGGAATCAGACACTCCTTCTACACGATACAAAAAAGTGGACCAGGTGGAATTTGCATCGTGGTATGGTGGGTGGACGAAGAGGTGGAGAGAGACGTGTGGTGGAGTATGGTGGAATTTACATCGTGGTTTGGTGGAGAAGGAGGAAAGGGTGGAGGGACGAGTGGAGAGAAGGATAGGAGGAAGATGTGGAGGAAAGGGTGAAGGGAAGAGTAGAGGGAAGAAATGGTTGAAAGAAGTAGAGGAATGGATGAGAGAGAGAGAGAGAGAGAGAGAGAGAGAGAGAGAGAGAGAGAGAGAGAGAGAGAGATAATGAAAGGCAGGAATGGGAGAGGGAGAAATAGGAGAATGAGAGAGCAAGACTGATAAAGATGTATGGTTACCCTTGTCTTTCCTTTACAAACTGGAGAAGAAGGAAGAGGAATAAGAGAAAGAATGATGGAAGTTGAAATCACGAAAAAAAAAAAGTATAGTTAAATTTCGTTCATTGCTTTACATTTGCATTTTTTTTTTTCCTCTTTCCATCACGACTCAGTTTAATCTTTTTTTTTTTTTCATAGACTTCCTTCACATCCCAGTACGTCTATTCTAGTGTACTTTTATACCTCTGATAGGGAAACACACACACACACACACACACACAATACCTCCCCCCCCATACACACACACTATATATTTTGATTTATTGTTCAAGTATCTGTCTACGATATGATAATACACCGAACACGAACATAAGACCTAATCTAGTTTTGAGTCACGACCCGCTCTTATAATTTATTTTCATATATATATAAGAGGTGAAAGCAGGCCCAGGGTAACATAAAACGAAAAACAAAAGGTCCACTAGGTTGCCAGTCCCCTTACCGATAGAGTTAGCCCGCCAAAAAAAAAAAAAAAAAAAAAAAAAAAAAAAAAAAAAAAAAAAACAGGAATAATTGTCTTGAACTCTTATCTAGAAGGCTCACTAAGTTGCCAGTCCCCTTACCGAGAGAGTTAGCCCCGTCACAAAATAGGGATTAATGTCTTGAACTCTTATCTGATCAAGCTTTTATAGGGAATTTACAAGGGAAAAAAAATGTACCAGGAAAGAATATAAGAGATAATATTTAATTTGAGAAGATATATTTTTGTAACTTCATTCTATGTTGTATCATAAGTGTGTAATATTATTTAACCTTCCAATCCCCCCCTCCCTCTCTCTCTCTCTCTCTCTCTCTCTCTCTCTTACGATTCGTCAAAGCCAACACCTCGCATCATTAATCCATCAAGCAATCAACAAACAAACAATCACCACCACACTCCAAGTACTGACAGCCTCCTCGCTACTCTCTCTCTCTCTCTCTCTCTCTCTCTCTCTCTCTTTATCGCTAACTCAAAGAAAGTAAGTGAAAAAATAACAATTCATACACCCCAAAAAAAAAAAAGAAAACAAAAGAGAAACGAAAAAAATAGACACAGGAAAAAAATAAACTAAAAGAAAAAATTAAACAAATAAAAAAAAAAGTCATGGCAAGGCAGAACGAAAAGGCAAAAAATAAGGAAGAAAAGAAAATAACCAAAAAAGTACTTGAGAGAGAGAGAGAGAGAGAGAGAGAGAGAGAGAGAGAGAGAGAGAGAGAGAGAGAGAGAGAGAGAGAGAGAGAGAGAAGCACGAGATCAAGTCCTGAGTCAGTAAAGGGAGGTGAAGAAAGACAGGAGGAGGAGGAGGAGGAGGAGGAGGAGGAGGAGGAGGAGGAGGAGGAGGAGGAGGAGGAGGAGGAGGAAGGGAATATGTGCTTCCTCAGACAACGTTATCTGTATAGTGATCCTTCTGTGAGTGAGTGAGTGAGTGAGTGAGTGAGTGAGGAATGAGGAAGGGAAGGAGATAGAGTGAGGGGAAGTGTGAGCGACAAGGAAAGGCTGACGGGAAGCACGAGAGGAAGGGAGAGGGGAGAGAGGGAGAGAGGGAAGATGAGAGAGAGAGAGAGAGAGAGAGAGAGAGAGAGAGAGAGAGAGAGAGAGAGAGAGAGAGAGAGAGAGAGAGAGAGAGAGAGAGAGAGAGAGAGAGAGAGAGAGAGAGAGAAGACGCGATGATAATAGTGAGGAGACTGAAGGAAGATTGAAGGGGTGGCGGCAGCAGCAGCAGCAGGAGGAGGAGGAGGAGGAGAGCGAGAGTCAAGTGAGAGGAGGTGAGAGGGAGGCCTTTCTCTCCCTCGACGGCCTTATGAAACACCTTCCGTGCTTGTCCGCAGACGCACAAGACGACCTGCACCTCTTAATGGAGTCTTTAAAAGGGTGTGTTGTGCCTGCAGGGTCTGTGTGTGTGTGTGTGTGTGTGTGTGTGTGTGTGTGTGTGTGTGTGTGTGTGTGTGTGTGTGTGTGTGTTTCACTGTTAGATCTACTGCAGTCTCTGACGAGACAGCCAGACGTTACCCTACGGAGCGAGCTCAGAGCTCATTATTTCCGATCTTGGGATAGGTCTGAGACCAGGCACACACCACACACCGGGACAACAAGGTCACAACTCCTCGATTTACATCCCGTACCTACTCACTGCTAGGTGAACAGAGGCTACACGTGAAAGGAGACACACCGAAATATCTTCACCCGGCCGGGGAATCGAACCCCGGTCCTCTGGCTTGTGAAGCCAGCGCTCTAACCACTGAGCTACCGGGCTGTGTGTGTGTGTGTGTGTGTGTGTGTGTGTGTGTGTGTGTGTGTGTGTGTGTGTGTGTGTGTGTGTGTGTGTGTGTGTGTGTGTGGATACTGCGAGACGCGCCAGAAGAGATGTAAAGGAGATAAACAAGGTATCTCTCTCTCTCTCTCTCTCTCTCTCTCTCTCTCTCTCTCTCTCTTGGAACTGATAACAAGTGTCTTCATTGATCGCCGCCAGGTTTCCATGAGAGATAACAAGACGAGAAGAACCTCTGAGTTTTTCCCTCCTTCCTCCGCCACCCCCCCTCCTCTCTAAAACAAAATCACAACAAAGGAACGCTCACAAAAAAGTGCTAAAAAAAGTGTTATATGAAAGAAGGAAAACAAAACAAAAAGGAAAAAAAAAACAAAGCGCTCCTTGAAACTTTATTAAGAGCAAAAGTTTCCTTGAAGCAGCTCAGTGTCGTCCCAGAAGTGTTGTGACTCGCCATGCACAAAGATTCTGTGCCGGGAGGAAGTGACAAAAAAAAAAAAAAAAAAAAAAAAAAAAATGAAAAAGTGAGACTGAGGAAAGACCGAAGGAAGAAAAAATAACAAGAAAAAAAGAAGTGAAAGAAAGATACAAAAGTGTCTGACTCCCTCACATGGACGTAGAACGTATAAATAAACCAATCCAAACTCTAAAGTGACGTTTACTGTTCATTGCTTGAGGAAATGCAAATTAAACAAAAGCGAGAAGAAGAAAGAGATAAAGGCAATCTGTTTCATGCAGCAGTAATGAGCGAGAATAATGTATTGTACAACACTTCCATTAGCAACATGGAAACTGATTCCTTCTGTCTGATTCATTTAAACCAGGGGTTCTCAACCTGGTACGCGTACCCCCAGGGGTACGTGAGAGGAATTTTTGGGGTACGTGGCGGGTTTCTCAAAATGCTTCAGTTTTAAATAGCAGCAAATTCGTTTGTAGTATACAATGTGTCCTTCACTAGAACCAGGACACGTTAACAACGTTAACAAGGAAACTCTTGGAGTTATATCACTTGAGAGGAAGCTCTCTTGGATTACAGTTGCCACACAACCTTGCAAACCTATAATATTTGCTCCGATTTCTTATCTTATATGTTATTCACACACACAGTGACTTATTTATCACTGTTACTAGTTACAAGTTGCAACTAGCTGCAAGCAACACTAGTTCACTGCCATAATGATCGAAAATTGTCTGATATAGTTCCTTTTGGTAAATGCATTGCATGTTAGTCACATATAGTGTCTCCCTGTGAGGTACCAGTTCCTATCGACACTACCTCATAGAAACATACTAATATTAATTAAAAATTGTGTCTGCTCCACATATATAACACAATTTAAACTTAATAAACTAAGTCAATAAACCATGCATTTATTGTTACCCTTCCTGACGCTGCATTGTGGGTAAGGGTACGTGATCAATACTGAAAGACTTCGAGGGTACATCACATTAAAAGGTTGAGAAGAAGAAGAATTAACCTGTGCAGAAGCGAGGTGAAATGTGTGTTAAGGTTCCGTGCTGTCTTCAAGTCTCTAGAAATGAAAGATCTTGGTACACCAGACAATTATGTTTTGCTCTATATTATGATGTCAGTCGTATAAACTCAAGTAACTATAAAGAAATACCATGGTAGAATAAGAACAGAAAAATACTGGTAGGAGTAAAACCCTGGCAAATCAATAGATACATCGTAATACAGTGTTTAGAGACGATTACTCTGTACCGCGAGACGATACTGACTCTCTCCTGCGAACACTGAAATTGTGACAGTTTGGGTCCTCTCCTATTGATATTAATCAAAGTATTGCGATTTATTCACAATAGTAATATATTACACTCCGACGGAACACGGGCCTAATGTGTTTGAGATGTGGCATTTTGTTATAGTACATTTCGCTCTATATAGCGACTGTTTAGGACTAAAAAACTGTAGCTTCAGGTAGATATTCAATAATGTTATCTATCGATTTTCAGTCTTAAAGTAGGGGAAAATTACGAATATTGATGCATTTCTTTTATAGTCCTCCTTGCTTCTCGAAAAGGTGCACGAATTTAGAAAAGGTTGAAGAACACTAAACTGTACCCTGAAAAAAATACAGTAAAAAGATAAGATAAAATGACCAACATCTCTATTATTATGGAAGCTAATAATAATACCAAGACTAATTAAGTAATTCAGAGATAACGAAACGAACGACGATCACGAGAGCTTCCACGATAACAGTGTGTACGATAAGATTTGATTCCAGATTCCTCGATAGCGCTCCGAGTTTCCAAGATAACAATGGCATTCCAGTTTCCTCGATAGCGATGCAAGTTTCCAAAATGACGATGCCTTTCCATGATAAAGATGCCCTTCCAGTTTCCAAGATAATAATGCGAGTTTCCACGATCAAGATGCAATTCCAGTTTCCACGGGAACGATGCGGGTTTCCACGATGTCGATGCGGTTCCAGTCCTCACGATGCGATTTCAAGACACAATATTGAAGTCCACTTGCCTACACAGGTACTGGGACGAACCCTTTCACCCCGTAAGGATCCACCCAACACCCTTGAGTGCGAGTAAAGTGACGCTGCCACCTTCCTGCGCTGCAATTGAAGTCCACTTGCCTACACAGGTACTGGGATGAACCCTTTCACCCTGTAAGGATCCACCCCACACCCTTAGGTGCGAGGAGAGTGGCGCTGCCACCTCACTGCGACGCAATTGAAGTTCACTTGCCTACACAGGTACTGGGGCGAACCCTTTCACCCCGTAAGAGTTCACCCCAGACCCGTGAGTGCGAGGAGAGTGACGCTGCCACCTTACTGCGCCTCACACGGGTAGCCATGAGCATAACCCGCCACACTCCACTCCCCAAACACTGTCAGTGAGTCCTTTTCACCCCGTAAAGGACCACTGGTACGGTCAGTGCCTGGCTCATGGCGCACAGCGTGCCCTCGTTCATGGCGAGTTGTTCAGCCCGATGTCATTATAAGCAGAGGTCCTGTACACACCACTCACCACCAGACTCTATGCAAGGAGCCCTTATCACCCCTTAAAGGCCCCTCACGGCATCATCTGATGGACGGTAGACACGGCACCCTGCTTAAGGCGACGCCTTGCCTAGTATGAGGCGCTGCAAGTTGACAACAATCAGTGAGCTTGAAGCCGCGAAGGAAAATGAGTCCACGCTAACAATGGGATTCCACGACAGGTTGCGATTCCAGTGTCCACGGTACAGATGTGTTTGTTGAGGATAACGATCCGTTTATCGAGGCTAACGGTGCGGCGATGGCGATGGCGAAACGATCCAAAGTATTATTACCTACACAGGTACTGGGACGAAACTTTTTACCCAGAAAGGGTCAACCCCAGTCCCGTGGTTATGAGAGCAGTGACGATGCAACCTTGCAATGCCTCACACAGGTCGCCATGAGCAATGACCCGCCACACACCACTCCCCAAACGCTGTCATGAAGTGAGTCCTTTTTACCTAACCTAACCTAACCTAACCTAATCTAACCTAACCTAACCTAACCTAACCTAACGTAAAGGACCACTGGTACTGTCAGTGCCTGGCTCATGGCGCACAGCGTGCCCTCGTTCATGGCGAGTTGTTCAGCCCGGTGTCATTATAAGCAGAGGTCCCGTACACACCACTCACCATCATATTCTATGCAAGGAGCCCTTATCACCCCTTTAGGGCCCCTCACGGCACCATCCGGTGAGTGGTAGACATTGATCTCTTGCTTATGGCGACCCTTGCCTAGTGTGATGCGCTGCAAGTGGACGACTAGTAGTGAAGCTTGAGGCCACCAAGGAAAAGCAGGACCTGCAGCCAGTTCCCTGCCTTGGGCCCCAGGCCGGACCCGACGGCCACCTCCTTCCCCCGTGCGGCGCCCAAGGCCGTCACGGCCCTCAAACATCTTTAGGCCGAAAGTTCTCAATCGTCGTTTTAATTTTGATTCGAATATAAAATCGTCGATGGTAAATGAAAAATAGCTTTGGTGTGAAAGTGTGCAAGAGTTAGCTGATTAATGAAACAAGGTGAGGCAGCTTTGCTCCGGAGTATTTAGTGTACTTTGCATGTTGCTGCCGTGAATGTGTACGTGTTTGTAGGTAACTGGATAGAAACAGTAGACCAATGGTAGTTGTGTAGCTATTGGGGAACTTTTGAAAATTAGTTAAGCTTCTGGATAGAGTGGATGAGTGCACACAGGTTTGCGTGTCTTATACATAAACTGCCACTTGTAAACATAAATTTTTCTATTTCATGCTCTTAGAAAAAAGCAAACTTAGTTTTCTTTATTTCCCTGATCACAATGACGTGTAAATATCAATGTTCCAATCATAAGGAAACACTAGGAGAGGACCCAAACTCCCGTTGAAGTTGCCAGATTCAACAGATATCGTAATATTTCACAGAAAAGATGGTCAACTGCATATCGTATATTTTTGGATATTCTTTTGTCACGTAAGGAGATATCAAGATAGGTAAAGTATTTCTAAACATGTATCTACGACAAAAAACGCTATAATAGTAGAGTTAGGTTATAACTATGCATTGTGTTTTTTTATATACCATCTTGCTCTATTCCTGGGACAAAGATTACTTCTTCCTCAATTGATAGCTCGAAGTTAGTATGATATTTTCTTTCCTTCTAGGTTAGTAAGTAGACTACAAGACACCATGAACCTATGAAGCCCCGTAAATGAGATTATTTTCATAACTTAGAAATCAAAGTCTGATAATGAGATTGTCTATTGCCAACCAAACCGTTCTGCATAGACGTCTTCAGCGTCATAGAGACCTAATGATGTTAGCTCATGGACAGTGGCCATCCTGACAGCGCGAAACCACAGGGGGTTCATAAGAAGATTTCCAGGGGTACTTAGATAGCTGATCTAATAAAATCCTTTGCAGTGCCATTGCATATTGAGTTCCATGTTCCATGTGACAATACTGGGGGTACTGGTAGATGGTCTTATAACTCAGGGGGTTCTTAACGATAAAAAGGTTGAGAACCCCTGATTTAAACGAACTGACAGTGAATCCTTATATTTGCAAAGGATTTTTGTTTTGAAACACACTAACAATAATCAAGAATAATTAATGTATGCACACTTTCATCAGCAACATACGAAAATTAATACCTTCTCTCTGATTAATTTATAAACAACTAACATTGTTTCGCCTATCTACAAAGCTAATCTACATAATTCATGAAATTTCATCAGCATTAAGCAACTGAGCTCGTTGGAAATAAAAAAACAAAAAGTGAGTGAGAGATGTCAATATAAAAACGCCGTTGAAAGTCATTTGATTACTTCTTTTGCGGGAGTGGTAGCGACAGCATGACACCAAATCACAGCCTCACATATTTCATCCCTGGAATACACGCGTTGCCATTCACTCACAGGATCAACGTGTGTGGCTTCACTCCAGTAACCTCCTGATCTGCTCATACGTCCACCACTCTTCACTCTGTTGGAGTACTGACACCTCATGTGAACCTTCTCTCTCTCTCTCTCTCTCTCTCTCTCTCTCTCTCTCTCTCTCTCTCTCTCTCTCTCTTCACGAATTTTGTTCCCCTTGGCTGGTGTTCTACATAAGAAAGGGTGCTTCATAACCTTACCCCTCTCACTGATATGCAACAATTCACACCACTAAAAGCAATGCATGGAATCTTTATCGGCATTTACAACAAAGAAGGGAACAAAAATAAATGGATTTTTGCAGTTAGTAGTCAGTACAATGTTTGGAGGTAGATGTAAGAGAAGAATAAATGTCTCAGGGTGATTAGTGATTAAGGATAGATGTGCCAATTACCAGTAAAAAGATTAAAACCAATCAGTAGAAAGTTGCAAGACACAGACGAAGCTGCAAAACACACGTGCACATACAGAGCTGAAGTCATGTATACACCCACTCTCGCGCCGACTTACCCACACACACACCCATAGCTACATCCACGTCCATAACCAAACTTATATCAACTCACACATCGCATACCCACACTCATGCTATGCCCACTTCTACCACCACATACACTTACACACCCATCACTTATCTGCTCACCCACATAAACCCACAGCCATCCACACGCTCACACCCACGCCTCCACTCGCACCCACGCCCATCCACACATCCTTCCACACACCCTCGCCCTCTCCTCCACACTCCCCCCCCAGCACACAAATCTCCAGTACAGCTCACAATGATTCTAATAAGCGGTACTTCCACATTCGCATTTCCCCAGCGCTGGTCGAGAACACAGACGCATTAAAGCCAAAACATATTTACGAAAATCACGGCATTCATATTATTATTTCCAGTTGTGTAACAGAAATGCAATCAGTTGATTAATGTTTTGTATAATTTCGTCCAAAAAAAAAAAAAGACCATATTATGTGATTGGAAAACTAATACATTTTTTTTCACCATTTAGATATTATGGGTATTAGTGTCTCTCTCTCTCTCTCTCTCTCTCTCTCTCTCTCTCTCTCTCTCTCTCTCTCTCTCTCTCTCTCTCTCTCTCTCTCTCTCTCTCTCTCACACACACACACACACAGCCTTCACACCGCCGCCTACATATATATACACACTGTCACCCTCCAACACAGACACAAAGCAGCCACCCACCCCACACAGACACACACATACATACACACACATTCATAGTCCCAACTCAAACACACACTATGCATCAATGAGTAGTACGGAAACCCAGCGCTACAGACAAGGGAGTGACAAACACGACCCTCATATAGATGCTGAATGTATTGGCTTAACTTTAGACTGCATTCTGAAACATTTCTGAGCCGAAACTCCGCTACTTTTCAAATGCTCTGCTGTGGTTGAGGCGACGCGAGTTTTTAAGGATTTTTGATGGTTCGAGTGACGGATTACACCTGATTTCTACGTAACTAAGAGGAGAAACATGCTTGAGAAGAAGGTGGTTATCTTTGAGGCGGTTGAAAATAGACAAGGTGAGAGAGCAAAGCATTTCTAAACACTAGTATTTGGTGAACAAGTCGGATAAAAGCTGATGACACAAGAAATTGAAGTCGAGAGAGAGAGAGAGAGAGAGAGAGAGAGAGAGAGAGAGAGAGAGAGAGAGAGAGAGAGAGAGAGAGAGAGAGAGAGAGAGAGAGAGAGAGAGAGAGAGAGAGAGAGAGAGAGAGAGAGAGAGAGAGACACACACACAGACACACACACACACACACACACACACACACACACACACACACACACACACACACACACACACAGGATGGAGATCTTGGTCCCTGTAGCCAAAATGTAAATGTTTAGGATTTATAGTGATGACGAGAGAGAGAGAGAGAGAGAGAGAGAGAGAGAGAGAGAGAGAGAGAGAGAGAGAGAGAGAGAGAGAGAGAGAGAGAGAGAGAGAGAGAGAGAGAAGAGAGAGAGAGAGAGAGGGTCATAAAACCAATAAAAGGAAGGCAAAATAACGAAGACAATAATGCAAATAACCATGATGAAGACCGCGATCAACAGGAGGAGGAGGAGGAGGAGGAGGAGGAGGAGGAGGAGGAGGAGAGGAGGAGGAGGAGGAAGTGAAAGACTGAAGAGGCGGAAGAGGCAAATAGTGAAAGGGAAAACTCTTCAGCAAATGTTACCTTCGCTCAGTCCCAAAACATGCACCATAAATATTTGGACGCCATTAACATTTTTGGCTTCATGAGAACGAGAGAGAGAGAGAGAGAGAGAGAGAGAGAGAGAGAGAGAGAATGATTGATTAGACAGGAATCTCTGTGACGTTGCATATTATTCCAATTGTGATTCAACCTGCATTTCTCCCTCTTACCATTCCTCTCCCTTCACCATTTCTCTCTCCCTTATCATTTCTCTCTCCCTTATCACTTGGGCAGGGCAGAATGCAATCAGGCTTCCCTTTCTCTCCCTCCCTCTCTCCTTCTCTCCCTTCTTTCTTCGCTTCATCTTTCTCTCCTTCTCTCCCTTTTTGTCTCATTTTTTCTCTCTCTTCCCTCTCTTTCTCTCCCTTTCTTCGTCCTTTGTGTCTCATTGTTTCTCTCTCTTCCTCTCTCCTTCCTCCTTTCTTCCTTGTTTCGTGTTTCATTTTTTTTCTCTCTTTCTCTCTTCTTTTCTCTTTGTTTCCTCGCTTCGTGTCTCTCTCATTCTCTCTCTCTTTCTTTCTCTATCTCTCCTTTCCTTCCTCGTTTCGTCTCCCTTCCTCTCTCCATCTCTCTCCCTTCCTTCCTCGCTTCTTGTCTCTTTTGTTTTCTCTCTTCCTCTCTCCTTATCTCCCTTCCTTTCCCTCTCCCTTCCTTTCTCGTTTCGTGTCTCTTGTTCTCTCCCTTCCTCTCTTTCTCTCTCCCTTCCTTCCTCGCTTCTTGTCTTTTCGTTCTCTCTCTTCCTCTCTCCCTTCGTTTCGCGTCTCATTGTTTCTCTCCCTTCCTTTCTCCTTTTCTCCCTTTCTTTCCCGCTTCGTGTCTTATTCTTTCTCTTCCTCCATTTTTCCATTTCTACCTTTCTTCCTTGTTTCGTGTTTTTCTCTTCCTTCCTATTTCCTTTCCTCCCTTCCTTCTTTCCTTATTGTATCACTTCGTCCTTCCATCTCCTTTTCTCTTTTGTTCTCTCTCTCTTTTCCTTTCGCTTCAGTCCTCTCTCTTCGTTACTCACTCCTTTTCTATCTCTTTTCCTTCATCCCCCTCTTTCTCTCTTCCTCTCTTCCAATTTCCTTCTCTCCCTGATTCTTTATTTTATGCTTCACTCACTCTCTTCTTTTCCTTCGTCTATTCTCTTCTCTCTCTCTCTCTCTCTCTCTCTCTCTCTCTCTCTCTCTCTCTCTCTCTCTCTCTCTCTCTCTCTCTTATTCTTAATCATCTTTTTTTTTGTGTGATTACTCTTAAAAATAAATGTGAATCGTACCCCCCTTCTCTCTCTCTCTCTCTCTCTCTCTCTCTCTCTCTCTCTCTCTCTCTCTCTCTCTCTCTGAATCTGTCGCCGTTTCCGTGCAAATAGAAATATGGAATGATTAATATTCGCCAATTTTTCTTGTTCCTTCCTTCTTTCCTTCATGTTACGTACCATTCCACAATCCTTTCCCTTCCTCCCTCCTATTTATGGTCCTTTTTGTCATCCTGCTCCTGTGACACTTCCTATTCAGTGGTGTTGTTTAATAATGCCATGAATACTCCCTTTAAAGGCTTCAATACTATTCCATTCACTCCAAACATGTCAAAATTTGCCTTCCCTCTATTGTGTGAAGCCAAAATATGAGGCTTTGTCGTGTGTGTGTGTGATTTTTCTCCCGCCCTCCTTCATTCACTTTTTTTTTCTTTTTTTTCATTTTCTTTCTTTCTTTCTTCTATTATTTTTTTTCATTTCTCTGTCATTTACTTTTTTTTTTCTTCTTTTCATTCTTTCTTTCTTTCTTCTCTTATTATTTTCGTTCATTTCTCCTTCATTCACTCATTTTTTTTTTTTCATTCTTTCGTTCGTTCCTTATTATTCTCTGTTTTTTTGTGCTTTCTTTCTTCTTTTTTGCTGTGTTCTAATTCTTTCTTTCTTTCTTTCATTTATTCTTTCATTCGTTCCTTATTATTTATTTTTATTTTTGGTGTTTTCTTTCTTCTTTTGATGTGTTCTAATTTTCTTCTTTCTTCTCCATTTATTCTTTCTTTCATTTCTTACTATTTTCTTTGATTTCTGTTGTTTCTTTCTTCTGTTTTGCTATGTTATTTCTTTTCTTCTTTTTTTTTCTTCTCTTGTGACTTTTTTTCTTTTGTCTTTATTTCTTTTTCTTTCCTCCTCAATAATTTCTTTCCCTTGTTTGTCTTATAGTTTATTTTTTCCTTTTTTTTATCCTTTTCGTTCTCCTTTTTCGTTTATCTCTCGTGTAGATGCATGACTTTTCTTTTCTTTTCTTATTTTCGTTATTCCTTATCCCTTCCTTCTTCCTCTTCAATATTTTCTTCCTCCTATTTTTGTTACCTTTCTTTTCTCTTTTTCTCTTCTTTTCTCTTTCCTACTCTCAACATTTTCCTTCATTTCTCATTTTTTCTTCCTTTTTAATCATTTCTTGCTCTTATACCACTAACCTCTCACTTTTCCTCTCTTTCATTCCTTCTCCTCTCTCTCTCTCTCTCTCTCTCCCTCATCCATTCTCCTCCCTTTCTCTCCCTCATTCATCTCGACAAGTTCTGGACGCGTTCCATATTCTCCCTTTCAATCTCTCTCTCTCTCTCTCTCTCTCTCTCTCTCTCTCTCTCTCTCTCTCTCTCTCTGGGAAATACAGCGGAGGCACAAAGGGATGGGAGGCAAAAAAATGGAGCAGTTGAGGTGGAGGAGGAGGAGATATGAAGAAAATTGAATAAAAATAGAAAGGGAATGGAGGTGAGTGAAATAAAATAGCAGGAGAAGAGGAGTACAAGCGAGGGGAAGAGGGGAGAGATGAAAGAGAAAGCAAGAAAGGAAGAAGGAAGGTGAAGGAGGGATGCAGAGTTGAGGGAAGGTGAGAAGGTAAAGGAAGGAAAAGGAAGGAAGGAAGGAGGGAAGGAAGGAAACAAGAGAACAGATTTATTAGTCTTTTTTTTTATTGTTTGTAGTGGCCATAATTCAAATTTGTTTTATATCTTTGTGTGTGTGTGTGTGTGTGTGTGTGTGTGTGTGTGTGTGTGTGTGTGTGTGTGTGTGTGTGTGTGTGTGTGTGTGTGTGTGTGTGTGTGTGTTTTCTTTTTTTTTTTTTTTCCTGTGGTGGTGATGTGCCTGTGGTGATGTAAAGGTTGCTGGAGTTAGTTAGCATTAGAGGATGGAAATATATATATGCACGCTGGGGAATAATGATTACACTAATGGCTTTCTTTCTCCTCAGGCTGATTCCTACTCCCCTTCCTCTCCTTCACTCGTCATTCCACAGCACACACACACACACACACACACACACACACACACACACACACAGACTTGCACCTTCAGCGGACTATTTTTTTTTTTTCTCCAGTTTTGGTGCCTTAGACCAGAGTCCCTCCGACACACACACACACACACACACACACACACACACACACACACACACACACACACTGGTTCGAGTCCCGACGCGGCGAGGCAAATGGGCAAGCCTTTTAACGTGTGGCCCCTGTTCACCTAGCAGTAAATAGGTACGGGATGTAACTCGAGGGGTTGTGGCCTCGCTTTCCCGGTGTGTGTTGTGTGTTGATGTGGTCTCAGTCCTACCCGAAGATCGGTCTATGAGCTCTGAGCTCGCTCCGTAATGGGGAAGACTGGCTGGGTGACCAGCAGGCGACCGAGGTGAATTACAGAGAGAGATCACCTCATCTCACTGTTAGGTGTATTCAAGCCATCCTCAGCAGGCGGCACAGGGGCAGGGCTACCTACACCTGAGGACAACA
Organism: Portunus trituberculatus; assembly: GCF_017591435.1. Lineage (NCBI taxonomy): Eukaryota > Metazoa > Arthropoda > Malacostraca > Decapoda > Portunidae > Portunus > Portunus trituberculatus. The sequence continues at coordinate 11,682,217 of NC_059291.1, forward strand.
ACACCTGCAGAGCGGCCGTCCTATTCCTCTTCCTCCTCACCTCACTAACCCAACCAAAGAGCACCCCTATTATACAAATCCCCCACTTAATGCCTCCCTACGCACCAGCGCTTATCCCACAGCGCACCCACGACAAGGTGTTGGCGTAGGAAAGAAACATATTGTCAATTAACCGAGAGGACGATATGAAAGAAGCAGACGATTGATGGTTGGCCAGCTCACACAGTCGCCTTTTATAATGTGTGTCCCGGAGGGCGATGCATCCTGTGAGAGATACGACCTTGGAATTTATCTGCAGTGGGGTCGAGGGCGTCGCTAGGTCGTCTGGGGGGAGTGGGGAAGCTTGGGAGGTCAGGGGGAGGAAGGCTGGCAGGATGAGGTTGAAGTGACGGAGGGGGTTTATGATTAAGAGTAGGAGAGGATGCAGGAGAAACTGTCTGAGGGGGAGAGGAGAGAGGAGAGGCGAGGTGACGAAGGAGAGTCTGGTTCTGGAAGGGTGTGGCGTGGCGGGGTAACCTGAGGGATGGGAGGTCCGGAGGGAAGGGAGGGAGTGAGGAAGGTCGCAGTAAGGAGGAGGGTTAGAAGGAGAGGACAAATAATAGAGTTGTTTGTACAGTGAAGGTTGAAATATACATGACATTATTTGTTTAAGAGTGGGACGTGTGTGTGTGTGTGTGTGTGTGTGTGTGTGTGTGTGTGTGTGTGTGTGTGTGTGTGTGTGTGTGTGTGTGTGTGTGTGTGTGTGTGTGTGTGTGTGTGTAGACAGTGTTTCTTCACCACCACCACCCTCACCACTACCACCTCTATATACCACCACCACCACCACCACCACCACCACATTATCCAACTCTAACACACATCGCCTAACAAATTTATCCCCAATCCAGCATCCATGTCCTCCTTCCCTTCCATCCTCCCCACTGCTATCCCGCGCCGCTCCCCATCCATCTCCATCGCCAGCAATCGCCCTCCCCATCAGCCCTCCCTCCTTCACCTTCTCATCCATTCCATCTCTCTGATTGATTACCTAAATAAACAAAGAGAAACAAGGTAGCGATACTTATTATTATCTCTTCTTTTGCCTTCTCCTCTCTTCTCTTTTATCTGTGTTTATGTCTTGTTTTTTTTCTTTTCTCTTTTCTCTTCTCTTCTTCTTCTTTTTTTGTGTCTTTTTGTGGGGGTCCTTTTGTCTCTGTCTCTCTGTCTCGGTGTTTCTGTGTCTCGGTCTCTCTCTCTCTCTCTCTCTCTCTCTCTCTCTCTCTCTCTCTCTCTCTCTCTCTCTCTGGTGTGTAAATCAAGTTAATGGTATCAATTATTAGAGCATGTCAACACGTTTTTATGTTTAATCTCTCTCTCTCTCTCTCTCTCTCTCTCTCTCTCTCTCTCTCTCTCTCTCGATTAAAGTAAATATATAAACGAACGTATACTAACAAATCATTAAAAGCTGCAGTTCAATGAGAGAACAAACAACACTAAACAAACAAACAAACAAACAAGCATCAGCCGACCAGCTGTCTGCCATATAAGAAAAATATAGAAAAAAAATAATAAAAGGATAAATTCATCGATAAACAAACACACGAACACACGCTGGATCATTAGAAGTGATGGATAGATAGCACACACACACACACACACACACACACACACACACACACACACACACACACACACACACACACACACACACACACACACAGATGAAAGATGATGAATGATTAAGATTTAAATGCACGCTTGCTAGTTTCATCATCACCACCACCACCACCACTATCACCACCACCATCACCACTACCATCACCATCACCACCACCACCACCACCACCACCGCCATCACCATCACCACCCCCATCACCACCACAACCACCATCACCATCACCACCACCATCACCACCCCCATCACCACCACCACCACCACCACCACCACCACCACCACCAGCACCATCACCACTAAGGACAGAACGGAAAAAAATGTAAAATAGAATAGGAACAAAAAAACGTGAAAGAAATGATGAATACATAAGGAAAAAAGCAATTAGTGGAGAATTCATAGCATAAATACACGGTTTGTTCATCACCATCACCACTACCACCACCACCATCACGTCAGTCATTCATCTATCCACTTCCCTGCGTCACCTGTGGCTTCTTGTAGGCATTTACCTGTTTGCTCTCTTCTCTTCTGATGTTACTCATTCTTCCTCCTCCTCCTCCTCCTCATCCTGCGATGGTGGTATAGTGGTGAGCATAGCTGCCTTCCAAGCAGTTGACCCGGGTTCGATTCCCGGCCATCGCAAAGAGGTTTATTTTTCTCTACTAAAATTCCATGTGATTTTTTTTAATATCACATGGTTTCGCCTTTTTTTCCTGCCAGCCTCGCCTGGAGGGAGGGGTGGGTGGGGAGGAACCTTCTGCTTTGCTGTCCTGTCTCTACCACTGGTAGTTAGTAGATAGTCTCCACAAACAGCCTAGTAAGGACCTAAGGGTCTGTTGCTGTTTGTCTTCCTTTGTATTCCTTTGTATTACTCCTCTTCTTCTCCTCCTCCTCCTCCTCATCATCATTAGCCTCCCTCCAGTAAGACGTCTCCTAGTCTCTCCCTTCCTTCATGCTTCCTTCCTTCTTTCCTTTCCTTCACACTCACCTAACCACCTCCACACACACACACACACACACACACACACACACACACACACACACACACACACACACACACACACACACACAAGTGGTAACCATCAATACCAGCCAACTATCTTATCTTAGGAGGCCTTTATCTGTTAGTATCACTGAAGTGGTAGGGTGGTAGTGGTAGTGGTGGTGGTGGTGGTGGTGGTATTGGTGGTGGCAAGGAGCAATGGGGCGGGGGGAAGGATTGGGTGAGGGGGACATGGTGAGGCCATCAAGGTAGGGAGTCCACCACCCTCACGTCTTAGTCAGGGAGTGTCAGGGCGACAGACAGGTTGATAAGGGGGAGTCCGAAGGGTTTGTAGAGATAAGGGATGAGAGAGAGAGAGAGAGAGAGAGAGAGAGAGAGAGAGAGAGAGAGAGAGAGAGAGAGAGAGAGAGAGAGAGAGAGAGAGAGAGAGAGAGAGAGAGAGAGAGAGAGAGAGAGAGAGAGAGAGAGAGAGAGAGAGAGAGAGAGAGAGAGAGAGAGAGAGAGAGAGAGAGACTATGTGAGCAATGAATAGAGGGAGAAGATGTTAAGGAATTAGGCAGCTTAGATGAGAAAAAAAAGGTAATAAGATGGAAGAGGAGAAGGAAGAGAGGAAGGAAGGAGAGAAAAAGATAGGGAGAGAGTGAGCAATGAATGGAATGTAGAAGGGAAACGAGGGTAAGTAAGGAAGTGAGAGAATGAGTAAGGGATACAGGGAATGTGAAGGAGCCGACGAACTTTCAAGAAGAGATGGATTACAGAAGAGAGGAGATTGATTAGGAGAGGGAGTCT